>NC_045558.1:58667264-59013123 GCF_009769535.1 Thamnophis elegans | reverse complement strand
AAGAATTGAAGGGATAAGCAATCAACTGTTTTGCCAGTTTTTAATTCTTTTTTCCTGAGAAATGTTTTTTTCTTTTGTCTTTGAAGTAAATATTAAATTTTTAATGCACTAATGCTGGTAATATGTTGTTGCCTGCTGAGTTCCTAAATAGCCAACTTGTCAAAATGTATTAGAAATTGTTTAACCACTGATTTAAATTATTTGTATTTTATATGTATTAAAACTTTTGATTCATTAACAGGGTGTGTGTGTGTATGTGTGTGTGTGTATGTGTGTGTGTGTGTGTGTGTGTTTGTATAAATACACTGGTACATTGGTACTCAAATGCTTTGAAACTCATCAAATGTGGTACCCAATGCATTTTGATGTAAACATTTTCTCCCAGTGTCCATTGTTTGTTTGGTACTTGATGGACAAGCTAGAACTTGTTGTTGTTGGTTGGTTGTGACTCACTACATTATTCCTTATGGGAAAACTTTGTTTGGTACTTATTGTGCTTCCTAGAAACAATTAATGATGAGTACTGAGGTATCACTGTACTAAATTCATTTAAGATTTCATTTTAGATGTTTTGCATAATGACATTAAGTATAAAAATACTTATTAACATTTGCTTGTGCTTAAGCCTGAGTTCAGCCATGCAAACTAATTTTTGCTTTTCAGTCAAAACTTTACTAGATTTCAGAATGTTTTTAGCTAGGTTTATATACTTTGTATAGCTCATTTTATAGCACATTATCTAAACCAAAAAGAATCTATCAAATACAGTGCAAGAAAAGTTATTCTGAATAAGAGTTCAATAGGCTTGCAACAGTTCATTTAGTGACCATTTAAAATTACAACAGCACTGAAAAAAGTGACTTATAAACAGTAGTGGGATTCAAAAATTTTTTACTACTGGTTCTGTGGGTATGGCTTGGTGGGTGTGGCAGGGGAAGGATACTGCAAAATCCCCATTCTCACCCCACTTCAAGAGAAGAATATTGCAAAATCTCCATTCCCACCCCACTCCAGTGGAAGGATACAGAAGTGGTATTCAGTAGGTTCTGACCAGTTCTGGAGAACCGGTAGCAGAAATTTTGAGTAGTTCAGAGAAGCGGTAAATACCACCTCTGACTGGCCCCACCCTGATCTATTCTCTGCCTCCCGAGTCCCAGCTGATCGGGAGGAAATGGGGATTTTGCAGTAACCTTCCCCTGGAGTGGGATGGGAATGGAGATTTTACAGTATCTTTCCCCGGCCATGCCCACGAAGCCATGCCATGCCCACTAAGCCAAGCCCACAGAACCGGTAGTAAAATAAATTGAATCCCACCACAGGAAGGAAACTGCAAAATCTCCATTCCCTCCCCACCCCACTAACCTGCTTTCCAGCTCTGTTCTCCTGCACAGGCAACAAAAGAAGACTCAGCAGATCAGACGGGACTTGGGAGGCAGAGAATAGATGGAAGTGGGTCCAGCCAGAGGTGGTATTTGCCATTTCTCTGAAATACTCAAAATTTCCGCTACTGGTTTGCGAGAACTGGTCAGAATTGTCTGAATACCACTTCTGCTCATGACCTTTTCCCACACTTATAACCATTGTGGCATCCCTATAGTCAAAATTCAGATGCTTGGCAATTGACTCCTATTTATGACTATTACTATCCCAGGGTCACATAATCACCTTTTACAACATTCTGACAAAGTCAAAGGGGGAAACCCGATTCACTTAATAACTATGTTACTAATTTAACAACTGCAGTGATTCACAACAATATTGGAAAGGTCACAAAATGGAGCAAAACTCATTTAATAAATGTCTCATTTAGCAACAGATATTTTGGATTCAATTGTGGTCATAGGTTGATGACTACCTGTATAGCAATTTTCAGCTTCCGATAAGTAATAGTTGCATTTATAATAGTGGATTTCATTGGAACATGTGAATGAGAATTGTCCCATGCCAAATGTTGGTTTCTTTTTGACTTAGTATGTTGTGTGAGAAGTCATCTATAGGCATTTGAAAACCATATTTTATAGTTCAGTTCAGACAGGATGGAAACTTCCTTTGGGAGTCCTTCTACAGGGCTCATACCCAGATGCTGTGTGGCAAATAGATTTCCCCAAAATTTCCCCAGAAACTGGGACTTAGGGATCTCTTGATTTTGTGTGTACTTTTTCTGGGTGGGTTGAGGCTTCTCCATGCCATACAAACAAGGCTAGATAAATAGCTTGCATATTACTGAAAGACATTGTGCCAAGATTTGGGATGCCTTTGTATATCTCCTCAGATTCTGGCTCATACTTCACAGCTAGGTGACACAAACTGTTTCCCAAGCTCTTGGAATTAAGTGGCAACTTCATGCTGTCTATTCCCCTCAGCTTAGCACGGTTGTTGAAAAATTTAATGATTTGATTTAACGACAGATATCCAAACTCTGTCAAAAAGTCCAATTAATGAAACCCTAAGTTAAATACTTAGGTTATACTATGTCAAGGCCAGATATCTATAGGGCATGAGAGAAAGGAAGCTATGTGCCGAATTGCAGACCCAACTAATAGGAGAGAATTGCGGGTTTTTTGTGGGGGTGCAGCAGGATATTGTAGAATATGAATACCAAATTTTGCCCTGCTAGCCAAATCACTCTATGAGTCCACAAAGGGGGAGAAAAGAAACCCTTTGTTTGAGAGCAGGGACAAAAACAAGCCTTTGAAACTTTAAAGTCAAAATTGTCTCAAGCTCCTGTTACGGGACTTCCTAACCTGGAGAAACCATTTAATGTCTTTGTAGACTCAAACAGGGAGGTATGCAGTGGAGTTCTCCAAGGCTCTGTTTTAGGCCCAGTACTAATGATATGAATGAGGGGATAAATGGGGAACTCATCAAAAATGCTGGAAACATTGGGGTGATTATTGAAAGAAACTTTATGACCAACTCTCCCTATAAATACTTATGACCCAGTCCCAAAGTTATGTATGTTGTGGAACTGATGGTCATTTGCCTTTACGACTGACTGCAGACTTTGCAACATGCCCCCCCTCCTATTTCTCCCCTATCCTGCCCAGCCAGGACCCCACCAGTCATCACTGATTGCTTGCTTACTTTACAAAGAATTCCAGAGCTCAGGATTTAGGGGTAGGGAAGGAGAAGAGGCTGTTTCATTGCTAGGCTATGTGGCAGAAAAGTGGCTATCTTTTTCTGAGATGCTGGAAAAATCTATTTTGTTGTTTTTATTTTGTTTCTTATTTTGTTGCTAGACACTAGCCTTCCATTTCATAGAAAAAGCAAATGGCAAGGGAGAGAAATCTTCCTTCCCTTCCTTGCCATTTACCTTTGGTCCCTTGCTAATAGCAGGTAGAGGGGAAAAAGCAGAAATAGCCAGAAATCTTTTCCTTTATAGTAAGCTTCTCTTAGATTCTCTGCTTATTAACATGTACATCTACTGGTGGATGGAGGGAAAACATAATAATCAGAAAACTTTACCATTAGAATGAGTTTATTAATTAATTTAGTATTAATTTATTGAATTTATACTGCTGCCTATTCACCCATGGCGACTCAAGATGGCTTACAGAATATAAAACCACATTTAAAACAATAACAACTAACAAAATGAATCAAACAAATTAATATAGTACAATATAACAATAATTTCCCATAGACCCTGGTCTCTCTGCAAAATAACACAGGTACAGCTACATAGTGGCCAGAAAGATGATTTTGTTCCTATACTAGGCCACTCATGGTCTTCCCCCATCCCTGAGGCATCCCATGCATACTTAAACACCTACACCCATGATGGCAAACCTATGGCATGCGAGACAGAAGTATGGGCACACGCTCCATCGCCCCAGCTAAGCCAACTGGTCATCAGGTTTCTGAGGCATGCATGAGCGCTGGCCAGCTGGTTGTTGCATTTCTGAAGTGTTCATGTGTGCTGGCCAACTGGTCATTGGGTTTCTGCCACTCTGGCACCTGTGCACCTTCCAGTTTGGGCACTCTGTGTCTAAAAGGTTCACCATCACTGACTTATACATTCATTTATCAAATGGGGGGACCAGAATAAGGGCTTTTTCACTCAACACGATTCACTTAACATCTTGATTTGCAAATGTAATTGGCAGGATCCATTACATTTATAACTCGACAATTACTGATAGATTTGATGAAACTTCTTTAAGCAAAATGACAGTCATGGTTTAAGATTCTGGGGCACAAATTTTTATGATCTTATGTGCAATATCTTATTATATGACACATGTTGTATATCTGTCTTATATCTTGTATATTATTTCCACAATTTATATTTGTAATACACTTAATGGTAATCCTTTTACCATTTGTTGTCCCTTTATCATTTGTTAGTCCCAATTGGAACTAGCAATTCTGTCACTATGTAGCATGGTCATTGAGCATGACATCATGTGACTGTGGTGGCTATCAGTTCTGGCCATAGTTATAAATGAATCAACATGGGTAGTTAAACATGGCTTCAAATGACTGCAGCTTGTGACTTCTTGCCAGTTTTGCTATTAACCTTGCTTGTGGCAAGGTGGCTATAAATGTTGCAAATGATAATCACTTAACTGTTGATTATTGCACCTGTTGTAAATGTAGATCAGTTTCCAAGCACCCAAATCGTGTGTCAAGGTTCCAAGTAATGAACCCAAATCAATCAGCACTCCAAGACTTTCAGCTTTCTCCAAGGACTGTTTTATTGAATACATCATTTTGAATGGAAATAGAATCAGTTCTAGATATGGCTGCATCAGGCCTGAACTGTTTCGAAGTTGACAGTTAGATTCCCTAAAAAGTAAGAAGCATCTGGAAAACATCAAGCACATCCACACATTAATAAAATCCAAGATCCCCATTTCCCCTAGGGAGGTCCATTGAGTTTCTAGGGATACTTCCATGGAATTTCCTTACTTTATGATCTGCCTTCACATTCTGTACCTTCACCTACCGTGTTTCCCTGAAAATAAGACAGGGTATTATTTTCTTTTGACCCATAAAATATGGCTTGGGCCTTATTATCAGGGGAGGGCTTATTGTTTTGGGGTTGCTGGACGGCTGCTCTCTTGCCAGCGGGGTCCCAAAGAGCAAGGCACAGCCTCAGGGGTGAACAGACAGCACAACACAGTAGCCATGAAGCAACGACACTCACAAGCAGCCACACGGCAAACCCCCGTTCCAGCCGGGCACAGTGCCATTCACTGATATAGGGGTACAGCCAAGCTGCGGGAGTGCCTGTTTACCCCCGCCAGGTTTCCATGGCACCTTTGAAATGCCAGTGAATGGTGTTTTGCACAGCTGGAGAGGGGGGTTGCGCGAGTGGCTGTTCCGCTCCCGCTCATGCATCTCCCAGCCTCACAATGCCCTGGCCCAGCTCTCCCTGTAGAACCAGAACACCTCCACTCCCACTGCCGCTGCCACCACCATCCCAGCATGGCTTTTTCAGCGGCTTCCAAACCGAGTCTTCTGGCAGTGGTCGCTCTGGGTATATGCTCTATGGTTGTAGGCCAGCTGCCAGCAGAGTGTACTCACAGAGCGTACAACCATAGAGCATACACCCAGAGCGGCCACTGCCAGAAGACTCAGTTTGGAAGCCGCTGAAAAAGCCATGCTGGGATGGCAGCGACAGCAGCGGAGGTGCTCTGGCTCTGCAGAGAGACCTGAGCCAGGGCATTGTGAGGCTGGGAGGTGCACAAGCAGGAGCAGAACAGCCGCTCGCACAACCCCCCTCTCCCGCTGTGCAAAACACCATTCACTGGCATTTCAAAGGCGCCATGGAAACCTGGTAGGGGCAAATATTCATTGGCATTTTGAAGGCACGAAGCCACGGGAGCTGGGCGGCAGTGAACAGGCACTCCCATGGCTTGGCTATACCCCTAGGTCAGTGAATGGTGCTGTGCCTGCCTGGAAAGGGAGTGCCGGGTGGCTGCTCATGAGCATGGTCACTTCATGGCTGCTGTGTTGTGCTGTTGGTTTGCCCCTGAGGCTATGCCCAGCTCTTTGGGAGTCTGCTTGCAAGGGAGCAGCTGCCCGGCAACCCCCCTCTCCAGCTAGGCACAGCACTGCTCACCAAATTAGTGGTATCTCTAAAGTGTCAAGCAACCTGATCACCTTTGCCTCCCCCCCTCCCCGTTCCTGTGGCTTGGCACCTTTGGGATACCATTAGGTTGGTGAGCGGCGCTCTGCCTGGCTGGAGGGGGGTTGTCTAGGGGGCTTATTTGTGGGGGAGGGCTTATATTTTTGCCCACCAGAAAAATGTGGCATGGTCTTATTATCAAGACATGTTGTATTTTAGGGAAACATGGTATCTAGCCTCTGATATTAGATATCCCTTCCATTGAACTAAATATTGGAGCTTGCTTTTATATAACCTGGAATCCAGGATTGTTTTTACCTTGTAGTGTGTCTCCCCTTCCACTATGATTGGATCTGGACCTACCCTGGCTATTGGCCTCAGTTCTGACCCTACCATAGGTTTAAGCAAACTGCAGTGGGTTTCCCAGTAGGCATGGTAGTTTTAATTCCACTTCACCAGGTTAGTGATTTTCACTATGGAGAAAGGTGCTATAAAGTTTGGACCCAACCTTTGGCCAGGGCAGCTTCAGTTACTTTCTGGAAAGATATACTTTCTCCCCAATGTGGAATGGTCACTGGAGTGACTGTATCTTGTCTGCCTGCACTTTGTATGCTTCCATTGCTTTAGCCAGTGCTCATTTTACATTTCTCCAAGCAATTTGAAAGGAACCCACTCAGTCTCCGAAGTGAGGCGTAGGAGGAGTCACACATGGGTATTAACACAGCTTTTTTGCCCTGGAGACTGAGGTAAATCTTGAGGCCACACCTCCATTCCTCCTCTGACCTCCCAAATTAACCTCAGTCTCCGGTCCTCTTCCCAAATTAACCTCAGTCTCCGGCCCTCTTCCCTCACTTCGAAGACTTAGGAATTTTTTACAGGATTTTTTACAGGATTTTTACCTTTTGGATCGCTTCACCCCTCCTTGCTGTGCTCAGTGTCGCTAGCCAAGCTGCGCCACTGGTTAGCGTGAACCCAGGTGACCAGACGGTTGCGTAATTGGGTAAGGAGGCCCCACACCGTGTGGTGCCCTTCATAGGGCTCTACACTCCCAGGAGGCCATGGGAGGACCGGGGACCCAGCAGAATCTTCCCCCAATGTTCCTGAGCTTCAGGAAATCAGGTAGTAGATCGGCGGCTGCCATCTTAGTCCTCTGCCATCTTAGGAGCATGTGAGTGAGTGCGTGACCAGCATTCCTTCTACGGACGCCGAAAGCACTCAGAAGAGACACTGCCGAATCCGGAAGAGGCTTCGAAGGTCCTAATTCCGCTGGCAATCTGGGGAGGGCCCAATTCAGATGGTGCACCGGCAGTCGGGCCACAGATCGGCGGCAGGGAGCACAAGAGTGAGGAGCCTAGGCAGGCAATGCGCAATACAAGCGAGGCCAGCAAGAAGAGAGGAGGCGGTGAACAGCGTAACTGTGAGTACTATGGCAGAGGCGGCAAGGCGCGGGGGTGCCAGGCCCAGGTCATCAGGGGATTCAGATCCGGGTTAGGGGAACTCCAGGGGGGTTCCCCCAGTCACCAGAGGGAGGTCCCCCACCAAGAAAGGCACCCCCAGGCCCCATAGGAAGGGAACCTCTGGGAAGGAGGTTCAGATTACCAGGGCCTCTGCAAGAAGGTTTAGGGCCACCATCAGCCCCTCTCCTTCCAGATCTCGCTCCCCCCGCAGGCTCCCTGTTCTGGAAGAGTCCAGGGTGGCATCCCCGGGTTCCCCAAGGGGCTCAGGCAGAGGGTGCAGCTCCCTATCGCCCCCCTATCACCTGCCCATCCATCGGAGGCTAGGGGAGACCCCTTTGGGTGCAGGGTCCCCAGCCCTGCCAGACACCGGCTGGCACCACAATCCCCTGAGCCAAGGGAGTTTCTGCAACCCCCAGAGCTGCACCCCTCCCTTCCAGAGTTTCCTGATAGCTTCCAGGAGGTGTTAGCCAGGGCATACATAGCCCAACGGATTGCTTCTGGAATGAAACACCAATCCCAGGGTTCTAGGAGTAGGTCTTCCCAGGACCAGTCTAGGGGTCATCAGGACCTCCCCAGGTCCTCTGCCACCAGAGAAGCCAGGTCACACTCCCCATCCACGGTCAGTGAGGCTTCGGATCTAGAGGAAGGGGAGTTGAAGGAGGTGGGGTTTTCTGAGGATGAGGGCGCCCAGGCCCCTGCGGCGCCGAACATCACCGGGCTTTCCCCCCCATCTTTGTTTAGTTCCTTACTTCATAAGGCCAGGGCCACAGCAGACTTGGACACCTCTCCAGAGCCCAGTACTGCATTTGCCACCCCCAGCACTAGCAGAGGGAACAAGAAGGGGCCCTTCCACAGGCCCCAGGTGGAGGAGATCCCCACTCCAGAGATGTTCCCAGAGGTGCTTAAGTCCCAGTGGGTTAAGCCAGGGTCTTTTCCCAATCCGGGTGGCAATGAACATAGATTTTATAATCTCAATTCTACCTTCGCCCAAGCTCTGCAGACACCTTCAGTGGACACTCCAGTCGCCAGCCTAGCTTCAGCTTCTGCGGTGGTGACTGGAGACATAGCCAACTGTCTCAAGGCAGAAGACAAGAAGGCGGAGATGGTTATGCATAAGTACTTTCAGGCTATAACCTGGCTGTTAGGCCGGCCACGATCACTTCCTTTTTTAACAGGTCAACAGTACTATGGCTGGAACAGCTAAGAGACAGGACTCCGGCCATGGAAGTACGTTTGCTACAGGACATCTCCAAGGTGCTGGCAGCCACCCAGTTTTCGGCCGCCGCCACACTGGATGCAGTTAAGTATGCCTCGCGAGCTTTGTCATCCTCTGTAGCGTCCAGGCGCCTGCTGTGACTGTGTCACTGGCAGGTGGAGTCTCTTGCAAAGTGGCACCTAGCAGGAGCTGACTACACCAGGGACAAGCTGTTTGGTTCGTTGCTGGATTCCATCATGGTGAATGAGTGGAAGGTCTTACTGGCCATGACCAGAAGGTCAGATCACTGACCAGCTCCTTACCCTAGGAGAGCATCTTACCGCCTGCCTGACACGGACTCCCAGAATCAGAGGTACCCGGTTCCTAGGTTTCACAGGCAGGGGGACAGGCAGTTCCCAAGGGACAGATTCAGAGGCCAGCAACAGAACAAGTGGCTCTTTTGAGGAGGGGGCGGCCATCCTTTTCACAGGTTCAAGTGATCCCATAGGCGGTCACCTCTCCCTATTTGTGGATGCCTGGGATCGCGTCACATTGGACGAGTGGGTCCTCAAGACAGTTAAGCTCAGGCTCCAGCTGGAGTTTCACTCACAGCCCCCAAATAGATTTGCACCTTCACCTCCTCCAGAGACCCGGCCAAACGGGCCCTTAAGGCTAAGGCCATCAAACACCTGTTAGACATCAGGGCTATAGAAATGGTACCAGAGGGGGAGAAGGGTTCTGGATTCTATTCGAACCTGTTCCTGGTCCCCAAGAGTTCAGGGGGGTGGAGAGCCATTTTGGACCTTAAACTGCTCAATTTCAGAGTGGTCTACTGTAGGTTCAAGATGGCCTCTCTGAAATCCATCCTAGAGGGCATCAGACAGGGTTACCTGGCCTCCATCAACCTCACGGAGGCCTACCTGCACATCAGAATCACCCCAGAACATCGTAGTTTCCTCAGGTTTTCCCATGAAGGCAGCCACTTCCAGAATAGAGCCCTCTCCTTAGGGCTGGCCTCAGCTCCCAGGACCTTTACCAAGGTGCTGGCCGCAGCCGCGGGCCACATTCATTCCTTCCCAGTCCCACTCCATTGCTATCTGGATGACATCCTCATCCTAGCCAGGTCCTCAGACACTGTTAGGCAAGACCTGGGTCTCACCATCGACACGCTAAGATCCCTGGGGTTCTCGATCAACCTCGAGTAGAGCCATCTAGCCCCATCTACCAGGCTCCAACACCTACAGTCCATTATAAATTTGGTGTCTGGAGAGGTATTCCTCTCCCAGGAATGTAGGAACAGCATCATTTAGCTGGTTCCGGAGATACGCAAGTTACGCTCTGTCCCTGTGGTTCTTCTTTCCAGGCTCCTTGGGAAATTCATTTCTTGCATAGGGATAGTGCCTTGGGCTCGTTTCCATGCCAGGGAGCTCCAGTGCTTCCTGCTCCCACACTAGAGAGCCAGGACGAGCGACGCCAGCTTCAAAGTTCGAGTGTCATCCCAGGTCCTCCTATCACTCAGTTGGTGGTTGACCCCAGACCTAGATAGAGTTTAGAGTTTAGAGTTTTATTTCATTTGTATGCCACCCTTTTCCCTAAGGGGACTCAGGGCGGCTCACAACTCAAAAAGGGAAGGGGGGGATACAAACAGTTTAACAAGAACACAAAACTATACATAGTTAAAAAGCACAACAATCATACCATTCGAGATAGGGGCAGCGAATCTTTAGCCCAGGGGTCACTCTTCAGAGAACCAGCAATGAAGGTGCTCACGCAGACGCAAGCCTGTTCAGCTGGGGAGCACAACTGGAGGCCCAGGTAGCCGAGGGCCACTGGACTCCAACAGACCTGCGCAACAACATCAACTGGTTGGAGCTCAGGGCCATCCATCTGGCTCTACGCCACTTCAGGACTACTGTGACTGACCACTATGTCCTGGTCTTGATGGACAACGTGGCAGCCAAAGCCCACGTGAATAGACAGGGGGCAGCCACTCCAAGGCCCTGCGCGACGAGGCCCTCCAGTTGGGGAACTGGGCAGAGAGGAACCTCTGATTCATCAGAGCACAGCACATCTCCAGGATAGAGAATCAACAAGCAAACTGGCTCAGCAGGGATACGGTCGACAGTGGAGAGTGGCAACTTCATTCCAATGTCTTCCGACGGATCTGTGAGAGGTTTGGACGCTTGGCAGTGGATCTCTTTGCAACTCCAGCGAACGCCCAGCTGCCAAGCTTCATATCGAGGTTCCCATCCAGGGGCGCCATGGACACAGATGCTCTTCGTTGCAGATGGTCGCCCGGTCTCCTCTATGCCTTTCCTCGCCTTCCCCTCATCCCCAGGGTCCTGAGGAAGTTAATGTCAGAGAGAGCAGAGATGGTTCTAGTGGCCCCCTTCTGGCCATGTCATCCCTGGCTAGCAGACCTGGTGGAGCTCTCCTCAGCTCCTCACTGGAAAATTCCCCAAGGGGAGGTGTCTCTGCACCAGGGGTCTGTGAAGCATCCAGACCTGGAGTGGCTCCATCTGACTGTCAGGCGATTGAGCGAGAACAGCTAAGAGGGGGCCATTTCTCTGTGAAGGTCATTAGGACCATTGAAGTGTCCAGGAGGCAGTCCACTACTCGCATCTATAACGCCTCCTGGGTTGCTTTTGCAGAGTGGTGCCAAGCAAGGAATTTTGGCCCTGCTTCGGCTTCACTGCCCCAGGTTCTGGATTTTCTTCAAGAAGGTCTGGAAAAGGGTCTGGCCCCCCAGCACCCTTAGGAGACAAATCTCTGCCCTCTCCACAGTCCTGGGGGGGTGGACTCCCCGCCCTTGTCCCAGCATCTGGTCCTAAGGTGCTTCCTCAAGGGAGCGACGAATCTGAAACCCCCGGTGGTTCATTGTTTCCCAACCTGGGACCTGCTCATGGTCCTCCAGTCACTGACGGAGGCACCTTTTGAACCCTTGAGGGAGGTTTCCCTCCAATTCCTGACCCTTAAGGCCATTTTCCTGGTTGCCATCACCTCAGCCAGGAGTATCCAAGCTTAATGCTCTGTCCAGCAGGGAGGACCTCTGCACCTTCCTGGATAACCGGGTCATCCTCAGACTGGACCCCACATTCATGCCTAAGATCAACTCTCCCTTCCACAGGGCATTAGAGATAGTCCTGCCGGACTTCTGTCAGCAGCCCTCCAGGGATAGAGCAAGGTCATGGCACCAGCTGGATGTTAGAAGAGCCCTGCGCATCTACCTGAAGCGCACAGCACCTTTTAGGTGTTCAGAGGCTCTCTTTGTCTCCTTTCAGATGTCTACCCGGGGAGCCAAGGTTTCCCCGGCAACCATTAGCAGGTGGATCATAGCCATTTCCAAGGCTATGAAGCATGAGGACTCCAGGTCCCAGAGGGCATCACTGTGCACTCCACCAGAAGTGCGGCCACCTCAGCGGCCTGGGCCACTCAGGCTCCCATAGAGGAGATCTGCAGGGCTGCCGCCTGGTCCTCTCCATCACCTTTCATCAGACATTACCGGCTAGACGCGTACGCCTCCACGGAGGTAGCTTTTGGGAGGAGGGTTCTTCAGAGAGTCTTGGACTCTCGGGGGGCTCAGGCCCATTGATTCCATCCAAAGGACATCTAGCTTTGATATGTCCCATGTGTGACTCCTCCCACGCCTCACTTCGGAGACTGTCAGTTGGTCTTATCTGAACTGCATGTCTCGAAGATGGCATGGGAGTAGTCACTTCCCCCCTTTTTAGGGCACCCCGCGCCAGGGGCCTGAATTCAGTGGTCAGGCAGGGCCAGGCAGGAAGGATGTTTGTGTGTTCTTCTCTCAGTGGAGGTCTCCAGTCCCTAAGGTCTCCTCTCGTACTGCTTGCTGCTTGGTTCTCTCCACTAGGGCTTTCAGTCAGGTCACAACTGACTAAGTTCCAGGATCTGCTTGGGCCACTCCCTGCATCTCCTGCACCAGGCCCATACCGGGCTGGGCTATGGGATCTCCTCTTCATTTCATCTCTATGATCTTCTCTGAGTCTCCTCCATCCTCACAAAAGCAATCAGTTAGGCAGCTGGGGCTAAGGACCCTGGAAGTTTGATTGCTAATTAAAGCTTTAAAAAGGTAGAGCTGATTTAATGTCAAGATTATGAGTAATGAACCAAAACCAATCAGCACTCTGAGACTTTCAGCCTTCTCAAACGACTGTTTTATTGAATACATCATTTTGGCATGAATGGAAGTAAAATCAGTGTCAAAGCTCTGACTAATAAACCCAAGCCAATCAGAACCCTGAAACTTGACACACACACACAGAAATTGGATTGGATTATCTCTCCTACCCCTTCCCTCTCTCACTCTCTCTCAAACACACACACACACACACACACACACACACACACCCCTACATAAAAATCCAGCCCAGCTTCACTGACTACAAGGTTTGAAAAGGCAACGTGGCTCCCTCTGCAATCAAACTACACTTGGGGAGGGAGAGCATGAGCGAGCACTGAGGAGACCACAGGAGGAGGCAGGAAGCCAGGCAAAAGGTCATGCTGTAGCACACACACTTTTCCCCAGCCCTGTTCTTTTGGAAGGCTCCGATCAGCTCCCCTCTGGTTTCTCTGCCTCTCCTCTCACCCCAGCCTGCCAGCAGGAAATAAGTGAGTGGGCTTTATTGCATTCCAGTTATTACCAACCCAGACAGCATGCTGCATTTGCAATTGGGGCAGTGTTTGGGGAAGGCAGCGGGGGAATGGGGGGATGGCAGAGGAGCTGTTTTCAAGCCATTGGGAGGGATATCCAATCCAACTTCTGTGTGTGCACGCACCCAGCTTCACTGACTGCAGGCTGCATCAAACTACACAAGGGAGGGAGCTAGCGAGGGGGAGAGCATGAGCGAGCCAGGGCCCTTCCCTCCAGCCTTTGCCCAAAGCCCCACACCACACCAGGAAGATGAAGTTTGAATTCCTCCCCACTCTCAACCCACACGTACCTTTTCCAGCTGCTTCAGAGAGAGCTTCAACACTGCTCTTGCCTCGGGTCCTCTGAAGAAGCCCTGCCCTCGCTTCCGTTCTTTCAGAAGTGCCTTGCAAACGGGGACAGGGCAGGGGAGCGTACCAGTATTGGGGCAGGACCATGCTGCCATGGAATGGGTACACAAAAATACAGCAAATTTGTGGCACCGGTACACCTGTAGTGGTGCATACCAGATGGAACTCACCTCTGATACAGCAACCCTATAAAATCAAACTTTGATGGTCTAATTTCAAAAAATATGAATAACGTATCATGAATTGTATACATGGGTTGAAAATCAGAGGAATTACGAATTTGGTTTTATGGGGTTTATATTTTGGATTTTCTATATATTTGTGAGCCCTTGGTGGTGGTTTGTTTGCAGACGTTTCACTACATCATCAGTGTGTTATCTAGCTGGGTAATGAAATTTCCACAAGCAGACCACCAAGCTGAAACACCAGCAAGAACTCCACAGTTCAACCCTGAATTACATATATTTTCTTCTAGTTCTATACATTGGTAGTTTCATTTGGAAATGGAGTTTCTGTACCATTTCAAGAAAAAAAATCATACAGGAAAATGCTTTAGGACTTCATTGTAAGAGCTGTTCTACCCAGATTCAGGCATCAGTCCTTAGATGCATTGTGAATCTGGATATGCAAGTAAAATAATCGTCTTTGAAGACTTCTGTTTATTTTGTCAAAGGAAAAGTTTATATCTCTAATTTTGGGCTAAGTAAAATGAATAACAGTACATTCATCTTAATAGTGCAGAAATGTGCAGAATCTATGAATCAAGATCTCATGTAATTGCATTCATTAATAATCTGAAAAGTGATGAAGATAGCTTCTATAAATTTCTATATTTTGTCTAACAGTTATTGATAAAAGAGTAATGTTTTCAACAGTATTCATGTCATAACCTTTCTTAAATTAGCAACTTTCATGACTAATTCATTCTGGTTTACATCAGCAGCATAGCTTATGCTAAATTTACTGCATTTCTTCTGAGAAATGAAATTAATATGTATGAGTTGTTAGATTGGGAAAGATGGATGACAGTAAAACTACAATATTAATGTCAATTTCCAGAAAGAAGCCTAAATCTTACAAATGTTCCTTTCTTTACATTATACATTTTTAAACTTTAGATGTAGTAATTATCCAAGACTCCTTGTAATCATTTTTATTAACAATTTCCTTGTTAATAAGGAAAATAAAATATTAATTTCATTTCATTTAGAAATGAGTATCTTCAAATAAAATATATTAACCATTTCTCTCCATATTCATTAAAAATGTAGATTTCACCATGTATTTGTGTGTGTGTGTGTGTGTGTGTGTGTGTGTGTACAGTTTTTAATATTGTCTCAGAATACATTTTTCCTGCTAGTATAATTAATGTTAATTTACTGAAAAAATAAGTTTTACCTGTTTAACTCTCTAAAAGGAATAATAGCTTAAATCCTCATTCCCATCCCATCCCAGAGCAACCACAATTCCTTCACTAACCTGCTTTCCATCTCCTGTGTGCAGGGCAACAAAAAAAGGCCATGTGAGTTCCAGTTTTAAAAAAAGTGCAATCAGACATTCCAACGTTGTGGAAGAAAGATCTTACAAAGTTAGCAGGTCTGATTAAACTTCTTTTTACTGGTGGTCACATGGTCTTCTTTGTTGCCCTGCATGCCTGAAAACGGAGCTGGAAAGCAGGTTAGTAAGGGAATTGTGGTTGCTGCAGGATTTTGCAGGAAGCTGTCTTGGCTGAATACAGAGTGTGTGTGAGGGGGAACATCCCCCATGCCCCATTTTTGCTAGCAGAGGCACCACTGACCAGTCTTTGCTATTTCCAGACCAGCCTCTTGGGTCGGATCTAAGCAACCCATGGGCCTTGAATTTGACACCCCTGATATAAGAAAATATTGAAAATATTGAACACAAAACAAGAAAAACAGATGAAAAAATTGAAAACATCCAACAAATGATGATGAAATATGAAGGCTACAAAAAAATTGAAGAAAAAGATGACCAAAGAGAGAAGAAAATTGGAGATATCGACAGCAAATTATGTCTGGTGGAAAAAGACAACAGTGGAATATTGGGATGGAAGATCAAAAGGTCAGAATTCTTTCTCAGATTTCAAAATATAGAAGAAGAAAAAGGTGAGAACTTGGTACAAATAATGACAGAAATTTTGATAGACATTCTGGAGATAACCCAAGAGAAGATGATGGACAGTATAGACAAGATATTTCGAGTCTATACAAGATATGCAGTGAGAAATGGTCTCCCAAGAGAAGTCCACATAAGATTTACTAAGAAAGCAGTTAAGACACAAATACTACAGAAGACAAGAGACAAAAATTGGAATACAAAGGCAAGGAGATTGTAGTTTTGAAACAAGTACCAAGAAGAGTGAGAGAGATGAGAAGAGAATACCAATTTTTGACTAAAATTCTACTTTAAAAAGGTGTTAATGCAGCTTCATGGTCTTTTAAAGCATCATTTAGGTGCAAAAAGGTTAAAGCATTTTGGATAAAAATATGGTGGATTATGCAAAATGTTCTTTAAAAAAGGATAAAGTTTACCCCTCAGTTATTCTTGTTAGGTATAACTACTGATTGTACTGTTATAGAGACTAATTTGATCTTGAACCTAACAAAGGCAGCAAGACTGTTGGTGGCGCAATACTGGCAGAAGGAAGATTTGCCTACTATTCAAGAATGGACATTAAAAGTAACAAACATAGCAGAGATGGCTAAAATATCAGCATTTCTCAAGGATCACTCAGACAAGAAATATAAACTGGAGTGGAGAAGATGAATTGATTATATTCAAAATAAATATGGGACTAAGAAACTCCAGATAGCCTATGATTGAAGAAGCAAGGAATGACATAATTTGTTTAGAGTTAGCCTAACAAAAGAGGAGTTAAAGTACAAGTGAGGATGATGCTAAAGTTTTTTTTTAGTTTACTTTAGAATATGATTGTTAAAGATTTATACCCTGTATTTGCTCTGGGAAGTCAGGGGGGAGTTTGGGGGGGAGATGGGTTTGGGTGGGGAGGGTGGGGAGGGGAGGTAAATATTTGTAAAACCTTTTAAAATTTTCAATAAAAAGGTGTTAACTATAGATGGCTTATACCAGAAGTCTTATGTTTGTATGGCAAGGACAAAGATACAGAATTGATACAACTGAGAAAGCAGAATCATTCTTCGCAAAACATTTGAGAGGGAAGACTGAAGAGGCAGGAAAAGAAGAATCACTGATAGAATCCTAACAGGTGTCTACAGTTGAGAGTGAAAAAGAAGAGGGTGCAGTAGGCAGCATTGACATTAAAGAACTATGAGAACCGAGATCTATTAGAGCAATAAATCCTACTTATAAAATATAAATATGGAAGAGAAAAAATTGATTACAATTAATATAAATGGACTTAATTCAGCAATTAAAAGAAGGAAAATATTTCATAAATTAGAGAAATTAAAATTGGACATAATCTGCCTTCAAGAAGTGCATATTCAAAAACAACATGAACAAATATTGGTGCAGCCAAAGTTGGTGAAAATATTTACTACATTAGCAAGATGCAAGAAAAGAGGAGTGGTTTTTTACATTAAAGATACAATTCCAGGGAACAAATCTATATAGATGACGATGGAAGAATTTTGATGGTGAAAATTATGGACAATAATAAGAAAATACTTTTAATAGCAATTTATGCTCCTAATGACAAGATGAATTCTACAGACAGTAAAATAATTGACTTGGACTACGTTAATATTTGAATGATGGGAGACTTTAATGGAATTGTAGATCAGAATATGGACTATAAAATTCAAAAAACAACAAAATTAAATAGAAAGTCTCTCCCAAAATCCTTCTTTAAAATGATTGATGAAATAGACTTAAAAGATATTTGGAGAGAAAGAAATCCCACTAAAAAACAATATACCTTTTACTCAAATAAACATTTATCATTCTCCAGAATAGACATGATATGGGCTACAACTGAATTGATCTGCAACATACAAGAAATTGACATTGAAACAAGTACTTGGGCGGACGATAATCCAATGACAATTAAATGGAAAAAACAAAGGAAAAGATCTAGATGGTATTAAATAATACTATATTAAAAGAAAAGGTCTTTGTACAGAAAATGGAGAAAGAACAGGCTTTCTTCTTTAAAGAAAATAGAAAAGAAGATACATCAATGCAGAACCTCTGGGATACAATGAAGGCCTATACCTAAGGTGACCAGACATCCCAATTTTGGCGGGACAGTCACGATTTCTAACAATTTGTCCCATGTCCCGGGGCGTTTTTAAAAAGTCCCGATTTTCTGGCTTCATGTTGAAAGCCCAGTGGATTTGCTTAAGAAATCCTAACCGGGGAAGACAAAAGACACCCTGTCTAATCCCTCTCTATGTCTCAGTACTTTCATTGAAGATATTAAAACATTAAAGCAAGAAAATGGACCCCGGTGCCCCTTTTACCTCATTTTATAAGAAAAGATGACCCAGTACCATAGATAAGGTGACAAGATGTCCCAATTTTGGCGGGACAGTCACGATTTCTAACAATTTGTCCCGTGTCCTAGGGCGTTTTTAAAAAGTCCCGATTTTCTGGTTTCATGTTGAAAGCCCAGTGGATTTGCTTAAGAAATCCTAACCGGGGCAAGACAAAAGACACCCTCTCTAATCCCTCTCTATGTCTCAGTCCTTTCATTGAAGATATTAAAACGTTAAAGCAAGAAAATGGACCCCCCACGCTCCTTTTACCTCATTTTATAAGAAAAGATGACCCAGTACCATAGAGCTGCAGGAAATAAGGCTAGAGTAGTAGCGACTGTTCCTTCCTGGATTTCTCAGAGTGGAGGGGCACGGAGGTTGGAGGTCGGCTCGTGTGGGAAAAAATGGTGGGTCCTCATTTTTCTTTGAAAAATATTTCCCTGGGACTATTTCACCATTTTAATTTGCTCAATTCTTTGTATTAACATCTACATTATTCTGGATTGACTTGAAATGCTCACTTGTGCCTGCTGGTAAGTGAGCTGGATTTTTTTCTTTTATTTTTTTTAATGTATTTTAAAATAATATTTTATTTATTGTGCATAGGATTTTTTAAAATACTTTTATTCTGCGTGGATTCTTTTTTTAAATTGTCTTAGACTATTTAAAAAAAGATTCTATCTAAAATAAATTGAAGTGAAACCATTTTTAAAAATTCTATGCACAATACTTTGAAATATATTGTGCATAGAATTTTTAAAAATAGTTTTACTTCAATTTATTCTGTGTGGAATAGTTTGAAATGTTTTACTTCAATTTATTCTGTGTGGATTCTTTTTTTAAAGTGTCTTAGACTATTTAAAAAAGATTCTATCCAAAATAAATTGAAGTGAAACCATTTTTAAAAATTCTATGCACAATACTTTGAAATATATTGTGCATAGAATTTTTAAAAATAGTTTTACTTCAATTTATTCTGTGTGGAATAGTTTGAAATGTTTTACTTCAATTTATTCTGTGTGGATTCTTTTTTTAAATTGTCTTAGACTATTTAAAAAAAGATTTTATCCAAAATACAAAATACCGCAAGCGGGGGGGCAGAGCCTGTTGCCGAGGAGGGCTCAACCGAGCTCCTCTCAGAGATCTGGTCTGTATATCTAAATAAGATCATAGATATCACCCCTTTTTGGCTAAGAAAGGGGCAGGGAGTAGCTCTGTGTGCTAGGGTCTATTCGTAATTCACAGCCTTTCTCTTTTTTTTGGCTGTGGACAGAGATTAGATCCAGCGTGAGCGGAGCTTTTATCTCCAGCCAGTTCTTCTCAGCTGCCTTTTTTGCAGCCCCAGACAGGCGAGCCCCCCCCCCCAGGACAAAGCAAAGTTGTTTGAAGCTAGGATTAATACGGGCGGGTCCCACCCCTGTGAGATTTATGCTTTTATTACTATCTTAAACACCAGCACCATTTGTCTTAGAGGCTTCTTTGTTTAAACGTACTTCAAAATGGCGATTTCTCCCCGTTGGTGACTGATAGGGGATGTACTTAGCCGGTTTTACCTTCCTGCAGACCGCTCCTTAACAAAATAATTTTTTTTTTTTGGAAACAGAGGGGAGCGAAAGCGCTGTTTATTTGTTTATTTATAATGGCACCCAGGTCAAAATCGAAGCGTCTCTCTACAAATGTGCCTAAAGAATCTAAAGAATCTATACTGGAATCGCAGCCCTTGTCTCCTACGCCCTCTACTGGAGAATTTTTAACACAGGAATTTTTCTTTAAAATGCTTAATGATTTTAAACAAGAAATTAAGGAATTTGTATTGGAGCTATATGATGATTTAAAGTCTAAAATTGACCAAATGAAGGCGAATACGTTTGCAGCCGTGTCTGCCCTGTCAGATTATTCTGCTGAAATAGAGAATAAATTGGAAAGCTTGGAGGAGGCTAATTTTAATTTGACTACTAATATTCAAATATTACAACAAAAAATTAGAGACACTCAAGAACAGCTCGTGATGATAAACTTTAATAAGAAGGCATTCGCAATAAGAGTCAGAGGATTCCGCGAAAAGGAGCGAGAGAATCTGAAACAGACCTTTGTTGAAGCCTTCAGCCATGCGGTGGGAAGCCCGGGACTTAACTTTGATTGGCAGATTCGGAAAATCTATCGCCAGAATTCGTTGGTAGCGGAACAGCGACAGCTCCCGAGGGACATAATTATATATTTTTCCACAAAAGAATCCAGAAACGCGATTATGCAAAAGTTTCATAATAATAGTCTGCGAGTTGATGACCAGGACTTGATTGTCTTCAAAGAAATACCTTTCCAGATGTTGAGAGCAAGAAGAGACTATGCTTTTTTAACTAAAGAGCTTAGAAATCAACAGATTCAATATAGATGGGAGTCCCCAGCCGGCATTACGGTCACATTTGAGAATCAAAGACTTCGTCTTAACTCTGTTTCGGAGGCTCGAGATTTCTACTACAAGACTTTGAAGGCGGGACTTCCTGATTCACTTGGAAAAGAGGAGAGACAAGCTGAAGGAGAAGGCAAGCAACAGACCACATGGTTGCAAGATGGAGGGGGTAGCCTTTCCTCCCTCGGAGAAGCAGAAAAGCGGAGATCGAGGATTTAGACATTTTAAAATATTTGCCAAAGTTGTGGACTGAATGGGGGTTTGCGACCTCTCTCCGGTAGAAAAAGCGGAACTTATTGGTGGGGTGATACTGATTGTATATATGTAAAATGAATGCGGAATGATTTATGTTGTTTAAATTCTGTTAGAAGGGATTACTTTAAAACAGAAGGTAAACTGATTCTTGTTGAAAGTATTATTTGAATATGTGGAATGATCCATGCTATTTAATTTTTATTAGAAGGGAAAGCTTGGTGAAATTATTTTGAGTTGGATTTTAAATTAATGTCTGCATAAATTTGATAGTGGTAAATATCAGAGAAGCAAGGGATGAGGGTAAAATGCATGCGGAATGATTTACGTATATTGGTGGGGTGATATTGAATGTATATATGTAAAAGGATGCAAAATGATTTATGTTGTTTAAATTCTGTTAGAAGGGAAAGCTGGACGAGATTATTTTTTAAAATAGAAGGTTAACTGATTCTTGTTGAAAGTATTATTTGAATATGTGGAATGATCCATGCTATTTAATTCTTATTAGAAGGGAAAGTTTGGTGAAATTATTTTGAGCTAGATCTTAAACTAATGTCTGCATAAATTTGATAGTGGTAAATATCAGACAAGCAAGGGATGAGGGTAAAATGCATGCGGAATGATTTACGTTGTTTAAATCCTATTAGAAGGGAAAGCCGGTCGGGATCATCTTAAGATAGAATGTAAACTGATTTTTGTGTAAAGTAATACTTGATTCACGCTGCTTAAATTTTACTAAGAAGGGAAAGTTTGGTTAGATTATTTTGAATTACTGTTTGAAAATAAGGTTAAGAAAGATTATTTACGCTGTTTAAATCCTATTAGAAGGGAAAGTTTGATTATTCTTCTGTAAAGTAATATTTGAATATGTGGAATGATCCACGCTGCTTAAATTTTACTAGAAGGGATTATTTTTGAGCTAGATTGTATATTGATGTCTATACAAATTTGTACAAATGTTTATCTGAATACAAGGTTAAGGAAGAGGAACGGGAGAGTCTACAGGAGGTTGGGGTAAATAACAAAGAAGTAAGAGACGAGAATAAAATATAGATAGAATGACTTACACTATTTAAGCATAGATAAAGATGGGGGGCTGAGCTTAACACAAAGAGTTCTTTTTCTTTTTTTTCCTTTTTCTTTTTTCTTTTTTCTTTTCTTTCTTTTTTCTTGTTTTTCTTTCCTTTAATATATTACTTTTATTTTTAATCCATACGAACACAAGATACTTTAGATAGAAGGCAGTGCCAGGTGTGGGCCCCGGGAAGTCGGGAGGATTAGGGATGGGGATTTATGGGGGGTGGGTGGGTGGGTGTTAACATAGTCTCAATAAGAACAAGAATGCACTTATATACGGTTGTTTTTTTTTCTTTTTTTTTCTCTTTTCTTTCTTTATATTTTTTTTTCCTTGGTTTATTTTACTTTTTATCAGATTAAACAACACTTGAATAAAGGCATACACCAAGGAGGGAGGTAGAGGGAAAGAAGAGGGAGGAGTAAGGAAGGAGTAAGGGGAATGTAAGGAGGGCGTGTTGGGAGTAAGGGGAGAAGGAAGGTTTGAGGGGAAAGGGAAGTAGGAGGGGAGGTTAGAGGGAGGAAAGGAAAGTTGGAGGGGGTAGATGGGGTGTATGGAGGATGGAAGTGTCAGGTGGGGTTGTGAATGATGAGTTGTGTTTTCTTTTTTATTTTGTTTTATTTATTTATTTTTTATTTTTATTTTTTCTTATAGCAAATACTCTGTATATAAGTGATTGTAAAATGGAATGTGAAAATGAATAAAATATATTCAAAATACAAAATACCAGCTGCAGTTATTCACTTAAGAACTGTGGTAAGAAAGGTGGTATAGTGACCAAAGTTACAATGGTATTGAAAAAAGTGACTGATGACCATTTTTCACACTTAGCGATCATTTTCACACTTAGCGACCGTTGCAGCATCCTCATGGTCACACGATCAAAATTTTGATGTTTGGCAACAGATTCATATTTATGATGGTTTCAGTGTCCTGGGGTCTTACAATTGCCTTTTGTGACCTTTTGACAAAGTCAAATGGGGAAACCAGATTCACTTATGTTACTAACTTATCAGCTGCAGTTATTCACTTAAGAACTGTGGCAAGAAAGGTGGTATAGTGACCAAAGTTACAATGGCATTGAAAAAAGTGACTGATGACCATTTTTCGCACTTAGCGACCGTTGCAGAATCCTCCTGGTCACATGATCAAAATTTTGATGTTTGCCAACAGTTACAATTTATATTTGTAAATTGTAGTTATGTTTAAATAAAGAAAATTACAATACTATTTTTGCGTTGTATGAAAATTTTTGTTGCACCATATAAAATTTTTAATCAAGCCCCACCCCCCCTCCCGGGTCAAAGGTGTCCCACTTTACCAATCTGAAAATCTGGTCACCTTACCTATACCAGAGGTTTGATAATAGACTATACAAGGAAGAGAAATTTAAAGAAAAGACAAGCCTTCAAAGTGCTAGATGATGACTACAAAAGACTTGAAAGAGACTTACAGAAATCTCCACAAAAAAGGATATTAAAATAAAAATGGATGCGATTAAATATTAAAATGGGGTTAATGGAAAAGGACGAATTACCACAAAAAATTAGAGGTGCTAAACAGAACTATTTTGAAAATGCAAATAAACCAGGTAGATAATTGGCATATAAATTGAAAAAAGAGAGAGAATCAAGGAAAATATTGCAATTAGTAGATGATTAAGGGCAAATTTGTCATGGAAATGAAGAGAAGAAAAAAATTATACAAGATTATTGTGGCAAACTGTATGAACAAGAGAAGATAGAGGAGGAAGGAGCTAAACAATATTTACAGAAAGCCAATTTACCCCAGATACCTAAAGAAACTGAAATGATGTTAGAAGACAAGATAATGATGATGGAATTAACTGAAGCACTTAAAAAACAAAATAATAGAAAAGCTCCAGGTCCAGATGGACTATCAGTGGAATTTTATAAGATACTGCAGGAATCTCTGTGTCTTCCATTACTAGAAGTTACGAATGAGGTTATGTTAGAGAGGAAGATACCCAAATCATGGTCAGAAGCATATATTACACTCATGCCGAAGGAGGAGACTGACCCACTTCAAATTAAGAACTATAGACCTATCTCCCTGCTAAATTCAGACTATAAGCTATTTGCTTTAATATTGGCAGAATGACTCAAAAAATACCTAAATAATTTTATTCATCCTGACTAAAATGGGTTTCTACTAAAGAGACAAATTAAAGATAATATGAGAATAATTCTGGACACTTTGGAATATTATGAGGCACACCCTGAAAAACAAATGGCTTTGATATTTTTAGACGCACATAAAGCCTTTGATAATGTGAATTGGCGATTTATATCATTACAGCTGGAACAGCTTTGGTAAGAAATTTACTCAAGCCATACAAACTATATACCATAAACGAACAGCAAAAATAATGATAAATGGAGAATTGACAGACTCTATTGAAATAAGGAAAGGGATAAGACAAGCTACCCACTATCCCCTCTGTTATTCGTCTTAACATTAGAAGTTTTAAGCAGAAATATTAGAAAAGAAAAAGATATAAAAGGAATGAAAATTAAAAAGGAAGAATACAAATTGCAAGCATTTGCAGATGACCTGGTCTTCATTTTAGAGGATCCATTAGAAACTGCACCTAAATTGATATGAAAAATAGAAGGATATGGAAAAGTAGCAGGTTTGAAAATGAACAAAGATAAAATGAAGATTTTGACAAAAAACATAACTTCAAGACAAAAGGAAAAATTGCCAGAAGCTTTGAAGATTCAAGTCACGAATAAGGTCAAAGGGATGCACAGAAATCTTGTAACCAACTGAACTGTTTGTAATGGAAGATGGTTTTATGTTTTTTGTTTCGTTTGCTTGTGTTTGTCTAAAAATAAAAACTTTTTTTAAAAATCCAATCTTTAATTTTCTACACCCAGCTTTCTCTCAAGTAATCCAAAATAATTATCTCCCCATCTTCACTGTTGTCACTGTCTTATCTGGCTCCAATTTTTGTTTATTGTCCAAATCACTCAAACAGTCCTCTCCTCCATTCTTTATTCCGTTCCATTCTCAAGTCACTCCAAGTCGTTCTATTGCTACAGGAAATTACATTCCTTTTCTCCCTCCTTATAACCACCTGATATTGAGCTGTATCCAGCTCAATTCAAAGCTTTGAAATTCTAGCTCAAAGAGTTTTTAGTAAAGTTTATACCATTTTAGTTGTTTTAAATGTTCTCACCAAATCTGTGAGATTTGGTGTGTTGCTATCTTCTCTCCTTCATATGCAGCTGTAACCATTCAAGATTGGCCATAGATGCCAATTTCTTCTCTGGTAATTCCAAGGGGTTTCTTTCGTCCAGTAGGGAAGTTGCTTGCCATCTTTCCATCTCCCGAGCTCTCCTTCTCTCCTGTTGATCCCTCCAGGTTCAACTTTGTTCTTTTTCAGGATCTTCACTGCAGAAACTCAAGCAAAGCTAGTGGAGCCACCATTCCTTCCCCCCTCTCCGAACTGACATCACTGCAGGAAGTCTGGCTAATGCTTTTTCATTTCTCCTCTGGTCACTATCATCCAGGATTCCTGGTAGATTAGTAACAATCATCCACAACTCCTACCTTTGTAGATACACCTCCATCTTCACATTTCAGGAGAGGTAGTTTGTCTCATTCAACAGAAATATCAGGAAACCTTCTCCCATTATGCCAACTGAGACCATGTTGCCTGCTAAGCATGATTTAAACCACTTACTCTGGTGCAAACTCATACTGGATTACTTCTCTCTCTAAGCTCTCCAGTCACTCTGACCCTCTTTCTGGACTGGGACCATAACCTGTCAGAGTTTTAGCAGCATGACTATTATTATGAGATAAACCCAGGACAAAAACAGACACACAGCACACAGAGCCTTTAGACAATTAACAGTGGTTTATATATACATATATACAGACATATGCATGGTAGATAAATTCCTTACTACTCAGCTATGAACACAAGAAGAAAAATGAGATACACAATGAAACAGAGAGAAATGCACTCTAATGGCCACCAATATATAGTCACCTCACCAGAGTGTCCACCCCACCAGCATCTTAAAGAGGTGATGCATGTATTGTTGATTCATCCTCATTGCATCAACCTACAGATTACAATTTACAATCTTACATCAGCTGGCAGCTATTAAATCCTCAGTTACTTGACAACTGTGTAAAATGAGTAATTTTGCAAGCAAATTGGCATTTGATGACAATTGTAGCTTATAGAAACTTACAAGTTAGAATATTTGCAATCAATAAATGTTAAAGAGCAGGAATTAATAAAATAAAAGAAACAAAAATATGTATATTGTACATTTGTAAAACTAAGGAAGGATAAGCAGATGTATAAGAGAAATTTAAATCCAGATGTCACCATCTGTTAGGAACTGGTCCAAATATGAGACCTTTCACTTTTAACCTCCTCTCTGCTAGATGAGGGTAAGGACAAAACAATCCCAAGCACTATCCATCTTTATCAACATTGCCTGCCTATAGAACTATTTAAAGAGAGCCAACTTTGTGCTATTGATTTCCTTTCTCACTGGAAAAGGCAAAATATGGTCAAAGCTTGTAGTAGTTTGACTTAAAAGTATTTTAAAGTTGGGAGTGCCTTCAAGTAAAAGCTCCATGCAAACTGCCACAACTGATATTTAATCTGCCTCTTAGTTGTGTAATTTGCCAGTTATACAACTGCCAAGTATTTCTGGGAGATTTGAAGATGAGGTGGGGAAGTATAAGACTTCAAAATGAGTCTTCATTTATTGCCCTTTGGGCCAGATGCTCTAAACATTAATATCTACCAATAAGAATATGTGTATCTATGGATTCATTATGAACCTTTGGTTATATATTAAACTAAAAAAGATCAGAGAGATGCTTGGTTTATGTTTTAATCAATGTTAAGTGCATATTCAAAATTGAAAACATTAGCAGGCACTGAGATCAAATATCAATCACAAGTACATTGAAAGTGATCCTTTAAAGAACAGAGCTTGCCAAATTATATGCATAAATAACTTTGAAATCCTAAAATGTATATCTTTCCATAAATAAATAAAAGTTAAGTTTAAGTTTAGCATTTGAAATGTAAACTCTCCTAAATAGACTTTTATTATTTTCTTTTTTCTTTGTGGTGAATATCTACTTGTTATAACACATATCTATTACGATCTGAAGATTACAAAACCTTCTTAATCTGTACATGTCTAAGGGTACATGCCAAAAGACACCTGGTTATTCCAGCTTTTATCCTGTTTCATTCTGGTTGAAAAAGCTCATTATCCCTGTTCAGGCCTGTTTGTACAAACCAGCAATTGACAACACCAGCTGAATTTATTTTGCTCTTGAAAACACTCTGTATTTATACTGTCTTTCTACTCAAGATGTTTTATATTGTTTTCCAGAAGATGAAAAAGTTAAGCCACTAATAAGTACTACTAAGCATGCCTATGAAGTCATACCTACTAATATTAAACACAGTTTGGCTCTTACAATCAGGTCTACAAAGATGACTAGGGCAAAGAGTTTTGGACAGATTTTATGAAACATGTATCTTTATGTTTATCTTTATCATCTTTGAATGATCCACAAGTTTAACTCACCTGAGAACCTCACAAGGTGATTTTTCAAGTTGAATTCCTCAGCTTAAAGCAGGATAAAAATCTGATTAAAAATAAGCTCATTAACTGTATACCTATTGGAGCTTGGAGAGATACCTGACTCCTTTGCCCACAATCTGACTGAGTCCTTGGTCGCTGCTTGGAATACAGCGGCGGCTGGGGCATTAGATCGGATTGCGCCTTTGCAGCCTCTCCGCAGCAGTGGATCCAGGAGAGCTTCTTGGTTTACCGAGGAACTCAGGGAGATGAAGCACCAAAAGAGATGCCTAGAGCAATGCTGGAGGGCTAGTAACAACGAATCCGACCGAACACAACTAAGAGCCTTTATTAGGACTTATTTAGTGGTGATACGGGCGGCAAAATGTACTCATTTTTCCGCTCTTATTGCGTCCGCAGAATCTCGCCCGGCTGCCCTGTTTAGGATAACTCGCTCCCTCCTGAAAGGGAGGGATGCGGGGGAACCCTCACAGGGAAGAGCTGAGGAATTTGCCCAGTTTCTGTCGGACAAAGTCACTCAGATTCGGATGGACCTGGACTCCATTTGGACAGTGTCAGCAGAGATGCCGAGGGAGGGCCTTGATCAAATTTTGGGGAGTGAGTTCCAGCCTGTCACTCCTGAGGAAGTGGACAAGGCTATGGGAGCGATGAGTACCACCACCTGTTTGCTGGACCCATGTCCCTCCTGGTTGGTCTCGACGAGCAGGAAGGTAACACGAGGCTGGCTCCAGAGGATCGTGAACACCTCTCTTCAGGAGGGATCTTTCCCGCAACCTTTGAAGGAAGCAGTGGTGAGACCCCTCCTCAAGAAGCCTTCTCTGGACCCAGCTGTTTTTAAAAACTATCATCCAGTCTCCAACCTCCCTTTCTTAGGGAAGGTTGTTGAGAAGGTGGTGGCCTTCTAACTCCAGCGGACCTTGGATGAAGCCGATTATCTAGATCCCTTTCAGTCTGGTTTCAGGCCTGATTACTGCACCGAAACGGCTTTGGTCACGCTGACCGATGATCTCTGGTGGGCCAGGGATAGAGGACACTCCTCTATCCTGGTGTTCCTTGACCTCTCAGCAGCCTTCGATACCATCAACCATGGTATCCTTCTGCGATGGCTGGAAGAGGTGGGAGTGGGAGGCACCATTTTACGCTGGTTCTCCTCTTACCTCTCTGGCAGGTTGCAGTCGGTGTTGGTCGGAGAACAAAGGTTGACCCCTAGGCCCCTTAAATATGGGGTCCCGCAGGGCTCGGTCTTGTCCCCCCTCCTATTTAATATCCACATGAAGCCGCTGGGTGAGATCATTTGCCGGCACGGGATTAAATACCATCAATATGGGGATGATACCCAGCTGTATCTCTCCGCTCCGTGCCAACTCAGTGAAGCGGTGGAAGTTATGTGCCAGTGCCTGGAAGCTGTCAGGGTCTGGATGGGAGTGAACAAGCTTGTACTCAACCCTGACAAGATCGAGTGGCTATGGATGTTGCCCCCCAAGGATAGTCCAGATATTCCATCTTTAAGCCTGGTGGGTGAAACCTTACACCCCTCAGAAAGGGCCCGCAACTTGGGTGTCCTCCTGGACCTGCAGCTGACACTAGAACACCATTTGTCAGCTGTGACCAGGGGAGCTTTTGCCCAGGTTCACCTGGTGCACCAGTTGCGGCCCTACCTGAACCGGGAGGCACTTCAAATGATCACTCACGCCCTCGTCACCCCAAGACTTGACTACTGTAACGTGCTCTACATGGGGCTGCCCCTGAAAAATGTTCAGAGACAATTGGTCCAGAATGCAACCGCGCAAGCGATACTGGGTGTACCGAGATACACCCATGTTACACCCATCCTCCGCAAGCTGCACTGGCTCCCTATCGGTCTCCGAACGCTCTTCAAGGTGCTAATTATCACCTTTAAAGCCCTACATGGCTTAGGATCCAGATATCTACAAGACCGTCTTCTGCCACATACCTCCCAGCGTCCGATAAGATCACACAGGATGGGCCTTCTCCAGGTGCCGTCAACTAGACAATGTCGTCTGGCGACTCCTCGGGGGGGGGGGCTTCTCTGTAGCTGCCCAGGCCCTATGGAATGATCTACCCCCAGAGATCCGGACCCTCCCCACTCTCTTGGCCTTCTGAAAGTCTATTAAGACCTGGCTATTCCGGCAGGCCTGGGGCTGTTGACCTCATGAATGAGGTCCAGATTGACCTCATGACGTCTAAGATTGAGTGCATGATGTGTCTTTTTAACTTGCTTTCCCTTTCTATTTTAAATTTTTTCTTAGTATTCTTTTTAGAGCTGTTTTTATGTAAGTCGCCCAGAGTCCTTCGGGATTGGGCGGCATATAAATTCATTAAACTGTGAACTTTGAACTATTTGTTCTAATTTGCAGAAGAAGATTGGAAAAGAAAAGAACACTATAGCATTACAAAATACTACTGTTATAAGAATCAATTTCTGGTATTATATTCTTTTTCTTTAAGGTAGTTCATTGCTGACATGAAATGAGTTACAGCAGGGGTGTCAAACTCAAGGCCTGCAGGTCAGATCTGGATTGTGATGTGGCTAGATCTGGCCTATGGGGCTGTCCTGGAGACAGTGACCTGGACACTGTCCTGGAGACAGTGACTCTGGGGCTGAGGAACCAGAGACTGGTGCCTCAGCCCAAGCCCAAGCCGGCTGGGCACTTGATCTATAACTTGCTGGCGGCCATCTGGGCTGGAACACAGTCAGCCTTAGATCTGCCTGGCTGCCTTAGAGCTGGTGAGGGGCTGTCCCTGCTCCACCCCTGCTCCACCTCTGAGCATGTGCAGAGGAGGCGGTGAATACCCGCAGCGCCTGGCGTCCCTGGGAACCTTCTGTCAGCTTTGGAAGCCATATTAATACTGGAGGCTTCCACACTACTTTGTGCAGGCAGACTGCATTCTGAGTGTTTCCCTTTCATCCAGGATGCCAGTGCTCTCCATCTCTTGTGTGCACACCCAGGGGACAGGGCCAAGGCAGCAGGGAAGTGTCTCAGTGGCTCCAAGGCAACTGTGTGAGTCAGATCAAAGGCTGACAATGTTCCAACCCAGATGGCCACACCAAGTTGTAAATCAGCATCATGTGTGTTGTGGCCCAGCAGGAGCCGTTGGAGCTGCCAACAGACTCTGATAGCGAGGGACCCTTTGAGTCGGCTCTGGACAATGTGGAGGACCCTGAGCAGGGTTCAGACTCTGAGCAGGGACCAGAGAGGCTGGTTGGCCACCAGGAGGTGCCTGAGGCATGGAGCAGTGGTGAAAGCCAAAGAGAATTTGTCCCTGACATCAGGCCCTGGAGCAGTGGGGAGGAGCAAAGGGAGTTGGTCCTGGACCCCAGACGGGCGATAAGCACCAGCAGCAATTACAGAGACTTAGAAGATAATCGGGCCCAGGTTGTTGTGATAAGGCTCCTCCCAAGAGAGTATATAAGAAGAGACTTTGGGAGGAGATCTTTTGCAGGACACAACCGTTTTACTAAAGCTGAAGAAGCTGTGTATTTCTTATCTGTGGGAGTCTGGGTTGCTGCCAAAGTCTTGTCTGTGAGTAATTACTGTGAATAAATTGGCTAATAGTAACCTTGTGTCAGCATGACTCACCATACAGAGGGAGGGGTCAGAACAATGCCCATACAAGTGTCTCTATGCCCCGCTCACTGACTTGGCCCTGCAGCCACCTTTCACTGGGACCAACCCATCCCAAGTAAGAAAGTTATGGCCAGCAGTGACACAGCCACTGGCAGCTCTGCCAATTTCTCCCCATCCTCTTGTGCCTTCATGAGTGCAGAGGAAGGAAGGAGATGAGAATGAGACAAAAAGAGACCTTTAGGACTATTGTGCTTCTGTCTGCCAGTATGCCATGGGCAATCGGTGATCATGGGTTATGGGGGGAATGCGACAGGTGATGGTGCTGGTGTGTGAGGAGAAGGAGGAGGAGGAGGAGAAGACCGGTGAGTCCTTGTGCTGGCTGGCTGGCCAGGCAGGGAGCAGGTCGGGCAGGGGGTGGGTGGGCTGGCTGTCTGGGGAGGGGGGATCATGGCCGCTCAGGTGGCCCCCGCCACTGCCGATAGATGCTTGGGTGTCCCAGCACTGTCCAAGCTGAAGAAAGTGGAGGATTGTTTGTCAGAGGAGGTGGGGGGACAAGGCGGTGGAGCGCAACGGTGGTGAGAAGCAGCTTGGACGGAGCCGGAACACCCAAGCTGCTGTCGGCAGCGACGGGGGCCACCTCAGTGGCCATGATCCCCCCTCCCCAGCCAGCCCACCCATCTCCACCTGACCTGCTCCCTGCTTGGCCGGCCGGCCTGCACAAGGACTCAAAGCTCTTTTCCTCCTCATCCTTGTCCTCCTCCTCCCCATTCGGTGCTGGGCTGGCTGCAGGCCGGGGCAGCAGGATTGCTCGTCGGAGGAGGTGGGGGGGCAAGGCAGTGGAGCGCGACGGTGGCAAGAAGCAGCTTGGACGGAGCCGCGACATCCAAACTGCTGGCGGTGGGGGCCACCTGAGCAGCAATTATCCTGGCTCTGCTGCTCCTCGGCAGCGCCCAGGGTCAGCTTCAAGGTTAGCACTCCATTCTGACAAGGCTACGGGGAATCCCAAAGGGTTGAACCCCGGGCCTCTGCTCAACCGCCGTGGCCAGAGTGGCGACGGTCAAGCCCTTTGCCCTGGTCATCTAATCTGTGAGGATGGGTCCGCGTCTTGAGGACCGCAGTCCAGGAATTCCTCTCCTCGATCCCCCCTCCCAGGCCCTTAAGTCGGAGACCCGCGTGCCTGGTTCGTCCGGACGTGCAAGGCGAGGGCACGGGGAAACGGAGCTAAAGGGGAGGGAGGTCGCAAGCCCGGGTCAGCGGGGCACGATGCTCCAGCAGCGGAGGAGAAACACCTTCGATTTCTTCGCATGGTTTTTCCCCCCAGCTCAGTCGGGGAAAGTGGAAAAGCTCCCCGGAGTCCTTGCTACCCCTCGCCTCGATTCGCTTTTCCCCGCCCCAACTTTGCCCACCCGCAAACTGGAGTGATCCCGCTCTCCTAAATACTTTTGTCAGGTTGCAATTGTGGATTTCGCGTAAATATGTTTTATTTCCATTTCATTTCGTACAGTCACATGTATACTGTGCATAACCGGGGCATATAACATTGAACAATAAACACAGCCCTCCCTCTTGTCAACAATACCCCCCAAAATACAAACCCAATATACCACCTTGACCCACCATACACCCTCTTTCGCCCCCCTCCAACTTTCGTTCTTCCTTCCAACATTCCCCTCTACTTCCCTACTTCCCCTCCCCCTCTATCACTCCTCTCTCCCAATACATTCCCTCCCTTCCTTCTCCTCCTCCCTCCAATCCTCTCTTCCACCCTCTCTACCCCTCTTTCTTCTTTCCCTCTACTCGTCCCTTTGGTGTATTTCTACTGTCTATCAATATATTCAACTTGTCCTATTTTTACACTAAAATTAAAGAGCCACAGTATACAAGTGCAATCATGTTACTTTAGAATCTAACACATACTATATTTCCCCCCTCCCCCCTAAGACCCCACCTCCCTTCCCCCCCCCCGACTTCCCAGAGCCCGTACATGGTATAGCTTTTTAACAAACACAGTCTAAAATATATTAAAACAAAGGCGATTAAAGAAAAAGAAAAAAGGAAAGTCAATAAGATCTCTACGTTGGACTCAGCTTCTTGCTGTTACCCAAACTTTAAGCAGTTTAACTTATTCCTAATCTTAAGCATAGGCTATCTGGAATTTCTTAATCCCATATTTGTTTTGTGTATAGTCAATCCATTTTTTCCAGTCTCGTTTATATCTCTCATTTGAGTGGTCCTTAAGATATGCTGATATTTTAGCCATCTCGGCTAAGTTTGTAACTTTCAATGTCCATTCTTGAGTTGTAGGCACGTCTTCCTTCTTCCAGAATTGCGCCACCAACAGTCTTACTGCCGTTATTAAGTGCAGAACCAAATTGGTCTCTACCGCTGTAAAGTCAGTACATATACCTAGTAAAAATAGCTGAGGAGTGAATTTTATCCTTCTTTTGAAGATATTTTGCATGATCCACCACATTTTTATCCAAAATGCCTTAACCTTTCGACATGTCCACCATATATGAAAATATGTAGCATCGAGAGAACCATATCTCCAACATTTAGGCTGTACATTCGGATACATAGAAGCCAGCTTTTTAGGATCTAAATGCCATCTATAAAACATCTTATAAAAATTTTCTCTCAAATTTTGTGCTTGTGTAAATTTCACATTTCTTACGCATATTCTTTCCCACGTGTCCAGCATTATTGGTTCTTCAATATTCTGAGCCCACTTTATCATACAGTCTTTAATCAATTCCGTTTCCGAATCCATCTGTATTAGTACATTATATATCCTCTTTATATGCATTAAGCTTTGATCTCTTATTTGTTTAAACAGATTATCCTCAACTTTGACAAAACCAATTTTTTGGTCTATTTTCCACCTGGCCTGTAATTGGCCATACTGGAACCATGTTTGAACTACCTTCTCCTCTTTTAGTACCTCTAAAGATTTTAATTGTAGCACCCCCCTTTCTGAAGTGAGAAGTTGTCTGTAAGTGGTTCTATCGTGTTTTTGTTCTATATTCATATTTTCAATTGCATGTCTAGGAATTGCCCACATGGGCAACTTATCATTTAGTTTATGTTGATATTTTTTCCAGACCCGCAATAAAGCATTTCTTAAAATATGATTTTTAAAGTTCTTATCCAATTTTTTGTTGAATAACAAGTAAGCATGCCAACCATATACCAAATCATGTCCCTCGATATTCAATATTCTATCATTGGTTAAATGGGTCCAATCACTAATTGCAGATAATGCCACTGCACCATAATATAATTTTAAATTAGGTAGTTTCAATCCTCCTCTCTCACGTACATCTTGCATTATTTTCATCTTTACCCTCGGCTTCTTTCCTGCCCATACAAATTTGTTGATACCCTTCTGCCATTCTAAAAGATTCGCATCTTTTTTAAGTATTGGTAACATTTGAAAAAGAAATAAAAATTTTGGTAAAATGTTCATTTTCACTGCCGCTATCCTACCCAGCAAAGATAAGTGCAATTTCTCCCATTTTTCCATCTCTGTCTGTATACTATGCCAAAGTGGTTCATAATTATGCTTATATAATTTCCCATTTGAAGTTAAAATGTTAACTCCAAGATATTTGACTTTTTTGACTACCTCACATCCTAACATCACTCCTAATTCTTCCTTTTGTTTAGTATTCATATTTATAGCTAATATTTTAGTTTTTCCTAAATTTATTTTAAAGCCAGAGACTTGACCATATTGATTAATCGTATTCATTAAGACCATACTGGATTCCTGCGGTTGTTCCAATATTATGACCAAATCATCCGCAAAAGCGCGGACTCTATATTCTTGCTGCCTAATCTTGATCCCTTTTAAACCATCCAAGCCCCGTATTTTATTCAATAATACTTCCAAAGTTATAATGAACAATAGTGGGGACAAAGGACAGCCCTGTCTTGTACCTTTTTCGATTTGAAAGGAGTCTGTTAAACTTCCGTTGACTATGATTTGAGCTGTTTGCTGTTGGTATATTGCTTTAATTGACTGTAAAAAGCTATCTCCTATCTGCATTTTTTGCAATATCTTCAACAGAAATTGCCAATTAACTCGATCAAAGGCCTTCTCAGCATCCAAAAATATGAACGCAGCAGGGATTTGATTGTTCTTTCCCAAATATTCTAAAGCATTAATGATTAGTCTAACATTACTCTTCAACTGTCTCCCCTGTATAAAACCTGTTTGGTCAGTATGTATCAATTGTTGAATAACCACCATTAACCTATTTGCTAGTATTTTAGTAAAAATTTTATAATCTACATTAAGTAGTGAAATAGGTCTATAATTTTTTGGTTGGGTAATATCTTGATCTTCTTTGGGTATCAACGATATAAACGCTGTCTTCCATGATGGGGGCACTTTACCTTCCGTTTGAATTTTATTAAATAGTTCTCTAAGAGGTTCTACCATTTCTAACTGTAAGTTTTTATAGTAAGCCGCTGTCAGGCCATCTGTGCCTGGTGCTTTCCCTAACTTTAGTTGTTTGATTACCTGCAGGATTTCCCCAGAGGTTATTGGTTGGTTCAACTTTTGCCTGTACTCTTCTCTAACTAGGGGTATTTTCTCTTTATCTAAGTATTTGTCTATGTCTAAACCCCTAATTTTGTCCCCTTTGTACAATTCTGTAAAAAATTCCCGAAATGCCTTTTGAATCTCCTGTTGTTGAAACACCTCCTTCCCTCTATAACACAATTTAGATACATTTCGAATTTTTCTTTTTTCCTAATCTGATAAGCCAACCACCTGCCGGGTTTGTTTGCGTTACAAAAAGTATTGTGTTTTACATATAATAAACTAGTGGCTACCTGGTCAGAGATCAACATATCAAATTGGGATTTTAATATGGAGATTGCTTCCTTAGCCTTTGTATCGCCTGGATTTAATATTAGTTCCGACTCTTTCCCTTTAATTTCCTCTTCCAATTCTTTTCGTTTTTGCCCTTGTTTATATCTATGTATTTTGTTTATATTCATCAGTACTCCTCTCATATACGCTTTGCTTGCATCCCATACAAATTCCATAGATGTACCCTTATTCATGTTCAAAACAAAGTATTCAGATAACAATTTTTTACAATCATGAATATACTTTTCATATCTAAATAAGTTTTCATTCAACCTCCAAGACCTTCTTGCCTGCACTACCCTTCCCAATTCCATCCAAACTGGGTTATGATCTGAAAGAACCCTCACCGCAATCTTTGTCTTCTTCACCCTAGAAAGTAAATCATTAGTGATTAGTATAAAATCAATCCTTGAAAGAGATTGATGTCTATCAGAAAAAAAGGTGAAGTCATATTCTTCTGCGTTTCTTTCTCGCCAAGCGTCTCTCAGTTCGAAGTCGTCCATCATGTCAAAAAAGGATTTGGGTAACTTAGCTCGGATTTTAGTATTTGGGTGAGAGGTCTTCTTATCTCTTTTAGTGTCAATCATACCGTTCCAGTCACCCAATAGTATACAAGACTTAACGTCCCACTGTACTAATTTAACATGAAGATTTCTATAAAATCTGTCTTGCTGTTGATTAGGAGCATAAATTCCCAAAAGTAGTGTCTTTTTCCCTTCTAAGATTAGGTCTAGTGCGATATATCTTCCAAAGGGATCTGCTTCAATTAGTTCAGCCTTAATGTCTTTTCTTAAGTATACAACTATTCCATTTTTCTTTTCTGTAGCAGAGGTCACAAAATGTTGACCAAGTTTGGGGTTGAACAAATATTTTTGATCGGTTGATTTGATATGAGTTTCTTGCAGACAAATTATATCATTCTTGAACTGTTTAAGATAGTGAAATATTTTCTTTCTCTTCTGTGGAGAGTTCAGTCCATTGACATTCCATGTCAAAATCTTAGTTGTCATTTTTGGTTGCCTGAAGCTTTTTTAGAGCCTCCTGCATGGCCTGTCTAACCTTTGGCCTGGCTCCTCCCACAGCTTCTGAGCTTGTTGCTGTAACTCCTTGGTCGATGGCCGGTGATTGTTGAGATTGTTGCATTGTTGCTTGTTTTTCCATTTGTCTGGTAGTCATACGGCTAGGTCTTTGTTCCCTGACCCCTTGCCCTTCTGGGAGAAGGAGATGGTACGTTTTGTCTGGTAGTTGTGTGGTTTGCTGTTTATCTTGTCCTTCTCGTGGTCTTTCTCCAGATCCAGATGATTCAGGGTGTCCCACCTTCAGAATCTTGTGATAGAAATCTCGAGCTTTCCATACAGAGTTGAGACGATATCTTTGCTTGTCAAATGTAATTATAATACCAAATGGCACGTCCCATCTATACTGTATCTGACGATTTCTGAGCTCTTCCACTAGAAAAGCATAATCTCTCCTGGCTCTTAGCATTTGAGGTGGTATTTCTTTCAAGACAATCAAATCCTGTCCGCCAATTTGAAGCCTGGTGTTGTAGGACTCTTGTAGTATCATGTTTCTGAACTCTCTTGTAGCAAAGTATATAACTACATCTCGGGGGAGTTGCTTCTGTTTTGCCGCCCAAGAGTTAATGCGATAAATTTTATCGATCTGCCAGTCAAAGTTGGACCCCGGTCTTCCCACCAGACAGTCAAAACCCTCTGTTTTCAGATGCAATTGTGGATTTCCACGTGCCTTTCTCCGTAGAAAGTCAGTCTTTTGGAATGTCCTTTTGGAATGTCAGCAGGGACGGAGGAGGCAGGGGGGGTGAGGTGGCAGAGCATGGCAGCAGCGAGAAGCAACACTCCCATTGCTGTGTCTAACAGGCATCTCGCATTTATGTCCGCCATAAACGCGAGACGTCTGTCAGACTGCTCAGGGTCCTTGCAGCCATCCACACCATGAAAACTGCCTTCCAGTGGCTGCATCTTAATGAATTAATGATTTAATGGTTTAAAGGGAATTTTAGTTTGACCCCCCCCCCCCCCCAGGCAAGATGAGTGTAAAAAGACCTATTCTGTCGAGTTCAAGAAAGGAATCATGGAGGATTCTCAGGGCAAGAATCTTATAGCTTTCTGCAAAGAGAAGAAGTTGGATCTCCATATGGTCCAAAAATGGCGAACAGAGTACGATAACCTCAGTCAATAGGTGCACAAGGGAAATGCTAAGAAACACAGGTGTGGATCAGGTTGGCAATCATTATTTCCTCAAATAGAAGACAGCATCTCTGAATGGATTGCTGACAGAAAAGCAAAGCCTTTGGTTGTGCCAGGGCTGATATCCAAGCATTTGCCCTTGCAATGGCACCACAGTTACAAATTTTCCTGGAAAAATTCAAAGCATCACAACACTGATTGGATGGTTTCCTTCAGTGATGGACTGTCTCTAAGAAGTCATGCTGCTCACACTTACGTGCACATGCATTCAAGTCCTTCATTGATGGCATTGACTTTTCTAAATATCGACTCTTCACCATGATTGCTAGGAATGAAACTGCAATGTTTATGGGCAAAGAATCTCAAATGACAATTGATCAGAGGGTTGCCTCATCAACCTATATTCCCTCCACTGGTTACAAAAGGGCATTTGTTACCTGTATTTTGGCAATTTGTCTGGATGGAAACAAAGCCCCATCTCTAATCATTGCTAAGGGCAAGAAAAAAAAGATTCTATGTGTTTCAGGGATTTGTGTTCTTGAAACAGAAAAAGCTGGTGCACACAAGGAATTATAAGGAAATGGATTAATGTAATGCTGCCACTTGTTGTGCGAGGTGGCCAAAGCGTTCCATATTGCTGGGATTCAGCCAGCACTCACTGTGCTAAAAACATGAAGAAGTTCCTTGCACACAGAAGAATAGATCAAATAATGATTCTAGACTCTTGACAATGCAATAAATAAGCTATTCAAAGACTATCAGCACATGGAAATCAAAATAGAATGGAGAGAAATTGAAAATAAAATGGAAAGAAATCAGTGTGGAAACTTTGTGAAGCATATCCTGCCAGAGGTGACTTAGGTGAAGAATTCATGGGGTAAAATCAGTGACACTTGTGTTGCCAATGCACTACAAGCAGGCTACATGGACAAGAAGTGCTCATTTAAGGAGATTTTTTTATTGCTAGACATCAGAGATTGGGACCAATGGTTTTACAGGAAATGGAATCACCAGAAATTCAGATTGGAATTTGGAATTTGAAGAGTTATGATGATGTTCCAGAAGATGATGACATGACTGTATTTGAATAAATGTAGATTGTTGTATAAGAGCATTCTGGTTTCCCTGTATTGGGGTTTAGTGTTTGCAATTGTGGCTGCCCTGGGGTGGTGATTGGGATTTGCAATTGTGGTTGCCATGGGATAGTAGTTAAGGTTTGCAATTGTGGTGGCCTGGGTTGGTTAGGATTCGCAATTGTGGTTAGGGTTAGAGCTAGGATTAGGCATTGTGGATTAGAATTATGGATGGGTGGCTTGGGTTCTGGGACCCTAAGGCAAGCCAATGCAGGACACATGGAGCACATCGCTCAGCCTCCTGCTCCATTGTGGCTGCAATAGGTAGGGATGGTGGTCACATAAGCTCCTACTAGACACAACTTCCAGAGCCACTGCTGAAAAGCAGTTGTTGAGGAATGGATGGCTGCTGGGACACTGAGGTCCCACACTGAGGGTGCGTGGGGTGCGTCACTCAGCCTCCTGCCCCCTTGCAGCTGCAATAAGCAGAAGCAGGCAGGCAGCCATGTGACCTCCTTGTGGATGTGGCTGCTGGAGCCGCTGCTGCAAGACAGTTCTTATGGCATGGATGGCTGTGGGGATCCTGAGATAAGCCAGTATGGGGCGCATGGGGCAGCTCACCTTCCATCTCATACATGGGGGACGGGGAGGAGACATCCCCTGAAAATAAGCCCTACTGCTGATTTCGGAGGGCAAAAGAAAATAAGACCCTGTCTTATTTTGGTGGAAACACGGTAGTTGAAATTTCTTAAATTTCTTAAAATGCTTTAGCAGCTCAAAAGAATACATTTTTGCCTCGACAATTCTTATGTGTGAAATAATTTTATAATATTATTTCAGCCTAAAAACTAGTACTTTAATAGTTATTTCCCTCTCATTCTCATCCATCTTACTAATTCATTTTCAATAAATACATTGCCTTGTGTTTAAGAACAATTAAACTTTTTTAGAGTAAGGTGTCATAACATTCTGAGGATGATTGTTTCACATAGTTGATCCAAATTATTTTAATTTGATTTTACAAAATGTCACATACTATTTTTTTCTTTTTACCCAAAAAATAATTGCACAAGTGACCTCTGATATTTGTCTTATGGGAATTTCAAGCAATCTCTGTATTTTCAAATTATGTGAATAAAAAAATATCAAAATCTTCACCCATTTTCTGAAATTACATTTTAAAAGGAAAACATTCAATTGCCTTCTTAAAATAATCCAGTAACTTTTTGTTTAAACAATTAATAATGTTAATTATTAATAATAGTCATGATTAGATAGTTCTTTCAAACTTTTTATAATTATTGATCTGATCTACTAAAGAATGAGAATTCTGTATCACATCTGATGATTGCTTTAGAAAGGATAAATTACATTTTATATAGAAAAAACACATTATTTGTACATTATAATAAAGCAAAATGAAAATACATAGGATTTATAACATCAATTATTATTGATCCATTTCAGAGGAAACAGGTTTTGGCATATTATACCTTTCTTTTAATGACATTGAAAGATAACTGTGCCTGTGTTTCTGAGAGTTAATCTAGCATTTTTTAATGTATTTTTAACAGCATAAATTTTAAATAACCTGTTTCTAAAAGATTCTGCAAGCAGACATTACTACTTGGAGTTCATGTAAATTTTTCCAAGCTGACTAATTGTTATGGGTTTTTTTCTCTGTCATCAGTAAAAGGTACTGTATGTTGAAAGTTAATCTTCCATGGGATTTTTGTTTGCTATTTTAATTGGGGTTTTTTTTGTCTTCAACTAATGAAACTACAAATAGATAAATCTGAATTTTCCAGATTCAGATATATTGTACATAAATTCACTTTATTCTTGCATGAGCTTAAAGTAAAAATGCATAATAATTCATACATATTTTGTAAATTGAATATACCAATGCTAGTGTTAAGATTGAACCACTTTGCTTCTTTCAAACCTTAATGCTTTTCAATTTGCCAGTAAACTGGGAGAGGGAAGGGGGAAATGGAGAATGTATGCAGAGATCATGAGAATATGGAAACGATCAAGGTAATCACTGCAGGTGCTTGAGAAAGAGATGGACTGTTCCCATAACAAAAGAACATCTCATAATTGGACAGTATGATCACCCAGGGGTGGGGAGAAGGGGGAGTTATTGTTTAACTGGGCAAGCATACACCAGAGCTGGTTTTGTTTGTACCAATAGAATATATCTAATAAAAATTTACTTTTGGGAATGCAATTCTCCTGAGATTGTTTCCTTGTTTTGGGTTCACTAGTTAGAGAGTTGACACTAAACCAACTCTGCCTTTCCCCATCTTCCTCTGTGCGCATGCCCAAGATGGTGTCCTGTCGTGTTTGAGGAGAGCTTCGGGGAGATGATTGTCCTTCTCGGGGGCTTGCAGGGGTACCCTATTCCATCGTTAGTTCCAGGTCTAGCTATGAGAACTTCCTGGGACCTCGAGGATACCCTTGAGCTGCGATTTACTGATTCGTAGCTGGAACATCGTGAGTGAAAGGGGGCGTCTGGCGGTGAGAGGAGAATGAAGAGTGTCAGCGGCTGCTGATGTGGGTGCAGTCAGTGGCGGCGGCGGGATGCCCAGCTTGGGATCTCTGCAGGTGGCGTGGATCGGCTCAGCACCAGTTTCCCGCTACCCCCCTTGAACACAGCTGGCATGGGTGTGGTCATCGGAATGCCCAGCCTGGGGTCTCTGAAGCCGGCATGGGTGTGCTCAGCGGCAGCAGTGGTGGGTCGCCCGGCTTGGGATCTCTGCTGCGGGCGTGGATGGGCTCAGCACCAGCTTCCCGCTATCCCCCTTGAACACAGCTGGTGTGGGTGTGGTCATCGGAACGCCCAGCTTGGGATCTCTGCAGCTGGGGTGGGTGTGCCCAGCAGCAGCTTCCCACTACCCCCCTTGAACACTGTTGGCTTCCCCCCCCCCGCCCCTGGACATGTCATCTCCTTATTCCATTTCTCCTTGATGTCATCCCATTTGGTTGATGCCACACTCTCCTCTATGCTATACTGCGGACAGAACTTTATTCCCTTCGGGAACTCCCCTTTCCCAGGAATGGCCTTCTTGCCTATCAAGACGCTTCCTTAATGATGGATCTTGGAATCCCGAGAGGTGGCATGCGAAGAAGAGACTTTTTAAGGATTTTTTACAGGGGTTTTAAAATCAAATTTTAAGGGGAGGGTGGGGGGGTTGATACGGATTGCTCAGACAGGCTTGGGGGGAAGTCTGCCAGGGCACAGGCCAGAGCTAACTAATGGGCACGGGTCAGGAGTGCTGGGAAGGGTTGGGATTCCGGGGGAGACATTAAGCCATTCCATTGGGGGGGTTCACCATCTCTACAATTGGTGGGAGAGGCAGATATGGTGGGGGCTGAGGGCCAAATTATGTTCGGGGGATGCGGGTCCGCTGTTTAAGAGCGATCGCGTGTTCCAACCCTCATTACCCTTCTCACACCCCTGGGTGCTCGGGATTACAGGACCCTGGTCTCCGGCTGGTGTCGCTTAACGCCAGGTCCGTAATACATAAGGCTCCCCTCATTTACGACCTCATACAAGAGGGTAGAGCAGACCTGGCGTGCATTACGGAGACCTGGTTGGGCCATGAGGGGGGGTGTTCCCCTTAGTGAATTATGCCCACCCGGCTTCCGGGTGTTTCAACAGCCGAGAGCCCAGAGCAGGGGGGGGGTGGCGGTGGTTATTAGGGAAAGTCTCAGACCTCAGGAGGTCACTGTGCCTCAGATAGGTAGGTGTGAGTCCCTTTTTTTTTTAATAAATGTTTTTTAATTTTAATTGAAACAAGTACAGCATCTTTCTTTACATCTGTAGAAAATGTATCAATCGATTACAGATCCTCCACGGTCAACAAACATAACTCATATTAACTTAAGCATTATTATATATCCATTTTCATTTGATTGTAATTATTATTTAAAAGTATTAATACAAGTAATAATCTTGAACAATACCTGCCCACACCAGTGGGAAAAGAAAAAATCAAAAAGAAAAGGCAAAAAAAAAAAATAGAACAAAAAAAAAAAGACAAAAACGACAAAGGACAAGGCAGGAAAAAAGAACAAAACACAGGTATCTATTATAAAAAAGAAGAAGTGTATCAACTGGTTACAACATGCTCTGGTGCTTCTCTTCCATTAACTCATATTAATTCAAATATCTTAACTCAAATGTTTACCATATTAGCATCATTATACCTCCAGTTTTAATTACCTATAGTTATTTAAACATCCTTCATCCTTAGCTATGCCAAAGAATTGATCCATAACACATGCTGACATTTCATTTACTTACTTATAAAGTCCTCTATTTACATCAAATCCTCATATCCTATTTTAGCTGAACATCCATAATATTTAATTATATCATATATCATAACATTTCCCAGTATTGATTAACATTTGATTGTATATATTTTATTTAGTTTTTATAATAGTGATAATTATTGTAATTAATACTCTTTATGTATAATCCAAAAATGTTTTCTCATATCCAATTGTTATTTATCATATCGACTCCACATTATATACATTACTATCAATATCAATTATTATTCAGCTATATCTGTTACAAAGAGAGCAATTAGGTTAGCTAGATTTCAATTGTATTCTTCAATCTATCAGCCAATTCCACATTATATCCATTACCATCAATATCAATTATTATTCAGCTATATCTATTACAAATTAAAGTAATCAGATTTAGCTAATTTTAAGTTATATTCTTGCATCTGTCAGCCTGTGTCCCTCCAACAGCAAAATTTTCTTAATCCAAATGCCATTCGTTGAATAAATTTACCAAATGTTTTTATAAGCAAGTCCAGACAAAAATATCTTCGCACCTTTTGGCTCTGAATGTCAGTGATGAAATAATAATGTTGTCCTGGGCTTGTAAAACTTTTCAAATTGACTTTAATTCTCCAGGGTGGAGTTTCCATTTCTCCTGCACTCTGTCTCTTTAAATGAATCTTCTTTATAGCTCCCCCCCTCCTTTCTTCCTCTGAGATAGACCAGTCGCCGTTTCTCACATTTTCATTTTCCATTTGTATTTCAGGAACATTCAAACATTCAACGATCTCAGTTTTTCCTTCATATTTTAAAATCAGATGATCCAATTTTCTTTCCAATCTCTGAAAAGAGTCAAAAAGCTCTCGACATGCGGAAAAAAGAATCTGGAATGAGACTTCAGACGCCATGATGTGTCGCAGTTAGAAATTGTAAATAGAAACACGCTGGAAACTGTGCAATCTTATCTGATCGTAAACACAGCCAAGTAATAAAAATGTCAAATCGTGAAGGGCTAATTAGTAGAAAGTTGACTTTACGATCCACTTAAAAAGAGTCAGTGAGGAGGGCTGCCGAAGCGTTCCTTGAAGCGTTTAAGAAATAAAGTAGCCACCAACCATAAATCCATTAAAAAAAAGACCAATTCGCCGCTAGATTCTTCTATTTTTTGGTTTCAATTAGCTTAAGCTTTTAGTGCAGACAGTCTCTCTTGAGTAATAAAATCAGCTTACCAGATGACATCACTTCTGCCATTCTTAGGGGCAACCTGCAGTTTCAGTTAGCACGCAGCTAATCCAGAAAGGAATTGGCACGAGGAGTTAATACCCCCCCCCAGAGACTTTGCGAGTGTCTCTGAGGTCCTGGGTCTCTCCTCACCTTCACTGTCGTCTCCGGGACAGCTAGGGTCCAAAGAACCCGTCCAAAAATCCTTCGGAATAGAGGAATTTCAGGAATAGCCTGAAACTCCGTCTTCTCACTGCTAAGCCCCGCCTTCTTCCGGTGTGAGTCCCTTTTTGTAAAATGGGGCCTTGGAGTTCAGGTGGGCCTTTTTGTTACATACCTGTCTCCCTGCTATGTTTCATCGGCCCTTCCGGAGCTGCTGGATGTGTTAGCTGGATTGGCAATTGATTTTCCCAGGCTTATGATCCTGGGGGATTTCAATCTGCCTTCCATTGGCGAGACATCTGAGTCAGCTTGGGAGTTCATGGCTTCCATGACGGCTATGGACCTAACTCAGTTAATTCAAGACCCCACCCATAATGGGGACACACGCTCAACCTGATTTTTGTCTCTGGGCAGTGGATGAATGATCTAGATTTAGGGGATATTTCTATCCAACCTTTGTCATGGTCGGATCATTTCCTCATCAGGCTTGACTTCCATACTGCTACCCCTCACCACAGGGAGGCGGAACTGACTAGATGGTTCCGCCCCAGGCGCCTGATGGACCCTGAAAGGTTCCTGATGGAGCTTGGGACTTTTCCTGAATCCCTTGCTCACAACTCGACTGAAGCCCTAGTGGAAGCCTGGGATAGGGCGGCCACTGGGGCTTTGGATCATGTTATGCCTTTGCGGCCTCTGACCTGGTGTCGATCCTGGGTGGCTCCCTGGTTTACCGAGGAGCTCCAGGAGATGAAACACCGGAAAAGATGCCTAGAGAGTGGTTGGAGGACCAGCTGGTCCGAATCTGATCGAACACTAGTAAGAATTCATATTAAATCCTACTTAGTGGCGATAAAAGCAGCAAAACGGCAACATTTTTCCGCTCTTATCGCGTCTGCAGATAACTGCCCAGCCACCCTGTTTAGGGTGACCCACTCCTTGCTTAACCAAGGAGCTGGGAAACACCCCTTGCAGGGTAGGGCTGAAGAATTTGTTCAGTATCTGCAAGATAAAATCTCTCAGATCCGGACAGGCTTGGACTCTGACTGGGTAGATTCGGGTGAGTCGACGGGGATGAATCTTGTGAAGACTATCTGGGATGAGTTTGATCCTGTGACCCCCGAGGGCATGGACAGGATTATGAGGAGACTCAGTGCTGCCACTTGTGTGCTGGACTCGTGTCCCTCTTGGTTAGTCTCAGCTTTCAGGGAGGTGACACGAGACTGGCTCCAGGCGATTACCAATGCTTCATCGAGAGAGGGGTTCTTTCCCACCACCTTGAAGGAGGCAATGGTGAGGCCCTTTCTTAAGAAGCCTTCCCTGGACCCAGCTTCTTTAGCCAACTATTTTCCGGTCTCCAACCTTCACTTTGTAGTGAAGGTTGTTGAGAATGTGGTAGCACGTCAGCTTCCCCAGTCCCTGGATGAAGCTGTCTACCTGGATCCGTTTCAGTCGGGTTTCAGGTATGGATACAGCACGGAGATGGTATTGGTTGCGTTGGTCGATGATCTCTGGTGGGCCCGGGACAGGGGCTGTTCCTCTGTCCTGGTCCTATTAGACTTCTCGGTGGCTTTTGATACCATCAACCATGGTATCCTACTGGATGACCCGAGGGGTTAGGAGTGGGGGGCACCGTTTTACGGTGGTTCTCCTCCTACCTGTCGGATCAGTCGCAGTTTGTGTTGACTGGAGGGGAGGGATCGACCTCAAGGTGCGTCACTTGTGGGGCACCCCAGGGTTGGTTCTCTCACCCCTCCTGTTCAACATATATCTGAAACCACTGGGTGAGATCATCCGTGGTATTGGGGTACAGTATCATCAATATGCTGATGATACCCAACTTTTCATCTCTACCCCAAACCACCCAAACGATGCCCTCGATGTGATGTCCCGATGCCTGGAGGCTGTGAGGATCTGGATGGGGAGGAACAGGCTCAAGCTCAATCCCTCCAAGACAGAGTGGCATCCGTCATCCCGATTTGTGCATCTTGTTCCATCTTTGATGATAGGGGGAGAAATTTTAGCCCCCTCAGAGAGGGCCCACAATCTGGGCGTCCTGCTGGATACGCAGCTTAGTTTAGAAGAACACCTGACAGCCATGAAGGGGAGCCTTTTACCAGGTTCGCCTGGTACGTTATTTACACCCCTTCCTGGATCGGGATGCTCTGTGCACAGTCACTCATGCCCTCATCATTTCTCGCCTGGACTACTGTAACGCTCTCTACATGGGGCTGCCCTTGAAGAGCACCCGGACTTCAACTGGTCCAGAATGCGGCTGCGCGGGTTATCACCTAGGTGCTCCCATGTTGCACCCCTTTTAGGCGGCCTGCACTGGTTGCCGGTTGTCTTCCGGGTGCGAATCAAGGTACTAATTATAAACTTTAAAGCGCTCCATGGCTTAGGCCCAGGTACCTGCGAGACCACCTACTGCCACCGGTAGCCTCCCATCGTCCAGTGCGATCCCACAGAGTTGGCCTCCTCAGGGTGCCGTCAGCCAGATAGTGTCGGCTAGTGACCCCCAGGGGGAGAGCCTTCTCTGTGGGAGCACCTTCCCTCTGGAATGAGCTGCCCCCGGAGCTTCATATAATCCCCAACCTCCAGTCCTTCCAACGCACCCTAAAAAGTTGGCTTTTCCAGCAAGCCAGCTTTTCCTGAACAAAACAAAATAAATTATTGATCAATTTTAATTTTAATTTTTTTAAAAAAATGTCATTGTCAATTTTAATTGGGTATGGGATATTCTATTTCATTTTTTTTTTACTTTTGTATTATGTGTTTCTTTTAATGTTGGACGCCGCCCTGAGTCCTTGGGAGAAGGGCGACATATAAATCTAATAAACCTAAACCTAAACCTAAACCCATGCAAATGCTGACTACAAGAACTTAGAAGCCTTAAAGACCCCAAGGAAGGTGTCCCCTAAGCAAGTGTGATGGGGTCAGTAATTTAATTGGTTCAATTTCACCCTGCAATATTTGCCAGGGGAAAAGAATTTCCTCACTGATGTGATCTCTTGGATGCCCCAATACAAAAGCACCTGAGAGAAAATAGTTAACTCCATCATTCCCTCCCATCAACTGGCAGCACAGGTTTCAGCAAGAGTTTGAGGTACCATCTGACACCAATGGGATGGCAGAACAAATTACGCAATAGTGGAGCAATACCTACATTGCTATGTAAACCAAATGGGTGGTGCTCCTACCTTTTGCAGAAGTGGCTTATAATATAATAGTAGCACTGAATTCACTCCTTTCAAAGTGACCATGAGAGTTGAGTTTGTGCCAGTGCCAGAGTTTCCAAGGGAACCTCCTCCATCAGTAACAATAGTTGAATGGATGGATACCCTGAAATCTATTGCTTAACTGGGTAACCATTTGGGCAGGGAAACCAGAGCTAGTTTTGTTTCTTCAGCATGGTGTATCCAATAAAGTTTTACTTTTAGGAATTATCCTGAGATTTTTTCATTCTTTTGGGTTCGCTAGTTGGGCAGTTGATAGCTATACATTTTCTTCTATTTATTCAGTATCTCTTTCACTTTCTACTCCTGGCAAAAACATAATACTTTTGCCCCTATTTTCTCTACACATGAATGTAGGACAGAGTCACTGGCCCCAAATCACCTAGTCCAATAGAGGAGTAGAACTCATAGTCTCTTGGATTCTAATCCAGTGTCTTAACCACTATAAAATACGTATTTCTTCAAAGTAAACACTTTTCCATACATTTTAATACCTTGGTATTAATACCTTTAATACCAAGAATTCCACTGTAAATTTGCAGAATAATAGAATATATCCTAACCAGTGACATGTAGTGAGGTTTATGGCTGGTGAGGCAGTCTTCTCCCCCCACATCCCACTGTCTAAAGGGCTTTCTTTCTTTCTTTCTTTCTTTCTTTCTTTCGACATAGCAGCGGGAAAAAGAAAGCCAGCAGCGGGATGGCGCTTTCTTTCACCCGCCTATCAGAACTCATATAGATGTCGGACATAGCAGTGGGCAAAAGAAAGCCAGCGGCGGGCTGGTGCTTTCTTTCTTTTGCCCAGAGGCTGCAGCCCGCATGAGCTGCCCACCTCTGGGCAAAAGAAAGAAAGCGGCAGCCCGCCAGCAGAGGCAGGGAAAAGACCCGCCTCTGCTGGTGGGCTGCCCTGGACACAGAGAAAGAAAGCTGGTGGGCTGCCCTCCCAGCCTCTCCTACCCCCTTCCCTCTCTTCACTCTCAAACAAACTCTCTCTCAAATTGAGAGAGTTTGTTTGAGTGAAGAAACAAACACATGTACACACACACAAATTACTTACAATTACTTACAAATTACATTAATTTTGAATTCCTCCCCCTCCCTCCGACCCACATACCTTTTCCAGCTGTTTCACAATCACAGAGGATTTCAACTCTGCTCTTGCCTGCCAACATGAAAATGTAAAAATGTAAAAGGAAAAAGGCAAGAGCTGCTGAGGTCAGGCTGGACTAGCTGCTGCCAGAGTCCCCAATGGATGACTCTGCTTAACTGTTTAAAAAAGCTCTAAAAAACACCCTCTACAGGAGGAGGCAAGAGAATCATGTGCCTCATCTACATAAGGAATTTTTTGGCTTTTAACCCTTGCTTAACTCTGCTCTAAGTGATCATAAAGTCAGACTAAATGAGGTATGTGGTTTTCCCGCCTCCTCCTGTAGAGGGCACTTTTTAAGAGGCTTTTTTAAACAGTTAAGCACAAAGCAGAGTCATCCACTGTGACTCTGGCAGCAACTACCTTAGCCTTTTTCCTTTTACAATTTTTTTCTTTTCATGATGACAGTGGTGAGGCTCTGCCTCCCCTGCCTCCCCTGACTGCACATCACTGATCCTAACTGATAAATTGATAAAATACCTAATAGGTTGGTTCATATTAAAATATAAACAACTCCTCATACCTCTACTTTGAATTATTTGGTTCCTGAATTAATTCTGCTCAGAAAGAATATAATCTAGTCTAGCATTACTTTAATTATATAGTCTTCATTGTCATTGTACAAAATAAATACAATGAAATTGGTTAAAATGTCCTTGTAGCCAAATGTCCTTGTAGCCAAAGGGGTGGGGGAGTGGCCATTGTTATCCGGGAGTCTTTAGTTCCTCGTAGGATCCCTGCTCCGGAGCTTGTCAGGTGTGAGTCCTTGCTGGTGAAGTTGGACCTTGCGGGTCAAGTGGGCTTGTTGTTAACGTACCTGCCTCCCAACAGCGTGGCAACAGCTCTCCCCTCACTCCTCGAGTCAGTAGCCGAGCTGGCAGTTGAGTTCCCCAGGCTTATGGTATTGGGGGACTTCAATTTGCCTTCGCTTGGCGAGCACTCTGATGGAGCGCAGGAGTTCATGGCTTCCATGACAGCCATGGGCTTGACCCAAGTAATTCAGGGCCCGACTCACTCAGCGGGTCACACGCTCGACCTCATATTTCTCTCAGAGCAGTGGAGTTGTGATCTTGGTTTGAGGGGTAGTGAGATCTTGCCCTTGTCATGGTCGGACCACTTCCTACTGAGGCTTGACTTTCGGAGGCCAATCCCCCACTGTAGGGAGGAGGAACCAATTAGGTGGTTCTACCCCAGGCACCTTATGGACCCTCTGGGCTTTCAGACAGCGCTTGGCGTTATACCTGATACTCTCGCCCACAGTCCGGTGGAGGCCTTGGTCGCTGCTTGGAACTCAGCAGCGTCGGAGGCTCTTAACCGGATTGCGCCTTTACGGCCTCTCTGAGGTAGCGGATCCAGGAGGGCTCCTTGGTTCACTGAGGAACTCTGGGAGATGAAACGCCAAAAGAGACGCCTAGAGCGCCGCTGGAGAGCCAGTAAGTCCGAGTCAGACCAAGCACTCTTGAGAGCCTGCATCAGAGTCTACCTCCAGGCAATTTGGACATCAAAAAGCGCATACTTTGCCGCTCTGATTGCATCCGCCGAGTCGCGCCCAGTTGCCTTGTTTAGAATAACCCGCACCCTCTTGAAAGGGAGGGATGCGGGTAACCCTTTACAAAGTAGAGGAGTACATCCAATTCCTCGCGGATAAAGTTGCTCGGCTTCGGACAGGCCTGGACTCCAATTGCTCAGAGCCAGCCAAGGTACCGGGGGAGGGTCTTGAGCGTAATTTATGGATTGATTTTCAACTTGTCACACCTGAGGAAGTGGACAAGGCCATGGGAGCTGTGAGTGCCTCCACCTGTGCACTGGACCCGTGCCCCTCCTGGCTGGTCACGAACAGCAGGGAGGTGACACGGAGCTGGATCCAGATGATTGTTACCGCCTCTCTTCAGGAGGGGTCCTTCCCGCCCCTCTTAAAGGCGGTGGTGGTGAGACCCCTCCTGAAGAAGCCATCTCTGGATCCAGCCATTCTAAATAACTACCGTCCAGTCTCCAACCTCCCCTTTGTTGGGAAGGTTGTTGAGAAAGTGGTGGCCTCTCAGCTCCAGCGGTCCTTGGATGAAACCGATTATCTAGATTCCTTTCAGTCTGGATTCAGACCTGGCTACAGCACGGTCGCACTGATCAATGATCTCTGGAGAGCCAAGGATAGGGGTTATGCCTCTGTCCTAGTGCTCCTTGACCTCTCAGCGGCCTTCGATACCATTGACCATGGTATCCTTCTGCGTCGGTTGTGGGAGGTGGGAGTGGGAGGCACCGTTCTTCGGTGGTTCTCCTCCTACCTCTCGGACAGGTCACAGTCGGTGTTGGTTGGAGGGCAGAGGTCGACCCCTAGGCCCCTCAAGTATGGGGTGCCGCAGGGTTCGGTCTTGTTCCCCCTCCTGTTTAACATCTACATGAAGCCACTGGGTGAAATCATTTGGCAGCACGGGATAAAATACCATCAATATGCGGACGATACACAGCTGTATCTGTCTGCCCCCTGCCAACTCAATGAAGCGGCTGACGTGATGTGTCAGTGCCTGGAAGCTGTTAGGGTCTGGATGGGTGTGAACAAGCTTGCACTCAATCCTGACAAGACCGAGTGGCTGTTGTTTTTCCCTCCCACTAATTGGCCTTGTGTTCCATCTCTCAGGCTGGGGGGGTGAAATTATATGCCTCTCAGACAGGGTTCACAATTTGGGAGTCCTCCTGGATCCTCAGCTGACCTTAGAACACCACTTGTCAGCTGTGACCAGGGGAACATTTGCCCAGGTTCGCCTGGTGCACCAATTGCGGCCCTACCTGAACCGGGAGGCACTCAGAACAGTCACTCACGCCCTTATGACCTCAAGACTGGACTACTGTAATGCGCTCTACATGGGGCAGCCCTTGAAGAACATTCGGAGACTTCAGCTTGTCCAGAATGCAGCTGCGCGAGCGATCATGGGTGCACCTCGGTACACCCACATTACACCTATCCTCCGCGAGCTGCACTGGCTGCCTATTGGACTCCGGGTGCGTTTCAAGGTGCTAGTCGTTACTTTTAAAGCCCTACATGGTATCGGACCTGGGTACTTGAGAGACCGCCTCCTGCCAATTACCTCCCTATGACCAATTAGATCCCACAGATTAGGCCTCCTCCGGGTTCCATCAGCTAGCCAGTGTCGACGGTCGACCCCCCAGGGGAGAGCCTTCTCTGTGGCTGCTCCGGCCCTTTGGAACGATCTCCCCGTGGAGATTCGGACCCTCACCACCCTTCTGGCTTTCCGCAAAGTCGTTAAGACCTGGCTCTTCTGGCAGGCCTGGGGCTGATGAGTTCCCAGCCCCACTCGAATTGGTGCGCCTGTTGCGGAGTTTTAATATGTTTTTTGTAATTGTTTGTCTTGCTTTGCTTTCGTGTATTACCCCCTTCCCCTATGAGTTTATTAGCCGCCCTGAGTCCCTTCTGGGAATAGGGCGGCATACAAGTTTAATAAACCAACCAACCAACCAAATGTAACATATTATATAATTATATAATCTTGAGATGGAATGATTACAGAGAATTTCGATTAAAACACTGATGGAGCAATAGAAAGTAGACAGATTACACTTGTTAGAGATGAATATTTTTCTAAATTTTGGGTAATTCTTGTACTAACAGTTACTAACAGGTAACTTCAAATGAGAAACACTGTGAAAGCCTGAAGAATGATGGGGGAGTCCTTGTTTAAATGCTAGAGAAGTTGATCCAGGCATCAAGGTGAGTTCCTTTAGGTTTCTGGAATTAGCTGTTCACACATTCCTCCCCTTTCATCTCTCTGTAGTTGACTTATGTATAATTTTCAAATTTCATAACCCACACTGCACTACACAGTTCTATCACTGATGCTCCTTCTGTTCTAATTGGTTGGTTTCATATAGTGTGCTGGATGGGATGGAATTTAAAATGTTGCTGCTGCTGTTGTTATTGTTGTTGTTATCTATATCATTATCAGACATTCCCTGCTTTTAGGAATACTGAACTTGGGTTCAGTACACTGGTTCAGAGTACAGTAAAGTCAGGCAATTACTGCCATCAATGACTATAATGCATACAGTAGCATGGAGGAGAGATCATGTAAAATATGGCAGTTGCTGAGCAATTCTGGAGTAAGAATCAACAAATCCTGCTACCTTTATGAATGAGCCTGTCAGATCCCTTATGTGATATTGCCATTCAATTGGGAGGAGGGGAGCCTCAGAGTTAAATCACTAGCAGTACCTGTAACAACTGAGATTTACAATTTTTACAACTGGCTTCCTGTTGACGGAAGATTGGAGGTCCCAGCACCTCTGGAGGGATGTTTATGATGGCCATGTGGGATATCTTACTTTAATGTCTAACTAGAGATAGCATTCTGACAAAGTGGAGGGGTTGGTATCAGTTTAATCCCTTGCATTGCCTAAAGGGTTTCAGATGCTGCTTTGCCTCTAATGATTTCCATCCTGCTTAATTAAAGGTTCCTTTTGAAATAATCCATTTCAAGAGTCTTTACTTTCTTAAGTTAGGAGAGGAGTCATTACATAAAGCAGCATCTCTCTGCAAAGTGGTCAACCAGGAGAGACAACATTTTACTCTACCAAGGGGACCCTGCAAACCATGTATGAGCATAACAGCAAACAAGGGAAACTGATTGCTGGAGGGGGATGGAAACCCCTCTCCCCACAACCAGAGGCCTGTTCCTTGTACCCTGGCAGAGACAACGAGGTGAGCCTGGAGGACCCCAAAAAGCTCCGCTGGTCAATTGGGATTGGGACAAAAGACGGCTGGGATGGGAGAACTAGGGGAGTCACTCTTAACCAAGGTAGCTGAAAACCAGGGTGGAAATTGGAGTTAGAAGCCCCCTCTGACCAGGAGGAGCTAAATGAAGCCTCACTGAGAAAGGATCCTCTGAAGAGGCATGTAACCCAGTTGGTGATGGAGATTTTAGAAAATCTCAACATTGGGGGGAGCCAGACCAGCAACCAAGAAGCGTTGGAAGGGTGACAAATGGAGATGATGCCAGGGAACTAACCCCCTCTGGGCCCTGCTGATCAAGCTGATGGCACAGCAGCAACAGATAGGAACCCAGCAAACCGTCCCCCCAGTTGGTGTGTGGGTTGGGTCTCACTCCCAACCAACCCCAAAACCTGCAGTTAGAAAGGAAAACTCCTTCCCTGGGGGTAAAATTTGATGGGAACCCAGAAAAATTGGGATTCTTTGTGGCACACGTGCTCACCTACATGCAAGAATATGGGTGTGATTTTGAAACCCAAGGAGCCCGAGTGCGAGTGGTTACCCTAGCCCTGGAAGGAGCCGCCATCAGATGGATAGTGACTTTACATGATGCCAATGCACCAGAACTGCGGGACTTTGACCATTTCATGATGGCCCTGAGCCGATGGTTCGAGGACCCCCTCACAGACTGCAAAGCACGCGACCGCATTAAAGTTGTGAAGCAGGGACGCCGACCAGTGGCAGAGTATACCAAAGAATTCCAAGACCTGGCATGTCATGCGAACTGGCCAGGTGATATCCTGGTACGCTGGTTCAAGGATTGGCTGAGTGATGAACTCTACAATGCCTATGTGGCGCGAGGTGCCCCAAACCACCTACATGAGTTGTATCTCATTGCTGAAGAGGCAGAGATTGACATGGCCAGAAATTAGTACTGAGCAGGACAAAGGTGGAAGAAATCCCCACCCCAATGGAAACAAGAACCTTTTAAACTGCAAATGGCACCTTCTCCGAAATCCTTAGCATGTTTCAAGTGTGGAAAAGAGGGGCACCGAGCTGCAGAATGCAATTCTCAAGCACCAGCTAAGAAACCAGATTGGCCATTGGGGGGAAAACCTACAAAACCTGGCCAGCATGGAAAGGAGACGGCCCTGAGGAGTAGGGAGACCGCAGAATCTCCACCCCCTCGCCTCTTTGAGGAGGAAACCCCAGCTTCGCAGCAGGAGGAACCATACTCATCCAGAAGTGAACCAGAGGTTGAACCACTGATAAGCAAACCAATGCTTAAACTGCTTACCCTCCCCCTAAGACTGTTTATCCCCAACTGGGAGATGGGGATGAAAATCTCAGCTTTAGTGGACTCGAGGTGCACCCGCTGTTTGATCAGTCGAACCCTGGTAAAGAAGTTGAGGATTAATGTAAGGAAGCTGAAATGCCCCATAGCTTTTTGCCAACTAGATGGGTCAATAGCAGGGGGGAGCCAGCTTCATTTGCCACTGAGCCTCTACAGATAGGCATCAGAAGCCACGAGGAAATGCTTACATTTATAGTGGCACCCGGCATGGAATGGCCACTAGTTCTGGGTCTTGCATGGCTGAAAAAATGGAACCCCCAAATTAATTGGAAGCAAGGCACCATAAGAGTGCAGATGTACGTGACTTTTGCTGAGAATCCAGACAAAGAAACTGAGGGGGCAGAGCACCTAGAAACAGCAATGCCTGCTTCCACTATGCCAACCCAGGGTATACCCAAAGAATATAAGGACTTGGCTGAGGTTTTAGCGAAAAAGCATCTAATGAGCTTCCACCTCACTGCTCCACTGACTGTGCAGTAGAAATTCTACCCAGAGCCAAACTCCCTAAATCCAAAATGTATAGCATGTCTCCAAGGGAGCTGGAAGAACTGAGGGCATTCATTGAAAAAACCTTGCAAGGGGTTTCATGGAACCAGCCCGACCAAAAATTGCAGCCCCAGTGTTGTTAGAGAGAAAAAAGATGGCTCAGAATTGTCTTCTATCCATATCATAATCATTGTATGGTTAAGATTGTGGTATTGGTTGAATCTATTTTTATTCATTGTTTCCACTTAGCTCCATTCAAGTTTCATTATTCCTTTTTCTTTGGGGAAACACCCTCTTGGGAGGAACTATCAACTAAAAGTTGCAGCTCCAGTGTTGTTTAGAGAGAAAAAAGATGGCTCCAAACGCTTATGTGTTGATTTTCGACATTTGAATTCTATCAGTGTGGAGAATATATATCCTTTCCCACTCATGAAGGATATGCTAGCACACCTCGCTAAAGGGAGAATTTTTTCAAAGCTGGATTTAAGGGAGGCTTACTACCGTATCAGAATTAAGGAGGGAGATGAATGGAAAATGGCATTTAACAGCCCTCTTGGATACTATCAGTTCAAAGTGCTACCATTTGGGCTACAAGTGCCCCTGCAGTATTCATGCAATTAATAAATGAAGTGTTGCAGGAGCATTTATATAAGGACTGTTTGGTCTACATAGACGACATTTTGTTATATTCTGAGACCAAGGCAGAACATGTAAAACTAGTCCGGGCAGTTCTGAACAAACTTTGGTCTGCAAAACGTTATGCTAAACTCTCCAAATGCGAATTCCACCAAGAAAAAATTGATTACCTAGGATACCACATTTCACACTAGGGCATAGAAATGAATCCTTCAAAAGTGCAATCAGTACTTGACTGGGAACCACCCAGAACACGCAAACAGTTGCAAAGCTTCCTGGGATGTGCAAACTTTTACTGGCAGTTTATCCCCGCTTTTGACCAGATAGCTCTCCCCATCACCAAACTTTTAAAAATGAAGGGGGAGGGTAACCCAAAACCGAAGCAGCCTTTGAACTGGACAATGGAATGCCAAGCGGCATTTGAAAAACTTAAATGGCTGTTTTCGGCAGAACCAATCCTAAAGCACCCGGACACAGAGAAACCAGCAAATGTTAGCGATGTAGCAATAGGAGCGGTCCTGCTTCAGAAAATGAGCAAGACCAATTACAACCATGCACTTACATATCCAAAAAACTGAATGAATCTGAGCAAAGGTGGGCCATTTGGGAGAAAGAGGCTTATGCAGTTCGATGGGCTCTTTTAACCTGGAGACATTTCCTAGAGGGGAGTAAGATCTCTTTTGAAGTCTGGATGGTCCATAAAAATTTAGAAGCCCTAATGACCCCAACTCTCTCCTAAACCAGTATGATGGGCTCAGTACTTTAAACGGTTTGAATTTACGCTCTGATACCTCTCGAGGGGGGGGATTTTTCTGGCAAATGCACTATCCAGGAAACCGCAATACAATAGTATGAAGCCAGATGTAATCAAACCCATGATACAAAACAATCAACTAGCCGCTAAAGTAACCACCAGATCCCAGAGAAAATGAGACACTTTGGACGACAATGACATAAACCAAACTTTTAAACAAGCTTTTACAACTAATGAATGGTTTTTGAGCCACAAAGACAGCTGCCTGATGAAAGATAACTTAGCTTGGATGGGAGGGAAGTTGTATGTTCCAGCTAGCCAAAAACTGTACTTAATGGAAAGGTGCCATGACTCCAAACTAGCAGGACACTTTGGTTTTGCAAAAACTTTACATCTAGTTAAAAGGCAATTTTGGTGGCCATCACTAAAAAAGGACATAGAGAGCTATGTAGTTAGCTGTCCAATTTGTGCGGCAGCTAAAAGATGCCAAGGCAAAATGCCAGGAGTGTTACAGAAGGTAGCTGAGCCTTCAGAACCTGGAAGGAGATTGCTATGGATTTTATTGTCAAACTACCAGAAAGCGCAGGGAATACTGTCATTTGGGTCATAACAGATGTGTTTTCAAAACAGACACATTTTATACCATGCCAAATGATCCCAACTTGCAAAAGTCTAGCCAAGTTATTCCTGATACACATTTATCGCCTTCATGGAGCCCTGCAGAGAATCATCTCTGACAGAGGGGTCCAATTCACTTCAAATTTTGGGGGGGCATTCTTAAACTTACTTGGCACCACCCAAGGACAAGCTCCAGTCACCATCCTTGCACCAATGGTCAAACTGAAAATTGGAATATGGTTCTAGAAAAATACCTAAGATGTTTTATTAATTTTCAACAGGATAATTGGGTTGATCTTTTACCTTTTGCAGAAGTGGCCTTCAGTAACGCTGTGCACTCAAGCATTGGTTTCACTCCTTTTAGAGTAGCAACAGACCAGGATTTCAACCACATGCCTGAACTACCCATAGAAGAACCCACTATCCCCTCACTAAAAGAATGGATAGACAATCTACGAAACACATGGCCAGTAGTTAGATTAGCTTTACAGGAAGCTAGAGAGGGTTTTAAAACTGACAAAAAAGAGTAGACCCCAAACCTTTCCAGGTTGGAGATAAAGTATACTTATCTACAAAATTTCTGAAGTCGTTGCAGCCATCAAAGAAATTAGGGTCAAATTTCACCGGACCTTTCCCGATCAGCAGAGTTATCAACCTAGTAACAGTAGAATTACTCCTTCCAAAGACACTCAGGCAAGTCCATCCAGTGTTTCACATTAGTTTACTCAAACAAGAAGTAACTCACAACTCAGACAACCTGCACCTATGCCTCCTGTTCCTATCATGATAGAAGGCGAACAACATTTTGAAATTAAGGAAATCCTGGACTCTAGGACCCACAGGGTGAAAACACAATACTTAGTTGCTCGGAAGCATTTACCTTCAGCCCAAAATAAATGGGATTTTGTGAGAATTGTACAGTAGGATTAAGCTGCAATGTAGACTTTGTTCGAATATGCCCCAAGGAATATGCTAGTGATTTGGGCTGATGGTGTTCAGCTAGCATATTTTAATTTTTGAAATGTTTGTGATTATTTTATTTTCACTCCATTCAATGCCAAGAGTCTTTTGTTGAGATAGATGTCATAAATTGGATGGATGGATGGTTGAATGGATGGGTGGACATAAATAAATAAGCAAGCAAGCAAGCATTCATCTATGTAAATTCTTAGGATACGGACAGTAGATAATTTCCACCAATACAATCACTGTTTAAATTGGACACTCTTATTCTCTGTGATTCATATATCTAAAAAGGAAATGATTCATGCAGCTTGAAAAAAGCCTACTATTTTCAGTTCCATTGAAATTAAAATTAAAATTTCATTAGTAGTCATCATGGCATATGTGATCAACCATGAGAATAGTGGTAGTTCTTGAGATAATCATATTCTACCAACCTGCTTTCATACAAAATGTTTTGTACTTTTTTTGTCATGGAGTTACTGAAGCACTATGTACTGTTTTAAATAAATAACAACTTATTCCAGTATTATTTCCAATGATGAATCTTTGCCTTAAACTTTACGGTTGTGAAAAGCATCCAGTCCAAAGGAATGTTCCATTCTTTTTCAAAAGAATGAGGCAGGCATGTTTTCAGAAGACTCAGCCCGGCTGCTCCAAAGCCTTTTTCAGAATATCTGTTCATGCTTCTGTTCTGTTTCTGCACCCAAGTGTCTGCCATTAAAGCAAAGGGACTGTGTGTGTGTTGTTCTGCCTCAAGCATTGTAGGCTTGCTCAGGGCATGCAGTTAACTCCACGCTTAGGAATCTCATTCAGATCAAGTTTATTATCAGGCACTTTTAATAGCAAAACTTACAGTGCAGTGTTAAGATATTTCTGGCTTTCCATAATCTGTCCCATCATGTGATGTAAAAAGATGATGATTTTACTCCCCTTCTTGAGAGAGGGGGCATACATGTTACTTCCCCAGTCGAGTTGATATTCAAAGTGCCCAGCTATTATCTCTGCACACAGGCAGAATGCCCCAGTGGCCAATCAGAAACACAGATGTGATCACATGTCATGGAACTACATTTCTCATAAGACAGTCTCTGCCTACATTTCCCAGGAGGTAGTTTCTTAAAAGAGACAGCTGCTAATTCCTACACTATCTATATACTGCTAGGGCAGCATACTCCCCACCTGGAATTATAAATTCCACTAACTTTTAACTAATAATGCAAAAAATGAGGTAAACATAAAGTATGCAAAGCTTGAGGTTCAATCTTCTAGTTTTGTCTTCCTTAGCAGCAGTACCAGGTCAGTGATTAGTCAGGTGTAGAGCTTTTTGGCAAAAGTCTGCTGGTCGTGACATGACTCCAACGGTTTTGTGACCTGAACTTCCACCTGGCGAACTACTCCATCACTACTGAGTAAGACTTGGTGCACAAGTCCTATTGGCCACGAATTCCGAGGTATGTCCTTGTCTTTTAGCAAGACAAAGTTTCCTTCTTTGAGGTTAGGCTCTTTGTTCTGCCATTTGTGGCGATCTTGCAGGGTGGACAAGTATTCCTGCTTCCAGCACTTAAAGAATGTGTTGGCAAGCAATTAAACTTGTCTCCTTCGGAATGAAGTTCCCTGCTGGTGGTGGCCAGTCACCTGTCTTCTGGGTCAGCAAGGTGGCTGGGGTGAGGATAGTTGGGTTTTTAGGATCTGAAGAAACTGGACTCAAAGGTCGAGAGTTGATGATAGCTGCCACCTCTGCCATGAGGGTGGTGAGGATCTCATGTGTCAGTGTAGGTGTCTTTGTCAATATGGAATCGAAGATTTTGCAGGCTGTGGCTATCATTCGTTCCCACACTCCTCCCATATGGGATGCCTGTGGATGATTGAATGTCCATACACAGTTTTGGGCCTTCAGTTAGCCATCAATTGCTGGGTCTAGGTGAGCACTTTCACCTATCTTCAATTCTTTGCAAGCTCCTATGAAGTTTGTGCCATGGTCCAATCTAAGCACCTTGACCGGTCAACTGTGTGCCTGGAACCACCTGAAGTTGATGAAGCAGGAACTGTCCATGGATTTGATGACTTCGATGTGGACAGCTCGAATACTGAGACAAATGAAAAGTACAGCCCAGCATTTGCTGTTAGCTTGCCTACCTCTGGTCCGACAGGCAGACATGCACCAGGGGCCAAAAAACATCTAAACCTACATTGGTGAAAGGAGATTTGGGACTAAGATGTTTGGGTGGCAGGTCGGCCATCAGCTGGCATTGTGTTGCACCTCCTTGCTTGCAACACTACAGGCACTTGTGTAAGACAGTAGTGATGAGACTCTTGGTGCCTACAATCCAGAGTCTGGCAGCCCTCACAGCGCCTTCTGTGAAGTGCCTGCCTTGATGGTGGACATTTTTATGGTGGTACTAGACCAGCAGGTTTGTCGCATGTTAGCGGGCAGGAAGGATGATAGCATCCTTGAGATTTGAGATTATTTCAGCCCTATCTAAATGCCCTACTACCCAAAGTAAGCTGTGGCAGTCGAGAAATGGGCTCAGTTTTAGAAGTGAGCTGAATTTCGGGAAAGGCTTCTTACCCTTTAGGTTTACACTAACCCTTACCCTTTGAATATTGCAGGGTATGCATCTTGTTGCACACTCCACAGAATGGCTCTCTCTGCTTGGATATGATGGTCTGAGGAGCTCATCTTGTGATGCAGGAAACGGATGATCACTGCAACCCCTAATACAAGAGATCTCCATCTGGAGAAGTGTTCAAAGTGAGCTAGTTCAAGGGGGTGGTTAAGGAGCCGTTTTCCTATCTCCTTTACTGCTGTCGACAAATATGTGGACCAGACAGTCATCTTTTTGTCCTGTCTGAGAGATTTGTCTGGTACCTCAGGTCGTACATCAGTGTCACGATCTGGGTCTTGAAGCTCGTGTTCTGATCTCTGCAGCATCAGGGTGTCTGGGCAAGCCAGAAACTCTGGGCCCTTCAGTCAGGTCAATTCTGCCAACTGGGATGCAAGAATAGAGCACATGGTATGGTCTGCTGGGTTCTGATCTGTTGGTACATACCACCACTGCTCTGGTTTGAGGATTTTCTGATCCTGTCTATTTTATTCCTTATGTAGACATAGAAGTATCCGCTTTGATTGTGAATGTAGCTGAGCACCACCTTACTGTCTGTGTAGAAGATGGTGGTTTGCAGGTCAAAGTCCATCGCCTTTGTTATCAGGTCTGCAAGCTCCATGGCGAGTATGGCACCACAGAGTTCCAACCTTGGCATGGTGTGACCTTGTTGTGGTACTAGTTTCACCTTTTCCATGACAAAACTGATGTGAATGTCATTCTCCACACTATAGACCCTGATGTATCCTATGGCTGAAATTGTCTTTGTCTACGCATCTGAGAAGATATGCAATTCTTTATTCGTTGCGGTGGTGGGCAAGATGATGGGCAAGAGTACATGTGCTGCACATGAACACTTTGGAGACAACTCAGGGAGGCTTGCCATGTCTCCCATTCTTGCTTCTGCTCTGGTGGAAGCAACTGATCCCAGACTTTTGTGTTTTGGGAGAGTATGCGCAGAAGGAGCCCCCCGGGGATAGTTACAGATGCTGCAAAACCAAGGGGATTGAACAGGCTGTTCACCATTGACAGGACTCCTGTTCTTGTGAAAGCGGTCTTCTAGGCTGGGGCTTTGAAGGTGAAGATGTCCTTCTTCAAGTCCCAACAAATACCGAGACTGCATTGGATAAAGGGGGTATCTGTGCCAAAGTCAAGTACCTGCAATCCCTTAGCATAGTCTTCAGGATTGAAGGCTGCTAGTACTTTCTCACTGTTGGATGCAATTTTATGCAACTTAAGGTTGGATGTCCCTAGCATCTGGTGTGTCCTTTTTAAAAGGTCTATGGCCTCTGATGGGGTGGACACGGATTTTAGGCCATCATCCACATAGAAATCCCGTTCCACAAATCATTTGGCATCTGCACCATATTTGGCTTTGCCCACACGAGCAGTGTTTTGTAAGCCATAGTTGGCAATTGCCGGGGAAGACCAATTTCCAAAGATGTACACTTGCATTTTGTACTCCATCATCTGTTGGCCTTGCTGTTCATCACCAAACCACAGGAAACATAGGTAGTTCTGAGGATCTTCCCTGACAAGGAGTGAGTAGAATATCTGCTAGATGTTGGCCATGATGGCTGTGGCTTCCTTTCTGAAGTCGATGAGCACGCCGAGCAGACTGTTGGTGAGGTCAGATCCTGTGAGAAGGACTTTGTTCAGAAAGAGGCCTTAAAATTGCACACTGGCATCAAAGACTACTTGGATCTCACCTGGCTTCTTTGAATGATACACTCCAAAGAATGGCAGGTACTAGCATTCCTCACCATTTCTCAGAGGTGGAGCAAGTTCTGCATGTCCGTTTTGGACCATCTTGTCCATGAACTCCACTAAATGAGCTTTCATTGCAGGCTTCCTGTTCATAAGTCATCTCAGACTGAAGAGGCAAGGGAGAGTTTGCTCAGCGTTGTGTGGAAGCTGTTGCCTGGGTGTTGTGGCCCAGCAGGAGCCATTGGAGCTGCAAACAGACTCTGACAGCAAGGGACTTTATGAGTCAGTTCTGGAAGAGGTGGAGGACTCTGGACAGGGTTCTGACTCTGAGCAAGGTGCAGAGAGACTGGTTGGCCACCAGGAGGCGCCTGAGGCATGGAGCAGCGGTGAAAGCCGAAGAGAGTGTGCTCCTGACATCAGGCCTTGGAGAAGTGATGAGGAGACAAGGGAGGTGGTCCTGGATGCCCAGCAATGCCGGGCAGATTGACAGAGAGAACAGCTATGCAGATACAAAAGATAATTGGACCCAGGTGGTTGTAATTAGGCTCCTCTCAAGATAGTATTTAAGGAGAGGCTTTGTCAGGAGTCTGGTTACAGGATTCAACTTAATTCTCAATGCTGGAGAAGCTGTTATCTGTATCTGTCGAAGTCTGAGTTGCTGCCAAGGTTCTTATCTGTTCGTTGGTTTGGGCTTTCAGCTACCGAGATTTATGTTTCCTGCTAATAAAGAGTTGTGGCATTCCAGCTAAGCTTGTCTTGGCATTCGTTACTGGATGGAGGAGGGGGTCAGAACACCTGGATATGTGAAAAGATAGTGGAGCCACCCAACTATTGGTAGCATCCTGTTGAAGTTCCTTGTTCATAAACCTCAGAAGTTCTTTGTCCTCTAGCAACAAGGCCAAGTCATTGTCTTCTTTGCTGGTCTGGAACACTGTCGCTCCTAAAATTGGTTTGATTGATGAAGTCGTGAAGTGTTCTTGGCATGGTTTCAAGTGGGATGTTCTCCCGTTATTGAGAGTGGAAGTCATGAAGACATTCACCTGGATTGGGGCCTGCAGCCGATCAACACAAACCATTCCTGAGATGACCCATCTGAATTCTGTTTTGAGGGTGAGTGGAGAGCCTTTTGGGCCTCTGACCATTCCATGACAAGTGAAAGGGGCATCCACTCCCAACAAGAGCAGGATTTCGGCTTCAGGGTCTAGGGCATAAAAGTGATTAGCCATGTGCCTCAGGTGAGGTATGATGGCGCATGGTTAGGGTGCAGTACTGCAGGCCACTTCAGCTGACTGTTATCTGCAGTTCAGCGGTTCTAATCTCACCGACTCAAGGTTGACTCAGCCTTCCATCCTTCCGAGATGGGTGAAATGAGGACCCAGACTGTGGGGGTGATATGCTGACTCTGTAAACCGCTTAGAGAGGGCTGAAAGCTCTATGAAGTAGTATATAAGTCTAACTGCTATTGCTATTGCTATTGTTTGCTAACTCTGGTGTCACAATCTGATTGCAATCATCTGGTAGGTCGTCCCATTCTAGTAATGGCAGCAGTGGGAACTGTGCACTTCCACCTAACACTTCTATGCAGAATCCATTGACTTTCCTCCCCACCGTGCACTGGGACCCAGTGCACGTTGATATTGTGAATTCTGTCTCTTTGCTTTGGACGTCGAAGAAATCGAAGAATGCTGACCTTGCTAATGATTTATTGCTTTGTGTGTCTATGATTACATAAATCTTCACGGCTTCTTCTGGGCATGTAGCAGGGTAGATTTTGGATAGGCAGATCTGGTGGCATGTGCAAGGTATGGAGAACTACCACATACTGTGGTGCAGTAAGGGTCATCTGACGCTTACATTTGTGGTAGCTTCTGGGTGCACTTTGGCATCATGTGGAGACTTCTTGTTTGGAGGAGGGTCAGGAGTCAGACATTGCATTATCTCAGAATTTGGATGTAGGGCACTTGGGTATCTGTCATTCTTTCACAGGTGACATTGCACCTTAACAGATTTTGGCCATGTGTTCTGTAGATTCACCACATTTATAGCAGACTTTGTACTCCCTAATCAGAGCTTTCCTTTCCTCCATGGGCTTCTTTCCAAATTCTCTGCACTTGTTGAAAGTATATGAAGACTTGAGTGGACATAATGGGTCTTTATTCATTGTGATCAGAACTGTTACTGGGGTTTTAATTGAAATTATCCTTGATAGTTGTACATCTGAGTTGTTCCTGGTGGAGTTGTAGACTTGTGTTTTGTGTACAGGTTTATTCTCTTGCATTTTGCACTGGACTGTTAGTCGATCCATAGTTTTGAACATACTTTTTGGCAGCTGGGGACCTTTGTCCTCTAAGGCCTTAAATTTGAGGATCATTGCATGTTTTTGTTGGTTCAGCAACAAAATCTGCAAAGGCAGCAAAGGGAGGATCTTTCTCTTGATTGTTGCCCTGTAAACCACATATATTTTGATCCATTCTTCGACTAACTGTTCTGATAGCTTTTGAATGATATGCTGCTGCATTGTGTACTGGTTGAGGCATGTCAGTCCCTCTAGGTTGGGATCCTGTTGAGCTATCCATAGTTGCTTAAGGAGGATAGAGAATGACCATAATTGTTCAGGGTTGTGCAGACTGTTGTCAGGGAAATTGTTGACATGCTTCAAGAGTGCAGTCTCCATCAGCATTGATGTGCCATACTGTTGATCAAGTTCTTCCCAAACTTCTTTGCAGGCTGTGACTAGATCACTCAGATAAGTGTGGTAGATTTCTGATACTACTTGTGCAGACTTTGGGCCTACCTAAGCCTTCATATGTATGATCTCCAAACAGCATGTAAGAAGATATGCTTCCATATCTGATATTCTCGGCCTGGCTTGTCAGAGAACTCCTCTGTCCCTCTAGATGCGAAGTCCAACTTCCTCTGGCAAGGTTGCCATTCTGCCCCAGTGTTGTATGCTGGGGGAAATGGTAAGGTGTGCCCCACAGCTTTGGTGGGATCAGGATCAGTGCCCCCCCCACGTTGGTTCAGACCAGTATGGTCTGTAGGAGAAGGCATGGTTGCCGATGACCGCTGGTATTTTTCTACAGAAAAGTTCTATGCAATTTCATCTTGACATGGCGTGGACAAAGGTTACTTTCATTGCTGCTCTGCAGGATGATTGTGTTTATTACCCTGTTTGTTCGTGTCTGAGTTGTCTTGAAGTATTGGCATCCTTTGCCTCGATGTTGAGGTTATTACTTGTGGCTATTCGTGTTCCTGCTGGCTAAGGATTATTTGCAATCTCTGGTGGATTGCAGTGATTACCCTGTGTATCTGGGTTTCCAATTTCAAGGGAGGGAGTCTAGTGATCCAAATTCTATGACGTTAACTGTCTCATTAGCTTGTGGGTTTGGTGATTGTCTCTATTGTATAGCATGTTGGCCATCTACGTAGGTTTTGACACGTGTTTCCGGGTTCTCTTCTTCCAACTTTATAGGAGTGAAGTTGCCCTGTAGAACATTGGCCTGTATTGCTTTTTCCATCGCTTCCCGCTTGTGCTGAAGAAATTCAGGTTGAGCCCGAGCTTTGGCATTATGTAGGTTCGTAGCGGCCTCTGCAGCTGCCCTCTCTTTCTGAGTCTGTGTCGGTTTCAGCCATGGGGTTTGGCATGTCTGACCCTTCTGCCAGAGAAGATTCTATAACTAGGATTAGCACAGGAAATTTCCTGAATGTATTATGAATTCTTTGAGTTCAATCACTTTTGAATGCTATTAGAATGCATTACAAGACTGTAGATGCAGGCGTAGTCCACTTGTTGTCCACTAGGATATGTTGCAAGACTTTATAGATGCAGGTGCAGTCCACCTGTCAGCCACTAGGGTGTGGTTGCATGCATTGGCTTGATATACTGGATTGTAGTTGTAGAGGAGCCACCAGAGGACACTGTTTGTGACTAATGTTTGAAGTAAGTGGTAATGGTGTTTTTCCTTGCTGAGGTTTGTAAAGCTAACTGTCCAGTTTTGAGCTCCCTAAGGGTCTTTAACCTGACTTAGGACTCATGTTGGACTGGAAGCCTGGGAGAAGCTAGTTTTTACCTTAATCGCTGGGTCTCCAAGGGAATCTCTCTCTTGCTTGCACTGTTTCAAAGACCGCTGGGTTCCATTGAACTTCAACTGGAGTTTTCCTCCTGCTATCTCTTCCCCCTCCTCTTTTTCCTCACTTTCTTCCTCTCCCCTTCCTGGCACTCCAACAAACCTCACGCTTTGCAAGCTCTTCAGGTTTGCAAGCCAAACCAAGCGTGCTCCAACTTGGTTTGGAATGGGGGAAGTGGGAGGGGAGAAGCTACCTTTCCTCTCTTAAGCAAGTGCTGTGTCTCCAAGGGAATCCCTCTCCTTTGCACTTTTTCCAAGACCGCTGGGTTTCCATTTGTTTTGCTGGAAGGCTTAGAATTGTCTCTTCTCCCCCATCTTCCTTCCCACTTTTTTAGAAGCAGAAAGTCACAGGTGTAATCTGGAAGGCAAACACTGTGCTGAACCATTGAAAAGTGCAGGTAGTGGTCATTCACTGGGTCTTTGATTGGGGGATTTCTTCTGGAGCAGAAACAAAGAGCCTCTTCCACTGAAGATTTCTCTATGCAGAACAAAAAAGCCTTTTGCTGTGAAGGCTTTTCCATGTCCTTATTCTGATTTTCCCCTGGAACAAAAGAAAGCCCTTTCTAATGAAGTTTTCCCCGTTTGTTCATTCTGATTTTCCTCTGGAGTGGAGCAAAATTATCTGGTGGCAGGCCTTAAGTAACAATCCCACACTTATTTTACTCATTATGTGGCTCACACACTTTTTAATTTACCACTTCTATCTGTGCCTCTTTTCCAAACTGTACACTTGTCTCTGCCACAGTCTCCCTCCCTCCATGCCCCCCCCTCTCTCTCACGCACAGATGGGTTGATGGAAAAATTGTCTTCCAATTGTTAGAAGAAATGTCCATCTGGATTCAGTTCCAAGCAAGGAGAAAGACACTGGAAACATGGAAGCTATTTGGAAAGATGGTTTAATGGTGGACAGGATCACATGGTTTGAAGTCCTGGGCAAAATGAGTACATGGGAGAGGGGGGGAGGGAGGGAGACTCCCATGTGGCCATGCAGAGATAACTTTGTAGATTGCCTTGAGTCCCAGCCGGTTGAATCTTGCTAAGTGATGCAATCTCCCTAGGTGCCATATGGTGAGTTCAGTTGCTAGATGGGTAGAGGTCCTGAGGGTCATGTCTTAATCCCATCACCCTGGAGCTGAAAGGGGAGCAGGGAGCTGCAGGGAGCTGCTTTGTCTTTAAAACATGTTTCTTCTTTTCTCATCCAAGGAAATATAATATTCTGCCTTTTTAATATTTCCTAAAACATTTCATTCTTCTAGGAGAGAGGTGGGTACTAACTTTCTTCAATCCCCCTTTTGGGCAATAAAAGTGTGGGTTGAACATTTTTTCTAGACCAAGATTAGGAATTGATCTGATCAAAGAGACTTGATGCATGCTTTTAATTTTTCTGATGCAAAGGGTAAGGCATTGATAGAGGCAGCAGAAGAAGATTTCCTTCAGTGGCTCCCAAAAGGAGAGCTTTCAACCATGAAAGTCTAGCAGCCAGAGGAAAAGTTCTGAAAAGAAATTTACAGTATCCAATTTTCTTTTCCAAATATTTTCAGGTTAGATATCACTTTTTGTGAGCTTACAGTCAGGTTTCAAGCAAGCACAAGCCCCAAAATTCTTCACAGCTTTAGTTTTCCTTTAAATTACAGGCTGCCCATTTCCAAGGGATGGTTACTAAACCTGCCCTAGCTCTTAGTTTCGAGGGTTTGTGAGGCCAAATTGGGATTAGCCAGTGTGCAATCCAAGATTTTTAGTATTTTTAAAATTACATACTGTGAGCCTTGGGACTCCTACTCATGAGACCATCAGTGCAACATATCCTGATTTATTGGTCAACTGGACAGCATCATTTGTGAGTCACAGTCAAGGCTTGGGTTTTGGGGATCTCTTTTCTGCTATTTCTTCAAGTGAGGGAATTACCTAAAGTCTCCTCTGGAGAAAGTATCTGATTCAGCTTCCACAGGTTGCAGAGTCATCTGCGTAGAGCTGAAACAAATCATCTCCCCACTTTGTAGATAATTCTCCCAGAAAAGGCATGGTTGAAGGATAAGCAATGGAGAAGTAGAGTGGGGGGGGGGAGTACATAGCTTGCAAGCAGAGTTTGAGGGAGGGACATCAGTACTACAGTTCTTAAACAGGTAAAGCAATTCTAACAAAATTGAGACATCACAGATGAGGAAGGAAAAAAACTGGTTTCAGGAAACTGGATTCAGGAAAAGGATGTACAGATGAAATCATTTAAACACACAATAAATGCAAGGATGAAACTAAGCCCAGCCTGCCACTCACTGATTGGCTGGACTCCAGCCAATCAGTGAGTGGGCTGGAGGTGAAGCTGCAGGCTCGCGTGCACTACACGGCCGAAGCCGGGTGGGGGGTGGTAGTGGCGGTAGCGGCAGTAGTGGCAGTAGCGGCAGTAGCGGCGGTAGCGGCTGAAGGCAGGGGGCGGTCTCCAGGCCTTCTCTTGCAAAAGCTGCGGGCTCACATGCACTACACGGCTGAAGCTGGGGGGGGCGGTGGTAGCGGCTGAAGGCGGGGCAGCGGCAGCCTAGCCTTTTCTCCTTTTTTCATACAGGGAAATATAATATTCTGCATTTTTAATATTTCCTAAAATATTTCATTCTTCTAGGAGAGGGTCGGTGCTAACTTTCTTCACATGAAACCAGTCCCTGTTGCCAAAAATTTGGGGACCTCTGAATTAGACCATGCAGGGTCCCTACCAGAGAAACCTTTTAAGGATTATGTATTAGCAACTAACTTAGCTCTGTTCCTAAATGCTAAATATGTTGCATATAAAAAACAGAGGAGCTCTGATCAACTATCACAGCCTCCATTTTGACAGTTTTGCTATAGTGTTGTCTGTGGATGCCCCCATTAAATGCAAGCATGAGATAAACTGAGCCTGATTTGTTTTCAGTCTTTTAAGTGGCCACAAACTACTAGTAAAAGTGGCATTTGATCACAAGGCAAGGAGGCATCAAGAAATGTTTCCTTTTGCATTTCAGCATCCAAGAAGGGACAGGAAAGGAGAAAGGGGAAGAGAAAAGATAAAGAAAAAGAAGGAAAGAGGGAAAGAGAACAAGGAAGGAAAAAAGGAAAGAGGGCGAGGAAGAAAGAAAGGAGAAGGACGAGGGAAGGAAAAAGAAGAAAAGGGAGAAGGAAGGAAGGGAGGGAGGGTTTTCCCCAGCCCTGCCCAGACCACCACAGACATCCCCCAACATGAGTAATGTTGAACTGGCCACTCCCACAATGGCCTGCCCCACACAAGGTCTACACAACCCTGATGTGGTCTCAATGAAATTAAGTTTGACACCCTGACGTAGACCAAATAAACAAGTTCTCTGTTATGGGAACTATTTGCCTCTATTTGATACCTGTTAAGACATCCTTGAAAAGTTTCCAGTTTCCCACAAGCCTCAGTGCAGCTGTAGTAGTTTCGTTTCTGTAGTTAACCCATTCGTAACCAACACTCCTTCCACTTTCTCTAATGACAATTTGAAAAAAGGCACATAGTTGCCATTTCACTCGTCAGCAGTATTCCAAGTGTGATATTAAAAAGGCTTTGTAAAGCCGTACCAAACCTTCATCTGATCTTGATTCTATCCCTCTATTAATGCAACCTAGGAATACATTAATAGTGCTGTACACTGTTGGCTCATATTTAATTGATTGTCCATTAGGATTCTAAAATCCCTCTCACAATTACTGGTCATTAAGCCAATGTTCACGTAGTTTGTACTACCTATGCACTTGCTTTTCTTACCTAAGTGTAAAAATCTTACATTTATCTACATGGAATAAGCTGGTAGTTAGATAGGGTCCTGGGTTCAAGTTTTTCAAGGTCTTTTTGGATCTTGAGCTTGTCTTCTGTGGTTTTGGCTATGCCTGCCAATTTAGTGTTATCTGCAGATTTGATGATTTCTCCAAGTCCCTTATCTAGATCATTTATGAAGATATTGAAGAATATTGGGCCCAAAATGGAACTTTGGGGTACCCACCCCAAGGTAGCAACTTCTAGCATTTTTTATTTATGAAGGTGTCCATGCACTCAGTTTGCCTCTTACATTGTTCTTAGACAATAAACATGGATAGAAAAAATACCTGTGATTAGTAAAGCTAGAGGGGGTTCTGAGAAATTGATGATTTGGAACGAATTATGGTTGTCATTTGGTGCATGGCAGTGTCAGATGCCACCTCAACACTCTACTACTGTGCTTTGAGAACTTCTTTCAGGACTACTGTGCCTTGAACTCAGGGGGGCAGATGGGAGGGGGAATATACTTCGGGAGATATTCTTTTCCAAGTGCAGTCTCAAGCTCAGTTGCTTGGGAATGGAGCACAGCTGCATTCCTCAGGAGACAGTCTTTTAAATTTGATTGGAGATGAGGGGACCAACAATGGGAGGCACCTTCGGGAGGGAAAAGTTACACTTTGGATTTTGATTGCAGTTCTGGCTTTGCACTACTGTATTTCACTTGGTTTCTAGTAAACTGTACCTTTCTCAACCTGATGATGTTAAGGATTGTTCTTACTCAGTGACGTGCAGTCAGGGGAGGCAGGGGAGGCAGGGGAGGCAGAGCCTCACCACTGTCATCATGAAAAGAAAAAAAAAATGTAAAAAGAAAAAGGTTGAGCTAGTTGCTGCCAGAGTCACATTGGATGACTCTGCTTAGTGCTTAACTGTTTAAAAAAGCCTCTAAAAAAGTGCCCTCTACAGGAGGAGGCGGGAGAACCAAGTGCCTCATTTAGTCTGACTTTATGATCACTTAGAGCAGAGTTAAGCAAGGGTTAAAAGCCAAAAAATTCCTTATGTAGATAAGGCACGTGAGTCTCTTGCCTCCTCCAGTAGAGGGCGTTTTTTTAGAGGCTTTTTTAAACAGTTAAGCAGAGTCATCCATTGGGGATTCTGGCAGCAGCTAGCCCAGCCTGACCTCAGCAGCTCTTGCCTTTTTCCTTTTACATTTTTACATTTTCATGTTGGCAGGCAAGAGCAAAGTTGAAATCCTCTGTGATTGTGAAACAGCTGGAAAAGGTATGTGGGTTGGAGGGAGGGGGAGGAATTCAAAATTAATGTAATTTGTAAGTAATTGTAAGTAATTTGTGTGTGTGTGTGTGTTTGTGCATGTGTTTGTTTCTTCACTCAAACAAACTCTCTCTCAATTTGAGAGAGAGTTTGTTTGAGAGGGAAGAGAGGGAAGGGGGTAGGAGAGGCAGGGAGGGCAGCCCACCAGCTTTCTTTCTGTGTGTCCAGGGCAGCCTGCCAGCAGAGGCGGGTCTTTTACCCGTCTCTGCTGGCAGGCTGCTGCTTTCTTTCTTTTGCCCAGAGGTGGGCAGCTCAGGCGCGCTGCAGCCTCTGGGCAAAAGAAAGAAAGTGTCAGCTGGCCGCTGGTTTTCTTTTGCCCGCTGCTATGTCTGACATCTATGTGAGTTCTGACAGGCAGGCGAAAGAAAGCGCCATCCCGCCGCTGGCTTTCTTTTGCCCGCCGCTCTGTCGGACATAGTGGTGGGCAAAAGAAAGCCAGCGGTGGGCTGCTGCTTGCTTTCTTTTGCCCAGAGTTAGTTCATATCTCTGTGGAGATGATTTCAAGATTGCTATAAAATATAAATGATGACTAACTTTAGTTTGGAGAAACTATTATCATGGCACTGTTATGGGATGTACTAGATGTAAGTGGAGAAATGAAACCATTTAAAAAAGGATGATCATGTTAGTTGTGAGCATGTATTTGGAACTGAACTTATTGAAATGTATCTTCAAAGTGTATCACCCAAATCACTTGAATCACTGTCACACATTTTATTATGTTTCCCACTGTTTTTAGGGGTCCTGCATTTTAGGTTCAGGTAATTTATATAGTGAAATTTGGAACATCCCTGATATCCTGTGTTCCTTAACCTGCATGAAATGTTTTTTCAGGTCACTATATTGCAATTTTGCCAAGTTCTTAAAGATATGGGAGTACCAGCCATCTTATTTGTCTCTTGAGAAACCTATATGCGGGTTAAGAAGCAACAGTGAGAACTGGACATGGAAACACTGATTGGTTCAAAATTGGGAAAGGAGTTCAGCAAGGCTGTATACTGTCACCCTGCCTATTTAACTTTTAGATAGAGCCCATCATGAGAAAGGTGGGGCTAGATGAATCACAAGTTGGAATTAAGATTGCCGGGAGAAATATCAACAATCTTAGATATGCAGATGATACCACTCTAATGGCTGAAAGTGAAGAGGAACTAAAGAGCCTCTTGATGTGGGTGAAGGAGGAGAGTGCAAAAGTTGGCTTGAAACGCAACATTAAAAAAACTAAGATCATGGCATCTGGCCCTCTCAATTAGATGGCAAATAGATGAGGAAGAAATGGAGGTAATGACAGATTTTATTTTCCTGGGCTCCAAGTGTGGACTGCAGCCAAGAAATAAAAGATGCTTGCTCCTGGGGAGAAAAGCTATGGCAAATCTAGACAGCATACTAAGTAGCAGAGACATCACCCTGCCAACAAAAGTGTGTATGGTCAAGGCTGTGGTTTTCCTAGTTGCAATGTATGGCTATGAAAATTGAACCATAAGAGGGGCTGAGTGCCAAAGAATTGAGGTTTTTGAACTATAGTGCTGGAGAAGACTCCTGTGTGTCTCTTGGACTGCAAGGCGATCAAACCAGTCAGTCCTAGATATCAACCCTGACTGCTCTTAGAAGGCCAGATCCTGAGGATGAAACTCAAATACTTTGGCCACCTAATGAGAAGGAAGGACTCCCTGTAGAAGAGCCTAATGCTGGGTAAGATTGAGGGCAAAAGAAGGGGATGACAGAGAATGAGGCGAAGGGATAGAGTCACTGAAGCAGTTGGCGTGAGCTTAAATGGACTCCAGGGGATGGTAGACAGGAAGGCCTGGAGGAATGTTGTGAATGGGATCACGATGGATCAAACATGACTTCGCAACTAACAATATCATATAGCATTATCTTTATATCTTTAAATTCAACTTCAAATTGTTTGATGGACTGTTATGGGATTACTTAATCAAGTAATCAAAATGACATCTTTGGTCTTTTGTAAGACACTTTGGTCTTCTTGTAATAAAAGTTTTGTTGTGAATTATCTCTGACAACCTTCCCATGCTTCGGAACATTTTCAAATACCTAGGGTAACTCTAAACTCTTGGTAAAATTTCTTTCCAAAGACTATGTTTTGCCACAATACAAGCCACACATACATTTAAGGTTATGTCTGTTTCCTATGCCATTGTCATCCCACAAAGCTTTCCTGTCAAAGCTTTACCCTCCAAAATAGAAACTATAACTTCTTCTCAGTATAAGGTGACCAGATTTTCAGATTGGTAAAGAGGGACACCTTTGACCGGGAGGGGGGGGGGGACGGGGACTTGATTAAAAATTTTATACAGAGCAACAAACATTTTCATACAACGCAAAAATAGTATTGTAATATTTTTTTTATTTCAACATAACTTCAATTTACAAATATAAATTGTAACTGTTGCCAAACATCAAAATTTTGATCACGTGACCATGAGGATGCTGCAACGGTCACTAAGTGTGAAAATGGTCGCTAAGTGCGAAAAATGATCATCAGTCACTTTTTTCAATGCCATTGTAACTTTGGTCACTAAGCCCATTATACCACCTTTCTTGCCACAGTTCTTAAGTGGATAACTGCAGCTGATAAGTTAGTAACATAAGTGAATCTGGTTTCCCCATCTGACTTTGTCAAAAGGTGATTATATGACCCCAGGACACTGAAACCATCATAAATACGAATCTGTTGCCAAACATCAAAATTTTGATCACGTGACCATGAGGATGCTGCAATGGTCGCTAAATGTGAAAATGGTCACTAAGTGTGAAAAATGGTCATCAGTCACTTTTTTCAATGCCATTGTAACTTTGGTCACTAAATGAACTGTTTGAAAGCTAAGGCTAGCTTGCATTATAATGCCTTTTGCTAGCTTACATTTTCAAGAGAGAGAAGCTAAACTCCTTATTAGAATTGAAATAGAAATGAGTAGAGTAGAGTAGAGTAGAGTAGAGTAGAGTAGAGTAGAGTAGAGTAGAGTAGAGTAGAGTAGAGTAGAGTAGAGTAGAGTAGAGTAGAGTAGTTTATTAGCCAAATGTGATTGGACACACAAGGAATTTGTCTTTGGTGCATAGGCTCTCAGTGTACATAAAAGAAAAAAAAATACATTCATCAAGAATCATAAGCTACAACACTTAGTGATAGTCATAGGTTACTAATAAGCAATCAAATTATACTAGGAAACAAATTATTGGATTTTTAAATTATTGGATTTTTTTTTCAAAGAAACTCAGTATGTGCTTTCTGATTATTAAAAGTGCAAATTCAGTGTCAATGACTCCTGACTATTTAAAATATAGTCTAAGACAATTTAAAAAAAGAATCCACACAGAATAAAACTATTTTAAAAAATCCTATGCACAATAAATAAAATATTATTTTAAAATACATTAAAAAAGAAAAGAAAAAAACCTGGCTCACTTACCAGCGGGCAGGCACTTCAAGTCAATCCAGAATAATATAGATTTTAATATCTGCGGACCACCAAAATTTTCTCACAGACCATCAGTGGTCCACCACAGACCACTGGTTGGGGACCACTGCTCTAAAGCAGAATCTGCAGAGGGGAAGCAGGGGGACGGTTCCTAAATAGAACGCCCCCTTTAAAAAAAGTAAGGTTTTTTTTTAATGACTCAATGCAGCCAAGGTCATTATATGGCATCATGCAAGCCTTGTCACATCTTATTATGCCATCATCGCTAAATCTCTTTAGAAAGTCTACATGAATATAGTTTGTAAATCCCCCTATATTGCTCCTTTCCTATGATTCCTGATGCTGGCAGGTAGACTGCCCTTGCCCACAGAAGCTCAAGAGGAGAAAATTGGATAAAGCAACCTTAGTCATGCTGGATGAAAATTTAAATTTCTAACTTGCCTCTTTTTGGGAGGTGAGGGGGAGTGTCAAGGCTGCCCAGGAAGACCAGCAGAATAATAATTTTAAAAAAGAGATAGACTTAATACGATAAATAGAGAAATGTGTAGAGAAATGTAAAGAATGAAGAGGGATGGATGGATGAAAAGGGGGAAAGATGGATGAGTTTTTAAGAGTCTGGGGCTGCAAAACAGGGGTTATTAATCTGTATGTGTGTGTGTGTGTTTGTGTGTGTCCAGCCTTCATTCCTGCTCACTTCATACTGTATGCACAAAAAGAGAAGTCAAAATGTGTGTGTGTGTGTGTGTGTGTACGATTTTTACCATCAACAAAAGGGGAATTGCTAGCAGCTAGCAGGTTCTTTTATTTGCAGCTGTTAAGTGCTTGGTTACAGCAATTACGAGATCTCAGGAGGAATGGGGAACCTGGGGAGGGGACACGGGGAAGGGTGATCAGAGATCACAAGGTAGGAAAGGGATAGATTAAAAAATAAGAGGGGATCATACGCCCCCACCCACTCACTCCCAACCCCATCCGACAGGAGACGAGAGAAGAGCAGCGGAGAGAAGGAAATCTCCTCCATCATGAAACTAAGTAAAATTCTACTGTACTGAAAATTTGAATTAAATGGCAGCTGTGGTTACTATATGCACATCAGGCAACTTAAAGGCAGCTGTGGGTAAATTGACCTACAGTATAATATATGAATTTGCTACAGCAAAAGAGCTAGTATTTCTTATATAAAACCCAGGGTCAAATGGTTCTCTATAAGCAATAATTCTCAACAAATAAATGGCAAGATTAAGGAGATAATGAAGATAGCTACATCCAGAATGAGAGAAAATATAAAAATCCTTTTTATGTGATTAAAATGTCTGTATTTTTCAATAAATCTGCTTAAATAACTCTCCATGTTTTTTCCTTAACTTACAATAACCTTTCTCTCTCTCTCAGCATCAATGCTGATAAAGTTATTGCTTCCTTGGCTTCTGAAATCCTAAGGAAAATTTATAATTAGCAGCATGCATCTATATTTCCTTTGGACTTTTAAATAAAATTTATTTTCTTGTTTCATTTATTTCTCATGTACATTTAAAAAATAAGGTAGCAGTGCTAACTAGAATTATAAAATATAGCCCACATGCTGCCTTTCATATGTATGATTTAGATTTGTTATTCCAATTCCTTGGAAGGAACAAGAAACAAAAATGAAGTCAAGAAATTCCATAAACAGAGGGCTGAATTCATCCTAGTTTAATAGGAAATTGTTACAATGCAGCATGTGGACAACAGTCTTCATTTCTCTGCAATATTTACTGTTAGCTGAATGGCTTTTGCTTAGCACATGCAACCTGTAAAATACTAGAACCAATATTTAAACTTTGAAACATACATCATCACAATTTCAGTAACATTATGCTGAGCAGTTGGGCATAAGCTTTTTATATATTTAGGCTCAATATTACCTAGTCTTTTTTTCTTAAGAAAGGTCTTTTGATTTGAATTTGGTTTTACATTAAGCATTGGAGGTATACCTGAATAAAGATTTGACAATTTCCATTAAAATTGTAAAAATGACTTCCAAAGGATATAGCTTCTTTATCAGGAAATCTAAATCCTGCACCATTTCAATTTAGACCACTACATTTGCTCTGATTATAGCTTGGGAAATTTAGGTGGCAGAAAACCAGAAGCAGTTACTGAAACCTGATTAAGAGCTCTATGAGTCTACACATGGCAATCAAAGCAGCATCTTATTTCTCTGCACTTATGATGTTCAGCTTCCTGGCAACCCTCTACAGAGTAAAGATAACAGGACACAACCAATCCCTACATGCACACTAGATGAATTGGTAGGTTCCTAAACAGATCAAGTTACCTGTTTCATTCTGGGTTGTGTGTTTCACTGTAGTTAACTAGGCAATGACTTGTATTTGGATTCTTTTCTCCCAGTAGCATCTGAAATGTGTTATGGTCCTGTTGCTTGAATGCTGCCACTGTGAATGTTCAAAGCTAGCTGTGGGACGTAGTTAATGTATGTCAGAAACAATATGTAATACTTTTGTTTAAGGAGATAGTAATATACCATGAATCTGAATTCCCTCTAAAAAAGTTATTGTTGCCTTTCCAATTTCCACTTCCCTATAAAGCTAGGTGAGAAGATGGTTGCAAATCAACTACAGAAGCCCACAAATATAATGGACTAGCTGATAACCCAGCATTGCCCGGGTATTTACTTCTCCTAATCCTATATTAGACAGGAATGATGTCAAATGGCAAAGTAAGTTGCTGCAATTCCTGAAGTGGTGATGGCAAGAGCAACTTCTCTCTGAGCCCTGATTTCAGCGAGTTAAAATTACTATATTTTTCAGAGTATAAGACGCACCTTTTTATTCCAAAAAAGAGGATGAAAATCTTCACAAAAAAACAGGGCATGCAGATGGTTTGAGATGCCTGCAGTGTTCCTGGGAGCAGGGGGGAGCAAAAACTTAAAAAAAAAATTACTTCTCCAAAATCTTGGAGCGTCTTATACTCCAAAACATACAGTAGTTAAAAATGTTTTTGCTGTGCCTCCAGAAGCATCAAGAAAAATGATACCAGCTTGTTATTTTGCTAGCTAATACATGATCATTTGGTATGCTTTTTGCTGATCTTGAATGAGAAGTGGCTTCTTATGAACAAAGCCAGAGATGGTGAACCTTTTTTGGCTCGCGTGCCATAAGAGGGGAGTGCAGGGGGGTCATGCACGGGTATGCCACATCTATAATGCAATGCGCAACACCCCCCAGTGAGCATGCACGCATGAGAGGTGCTTCCCCCCCCCCCATTTTTTGCATGCTTTTTTCACCCTCCCCAGGCTCCAGAGGCTTTATAGGAGCCTGGGGAGGGCAAAAACAGCCCCCTTGCCCCCCCCCAGAGGTTTCAGGAATCTTCAAAAGGCTTCCCTGAAGCCTCTGGAGGACTAAAAATGACCCTACTCATAGGGTCAGTTTAAGCCCTCCGGAGGCTTCAGGGAACCTCCTGAAAGTCCCTAAAGCCTCCAGAGTGCTTAAATAACCTTACGAGCAAACCGGAAGTCTGTTCCCAAACTTCCGGTTTGCCCATAAGGCCAGTTTTTTTGTGCCCCGAAGGCTTCAGGGAAGGCCCTGAAGCCTCTGGAGAGCCTTGGGGAGAAGAGGCTCTTTTTGCCGTCCCCAGGCTCCTATAAAGCCTCTGGAGCCTGGGGAGGGCAAAAAATGGCTTTTAAAAAGGCTGAACTCAGCTGGCCAGCTAACAGGGCAATGCCTTGCGTGCCCTGACAAATGGCTCCGTGTGCCACCTGTGGCATGAGTGCCATAGGTTTGCCATCCCGGCACTAGGCTATTAGACGCTGTAGCTCTTTTCTCATATGTAATCTGAGTGAAGTATGTCATAGTGGTGCAGGCAGGCTGAGCTGCAGTAGTATTTTATTGATCATGGCCATACATTTGTCCTCAAGAATAATCAAGCTTTGTGGAAAATGTCCAGACCAAACATTTTTAATATTGGATTTTCCCCCTTCCAGAGGGAGCACCCTTGTGGAGTACTGTGAAGCTGCTACTATGGCACTGTGCTGTACAGTAGAAACCATTTTACAGCAGTAGTCATTTGAAGGCACAACAGGCTGTATCATAACAGAACACATACCTTGAGGTCTTACCACCATAGTATTTGTTTCCAGAGAGTAAGTCATCTGTGTACCAAGTTTGGTTAAAATGGCTTGAGGCATTCAAGAGTTATGCTGGAATATACACACGCACACAGCCATTTTTATACATATAGATTATCTCAACCTTTTTAGTCATGATTTAAAAGTTGGTTATGAAATGGAAATTGATCTTGCTAGTTCATAACCTCATTTGGAATGTTTCTTGAAAAAAGGAAGGAAAAAAAATCCTTCTTAATCAGCAGGTAAAAGTTATGATCAAGGAAGCCTTCGCCCATCTTCACTTAAGCAAGTTCACCCAAGCAAGATGCTCTAGCAATTCATACTTGAATCACAATTAGCCAGACTACTGGATACACTCTATATTGGGTTACTTGGACAGCTGATACAGATCTTTTCTTTATTTTTTCAACGAAGTTGCATGAACTCACATGGACTACAGTACTGGAGCCAATTTTATTAGGTCATCCCAATATCTACTGACAGCTGTCAATCTTGGAAAGGTTTAATCTGAATTTATTTTGGCCAATCCAGAACCTCATGAGCGTCAGGACTGCACAAAAGACTTTGCTAGCAGTTCCAGATTGGCCCAGAGTAGCAATGTACAATGCAGCAGCTAGATTTCTAACATAATTCCATTAGATTGAAGTAACACTGGTTTTGTTAATGCTATTGTTTACCACTAGGCTTCTGATTCCAGTTCAAAGTGCCAATTATTGTCTTTGAAATAGTTAACAGCACAGCATCTGTATCATTGTGACATGCAGTATAAAGTATTTTGTAGAACTCCAGAAAATAGTTACGTGAAACACTGGCCAAGCTATTAAAATTTAGTAATAATATAGTAAGCTACTTATTTGTATCTCGTACTATTATTACAAATAGGTCAGGGTGGTGAACGCATATGAAGTTTCTTCCTCTTTTCCCTATAACCACCATGTGAAGTGAATTGGGCTAAGAGACTTAGCCAGCTTTTATGACTAAGTAGAACTAGAACATACGATATCTTTGTCTCGTTCCCCCCTTTCCCTTGTCTTTTGTGAGCCGCCCGAAGTCCTCCGGGAGTGGGCGGCATACAAGACAAATAAATAAATAAATAAATAAATATCCCATTTCTAGCCTGGTGCCTTAACCACTCACTGGACCAAATTGGTCTGAAGATGCCTAAATATTGTTTCTAAGAAGTTATCATGATGGGACCCAAGTTTTTATACTATATTGGGATTGATGAGAGACAAGGGATACACTACAGAACAGTTTGGTACAAAAGAATCTTTGGCATTTGGAGCGATATGGAAGTTTATAGAGTTCTCAGGACAATTTTCAGACTTTACACATACAGGTGAAACTCGGAAAATTAAGAATATCGTGCAAAAGTTCATTTATTTCAGTAATGCAACTTAAAAGGTGAAGCTAATATATGAGATAGACTCATTACATGCAAAGCAAAATAGTTCAAGCCATGATTTGTCATAATTGTGATGATTATGGCTTACAGCTCATGAAAATCCCAAATCCACAATCTCAGAAAATTAGAATATTGTGAAAAGGCGCAATACTCTAGGCTCAAAGTGTCCCACTCTACTCAGCTAAATAAGCTATAACACCTGCAAAGGGTTCCTGAGACTTCAAATGGTCTCTCAATCTGGTTCAGTAGAAATCACAATCATGGGAAAGTCTGCTGACCTGACAGTTATGCAGAAAACCATCATTGACACCCTCCATAAGGAGGGAAAGCCTCAAAAGGTAATTGCAAAAGAAGTTGGATGTTCCCAAAGTGCTGTATCAAAGCACATTAATAGAAAGTTACATGGAAGGGAAAAGTGTGGAAGAAAAAGGCGCACAAGCAGCAGGGATGACTGCAGCCTGGAGAGGATTGTCAGGAAAAGGCCATTCAAAAGTGTTGGGGACTTTCACAAGGAGTGAACTGAGGCTGGAGTCAGTGCATCAAGAGCCACCACACAGACAGATCCTGGACATGGGCTTCAAATATCGTATTCCTCTTGTCACGCTGCTCCTGAACAACAAACATCAGAAGCATCTTACCTAGGCTAAAGAAAAACAGACCTGGTCTGTTGCTCAGTGGTCCAAAGTCCTCTTTTCTGATGAGAGCAACTTTTGCATCTCATTTGGAAACCAAGGACCCAGAGTATGGAGGAAGAATGGAGAGGCACACACTGCAAGATGCTTGAAGTCCAGTGTGAAGTTTCCAGTCTGTGTTGATTTGGGGAGCCATGTCATCTATTGGCAGGCTGTGCTTCATTAAGTCCATGGTCAACGCAGCCGTCTACCAGATTTTGGAGCACTTCATGCTTCCTTCCACAGACGAGCTTTATGGGGATGCTGACTTCATTTTCCAGCACCTGTCCACACTGCCAAAAGCACCAAAACCTGATTCAATGACCGTGGGATTACTGTGCTTGATTGTCCAGCAAACTCGCCTGACCTGAACCCCATAGAGAACCTATGGGGCATTGCCAAGAGAAAGATGAGACATGAAATCGAACAATGCAGAAGAGCTGAAGGCCACTATTGAAGAATCCTGGTCTTCCATAACACTTCAGCAGTGCCATAGGCTAATAGCTTCCATGCCACGCCGCATTGAGGCAGTAATTGCTGCAAAAGGGGCCCAAAACAAGTATTGAGTACATATGCATGGTTATACTTTTCAGAGGTCTGATATTGTTCTATGTACAATCCTTGTTTTATTGATTGTATGTAATATTCTATTTTTCTGAGATTGTGGATTTGGGGTTTTCATGAGCTGCAAGCCATAATCATCACAATTATGACAAATCACGGCTTGAACTGTCTTGCTTTGCATGCAATGAGTCTATCTCATATATTAGTTTCACCTTTTAAATTGCATTACTGAAATAAATGAACTTTTGCACGATATTCTAATTTTTCTGAGTTTCACCTGTACTTATTCGTAAGATATATTGCAGAACCCACTAAATTCTAATTTCAAGAACAACCCAAGTGGTAGTTCACTTGTAAACCACTTGTTAGCAAGTGGTTTACAGTAATGGCCAAAATTGTGGAAACCTTTTGGGTACAGTATTTTTGAGGCTTGATGGCTAATGCCACCACTTTTTTTTTTTTTTTTGTAGTAGTACCATAAAACTACATATCAATGGAAAGATAATTTAATCAAGAATGAATAGCAGCTTTTTTTCATGGAATTCTAGATTTTAGATTCCTGCAGTCTGCGTCAAACAGTCCTTGCACTCAACTTCACATTGCATTGTGCCATTCACTAAACATATTGGGAAAGCCACAATTAAGGCAGAATTCCTCCTCTCAAAGTTTACCTGTCAGTTTTTAGTTTCCTGGACTTACAGTTTCTGAATACAGTTGAAGTTAGCTAGTTCTTCTAACAATGAGAGATTAAAGCAGCCACACTGTGTGATGGTGAACCTATGGCACGTGTGCCACAGGTTGCACGTGGAGGCCTCTCTGAATGTGAGATGTCCCCCAGTTGAGGTCCACCACACGTGTGCGTGCCTCACACCAGCCAGCTGTTTTTCATGTCTCTGTGGCGTGTGTTGTTTAATAAAAATGCAGTTAAAACACTATATAAGCCATTGAGAATATAATTATATACATCCAACAGAAACAAGAAGTGCCTCACAGGAGCAGATAGAGGTAAATCCTAGAGATTTAAGGAAAAGCATCACTGAATAGAGATGAATGCTACAGAGGAATAAAGCTGCATATAAGGCAAACATCTGTAACAGCGTAAGCATGCACAGGGTGGGGGAAGTGATGCCCCCCCCCATTTTTTGTCCCAGGTGGCTTTAGGGAGGCCTGCTAGGCCCAAAATGGGGTGCAGGAAGGTGGGGGTGTGCATGAGCAGGGGGAGGGTATTGCACATGCATTGTATTATGGGTGTGGGCACAATGTTCACTGCATAAGACACAGACATTTCCACCCACTTTTTTTGAAATGGAAAAGTGTGTCTTATACTCTGCAAAATATAGTATCATGTTTGCTGTGAATCATATTTACTCAGCAATATTTTCAACTTCAAATAAATAGAAGACTTCACCCTCCACTTACGTAAATTAACTGATTTGATTCATAAAATTATAACAATGAATAACTGTTATAACATTAGGGCAAAAATATATGAATTTGTATTTCACCGGATCGCAGTGCACATGTCTGAAATAACTTTTTCACACGACAAAATGAATTAAAAGTTTACTTTAATTCTGAACCATCTGAATAACTGTTTTCGTGAAGTATCTCTATCACAGCAGGCTACAATATTGGATAAAAGGCAATTGGTAAATTGTCCAATACAAGGTTCCATACAATAGTTTTTATTGACCTCTATCCAGCATTTCCAGATAAAATTCTTGATTAGAAACAGGAAATAGATCCACTAGCTTATTTTAAGCATATTAAAAAGGAAACTAATTGGACCATTTCTATTTGTCTAACTGTTTTTATACAAAAGGGATACATAATGTTACACTTTTCTGAATACAATTAGAGTGATTATGAATTAGTGTTCTACACCATTACTCAATCCTTAAAAATCAGAAATTGCTATAGCATGTTCACTATAACTTAAACACAGAGACTTAAAAACCCTACAATTACTGCAAAAGATAAAACTACTTTGAAAGCAAGCAAGGTCAGTACCATTACAGTTATTTAAAAATTAAAAAAAAAGTTTTAAACAAGCAAGGCTAGAGTTTGATAAATTTCATCTTGTGATTCATTCTTGTGCATTCTTCTATTTCATGAGTTACTCCCCAAATCCATTTGTTACTCCTCGACCAAAAGGACCAGAACAAAAAGTTTACTTCAGTTGTTCCCATAGGAAACTCAGCTTGGTTAGTGTGTCAGGCACTTTCTGAGATACTCTCAGCAACTCTACAGGCCAATTACAATGCAAGATCAGAAAACACAGCTGGGTAAAAAAAAAAAAAAAACAGAAGTTAGATCAATTATGATGAATACTCATGTTAAGAATTGCATCAAACTTGCAGATAATAATTTATGTTAATCATGTTTACATCTCAAATTTGATACTTATTTCTGATTAATTTGAACCAACCCAAAGCAATTCCTCCCTGCCAGACAACTTCTCAGATTGTAGATATAGCTTCTTACCTAAAAGAATGATTTACAGATCAGTATCGAACCAGGCCAACTGATTACTGTCACCTGGGGGAAGCCCATCCATAAGGTCCTGGGCATGTCCTAGATCTGGTAGTCCATCAACCGGGTAGTCAGCACCAGGGTGATGGCCACCCATTTCATGTTCCATCATTGGGTCCATACCCAAGGTATCCTGACCATATCCTCCAGAGTGGAAAGTACGATAGGTAGGATCTAACAAAAGTTAAGGTTGCAGAGGGGAAAGGAGGGGAAAAGCTGTCAATATGTTACATGCAACAGAAATTCCAGGTATCAGTCTGTGACTTTCATAATTTAGCCACACTGGTCATTTTCTAGACCAGATTTATATGGATAAAACATCCTTTCCAGTACTATCAGAAGTATAAGCAAATTTCAGCCTAGCCATTGGTCTGTATATTGCTGTAAACCTAGTACATAAACCTTTAACACAGACAAATGTGTTCTTCACATTTGTACAACTGACATGTCTAATAATATGCTGCTGATACAAATAAATCTGTACCCTTCACATGTTAGAATACAAGCAGCTAATATTGTCTTGGTGAAGTAATCACTAAGGTTTCAATATACATTAAATAATTATCACTTAGCGGCCACTTGTTTAAAGACTGTTCAAAGATAAGACAGCAATGAAAAAGGAAACTTATGGCTAGCCCTTGCAGTTGCAATTGCCATACAATTATGGTCATAGTATCCTATGGTCAATGATTACCATCTGTACCATTACCAACTTCTGATAAGCAAAATTAATAGGGAAGCTAGCAGGATATTGCAAGTTGCAGTCATGTTGACAACCTGCTGGCCTATCCACTGACTGGAACTGGAACTGCCATCATAAGTTCGCATTTATTATTGTTACACCAAACAATACAAATAACTAAATTCATTATGTGGTCAGCCAGTTCAAATTTAATGTTTTGATTGAGTCAAGTCAGCTGCACAACTGATACGTACCATCTGGGCGATAGCCAAGAGGTTCTCCTTGTGCACCAATGTCAAGGCCCAAATCAGCACTCTGTAAAATATGAAAAATGACATCTGAACTAGGTACACAATTTCAAAAACAAGTTATTTCTATGTAGTCATAGAATGGACAATTCCAGTTACTTTTCTATATAGCTAGTCTTAGGGTTAAGCCAAATATCTCATTAAAAAAAGTTTTACATTACCTTTTCCATGCAAAATTGTTCCTGTCATATTTGCCATACACAGTTAAGGTCTAATATTGGATGCTTTGCTTTCTTATATAAAAATTTTATAGGCACATCATTTGGAAAAGTATTCCAGTGATATATTGTAACTTTGCACTGAAGATTAAGCCATACAGAACATAAAGAAATATCTGGCAAATTGGCCAAAGGCAGATGAAAATAAGCATTAGGAACTCAATCGAAACCCTGATTACTTTGTTTGCTGTTTACATGTAATATGTGATTTAAAAGTTTAATTTGAAACTTTTTATGGAATTCAAAGAGAATTATATGAACAGGAAGAAAGATAAATGGAGAAAATTTAGCACTCTAACCCACCTCATTCCAAGCCATTGGTTCAGTCCTAAAAAGAGAACTGGTCAGTTCTACTGACAGACGTTTCTTATAATCCTGTGGTTTATCTTCAGACATTCTGAACAATACCGCAGCTGCATATGTTGCTGTCCAAGGAAAAAAGAATGTTAGCAGAGGAATTTAAAATCAAAACAAAGTGAGTCCGTATCTATTTCACTTACCCACACCCTCGTTTCTAGAATGTAGTAGTTCTGTTAATGGTGCTGTAGCTCCCTCTGCTTCAATTGCCTCAGCTGCTTCTTTATCTTGAGCCAATTCACATAGTACACCTGCAGCTACTCTCTGGATGTTCTCAATCGGGGAATATAGCAACTAGCGGTAAGAAGAAAAATAATAAATTTAGGGTATTTTTAAAACTCAAATCATTAATAACTAGGATGATGTCTGGCTAATATCAGGAATCCAAGTTGTGGTAGGAACCTTCATACTGAAATTACAACTAGACTATAGTTGCAATGGAGCAAATAAATAATGAATCCCCTGCAGGTTGTCCTGACTTATAACTGGGAACCTTTAGATTTCAAGAGTATTTTCATTTTTTTTTCCAATTTTTGTATTGACTACCAATCTCTGAACTCAGATCAGGTTTTAAAAAGCATATGCAATGTATTTTCATTAGATCATTACTAGCTTTAGTAGCTGTCAAAAGACTTCACCTACCTGCACGAAGAGTGGAATGGTGTTTAGACCCCTTATTACAATCCGATTGTGGACGTCTCTAGCTAGGATATGAAGAGCTCCAGTGCAGCCCTCAACTATTTCCTCCATACGCACACCCTCCTGTACAAAAACATAATAGATTTAATATTCATAAGCCAAGAGTGGTTGATCACTATTAACATCACAATATTACCATTCTTCCCCATCAGATAAAAATTTTCATTTACTCAGCTGCTGTCATACAATTTAGTTATCATATAGATTTTCTGGTTAATCACACATTTTTGGCTTTCTGAGGGCTTCAAAGGACATACATAACACTGCAACAGCAACAGGCAGGGATAATAGTTCACAATTCCTATTTTTCATATTGGGAGGAGGACAATTAAGGGAGAAAAGTGAAGTCTCTGAGTTGAAAAGTTGAGGGGCTGATTTTTCTATTTAGAAATCTTAAGAGGAAAAATCAGCCAAATTCATTAATGGTTTTAATAATATTATTAAATTTGTAAGATCTAATAAATATTCTGTCTTTTAGCGCCTCATTCCCAGAAACAAATAAGACATCCAAATTTTTCATACCCTATTTAGAGGAAATTGGAGATGTGCACATGGATTTTGGTCTCACAGAAAGCCCATGGGTAAGAACTTCTACCTAATATAGTCTATTAAGCCAATAAACATTGATGCTCTTTTTCCCCACATTGCAATACAACTTGTGAATTCATTGGCAATGAACTTAAATCATGTGGACATACAATGCTCTGGGTACAAATCTTTGGAATACTTTCATCCTCATCATGACCATATACTTGGTTTACCCTTATTGAAATTTACTTCTAAAATGTTCTTGGTTGCCTAGAATTAAGATTAACAGTTACCAATACTTTTAACAAGTAAATATTAGTTTAACTCCTACAAGATCAAGTTCTGAAAAAGAAAACCAGATGAATTGGTTTTAATTTTTAATTTGCAATAATGATTCTAATATTCAGGAATATTACCATTTTTTTTTAAAACTGGAGATACTATCTGAACTGGGGATATCTGCTGCTATAGAGTTTACCTATGTAGGTGAAGAGTCAGAATTTGAACACTGAGATATCAAATCTCTAAGACTGTAGTTCAAGAATGAAAGAACAAAGCTTTGATAACAACCATGTTTTTAAAGGCTAGTATTTTTTGGCTGCAGTACATATCAAAATTATTCTGAGTGCACACAATTATTATAGCATGGAGATTATGAAGATCATGTCAGAACACATTCACACACTAACTCAGCATAAATCAATTGTGCAAAAGGTGTTTATGAATTTTGGTAGAATTATTGTGTAGTCTGAAAAACTATAAGACTACCCAATCACAACAAAATATTTTCTCTTTGCTGTCACCTGATGGTCAACTGGAGTTCTATAGCCTATGTACTTAAGAGCCCCCGTTTCATGTATTGTTTCCCCGAAAATAAGACAGGGTCTCATTTTCTTTTGATTCTCGAAATAAGGGATTGGCCTTATTTTCAGGGTGGTCTTATTATTTTTCAAGTGCAGGGGTCAACAAGCCCACCAGCCCCACCCTCTCCATCCCACCACCTGCTTGCCTTCAGTCCCAATAATCCAAGTTCTCCTTGCACCCTGGCCTTCATCTGCCCTGCTTGCTTGCCGCCGAACAGCTGACAATGCTGTTCTGGCCTCGCAGAGGGCTCTTCCTGGCAAAACACACACGCATACAGAGAGAGAGAGGTCCCTCACGCACACCCTTCCTCTCCAAAGCAGCCACATTCCTTCACTAACTTGTTTTCCAGCTCCATTCTCCGCTCCATGTGCAGGACAAGAAAAGTAGTCTGTGACTATGGTAAAAAAATACCAGAAGATACCTTCCAACTTCTCACAAAAAAAATAAAAAATAAATCTCACAAAGTTGGTAGTCGTCCCATAAACTACTTTTCTTGCCCTGTACGTGGCGGTGGAGAATGGAGCAGGAAAGCAGTGGAGGGATGTAGCTGCCTTGGGAGGGGTGGGGGTTAGGGCTCTCTCTCTCTCTCTCTCACACACACACACACACACACCATCCTTTCCTTGGGACCTCTGCACAGACGCAGAGAAGGCTTCGGATAGAGTATTTGGGGGATGTGCGTCTGCACTGAGATTCCAAGGAAAGAATGATTGCTAGGAAAGGGGGGAGGATTATTTCTCTTATCCTGTTCTGAGTCTGTGCTGAGCTTCAGAACAGGGTAAGAGGAAGGAAAATCTCCTCTCCCCATTTTCAAGCCATTTGCAAAAATGCCCCATTCTGAGTCTTCAATGCTGCAATCCTGGAATATGCTGAAGGCTTGGAAAGGAGCGTTTTTGCCAACCGCTTGAAAATGGGGAGGGGAGGGAGAAGCAGCCCTGCGGCCAAAGTGCAGGAACCCCCCCCCCCACCTGCAGATCGTCCTTTCAAAGAGAAGTTTCACCAGTGCAAAGAGGTGCCGTTTGTGTTTCCTTCATCCTGGTGAAACTCGTCTTTGAAAGAACGATCTGCAGGGAAGGGGGGGGGGGAGATTTCCTGCACATCAATAGCAGCATCTCCTTGCAGGGCTTCTTCCAATGTCCCAGGTGTATTGATTTCCATGACTTCCTTTCCTGTTCCGTGGATGGAATTGCCTGCTGTGACTATCACCGTAAGGTAAGGAGAGTATAAGGTATGTGGGTTGTGTTGTTTGGCCTCCAGCTTCTTTTGCAGCCACAATTGGCTGCAAAAGTGACCGCTGGAGGCAGAGGTCTGAGTGGCACCTGCAAATCAGCTGTTTTGTGAATGGAGTGGCTCAGCTGATCCGATTAAGGGACTAAGAAGCCCTGAGGTGACCGGGGAAGGGAAAGGCTGCCTCTTGTTCTGGCTAAACTCACCCCTTCACTAGGGCTTATTTTCGGGGGAGGGCTTATATTTTTGCCCACCCCAAAAATCTGGCATGGACACTTACATATAAACCCCATTCATTACTGAGATGTCAAATGTATTGAGGAGATTGTGATCTAAGGTTATCATGATCCAAATAATTTAAAAAATCTTACACAATATATGGGAATGAGTACTAAGCCTCAGGACCTTAGATATTACAGTATTTATAAAGTGCCACAATTTATTTATTTTTAATTTTATATAGCTACTCATTTCATAAAACAAGTCATTCTGACTTAGACCTCACTTAACAATAATGGGAGCCCGAATTTCTTTCATTGCAAGTGATGCAATTGCACAGAGCAATGTTACATTACCATACTGCTTAGCAATGGAAATTTCAGCATTTCCAGTTGCCAGTTAAGCAATCATAGCAGTACATTAAGCAAGGGTTTCAACTTTGCGACTTCCTGCCAGCTTCCTTATTGGTTTTGGTGGAAAGTCACAAAGAAGGGCACTAATGGCAATCAGATAATTGATTTAGCAGTTTTAAATGTAACATATATTTTTATTTATATACTAAATTTTATTTCATGAAATACTAATTTGTAACAAATAGATCAACAACTAAGGTTGAAAAAAATACTCGGCTGATTAAAGTAAATAGAACTTGAGTATCAGACCTGCAAGCCAACTTTTCTTTTGATTTGGATTTCAGCCCTGCCACACTTTCTACCGTGGGAAAATGGGAAGGGGTGGGTGGGATACGTAACCATAATAGCATTCTTCTTAGAAAGTCAGTCGCTTTTGTCTCCACACCTGGACGGATGTGGATGGGAAGAATCTTTCTTCGTGGCAGTGGAAAATTGGACCATGTGATGAACTTGTGTGTGTTGGGGCAAGATCTTGAACTTTCAACTAGGTGGGAAAATCTGGAAGCTTTCCCAGATGTGCCAACATGACATCTCTAATAAAGGGGAACTTTGAGGAAACACAAGCCTCGGAATTTTATTTTGTTTTTTGGGACTCTGACACAGATCTTTTCTACCACGAATCCCTGCAACACTAATTAATGAATCAACGCAACTAATTAATGACACTCTGCATCAAGAATCACATACCACAAACTGCTGCTGTGTACCACCCATTGAAGTTCGACGTTGTGTATCTTGATGTGCTCTAACTAGTAGTTGCACTAATCTTGGTATTGCCCCTTGTTCACGCAATGGAGCATGATTTGCTGGGCAGAGAGCAAGATTACGAATCAAGCCAACAGTTGCCTGCAAATATAAGGAAAACAATTAGAAAGAAATTGCATGTTGCACAGTATTGCAGAATTTAGCTCCACAACTCAAGTTTAATTCAAGCCCCACAAACTCAACTTTAAAATAATTTTAATTTATTGTGTTCTTGTAATATATATTTTAAAAGCCATGTAGATTTTGTGCATCCTTCCTGTTTCAAATCAAAGATAATACTGATATCCATTACCAAATCACCTTACCTTTATAAGAGGCCAGTGGGAAGGTGGATGTAAGAGTTTAACCACCACAGGTAGACCATAATGAAGGCGCACTGCATTTTGGGCCATTTCAGCTTCCTGATGTCGACTGGTGAGGTGGCGGAGGGCACAGATAGCTGGCTCAGTAATGTCTTCCCTATCACCAGCACGGAGAACTGTGCGCACAAGGGCTTCAATTCCACCAACTTGGCACACCATCATTTTATTCTTGTAGTTATTGCAAGTAAGATTAGAAAGAATGCCAGCAGCACAAGTCACAACATTGATATCATCTGATCCTAAAAGCTGCACAAGTGTTCCCAAAAGGCCTTCCATGCCTTCCTGTAAAAAGATTTAATATCAGCTTTTCTTTAAGATTGTATGCTATCATGTATGCAATTATAGATAGTCCACACAATTGAGTGTGGAATTTTGGTTCTAAGTTGTAGTGGTTGTTAAATGTATTATCACATGACTCAATTGTCATAAAGCCTTGTTGCTGTGCTTATTAAATGAATTATATGATTAATAAGTGAATCAGCATATCATTTCTTTCTACTTTCTGCTAGAAAATGGCAAAAAACATGGGAAATCACAATCATGTGTCCGCAGGATGATTCAACTGGTTGTAAATGTGAGCCAGTTGCCAAGCACCTGAAATACAATCACATACAATCACTGTGAGACTGGCAGTGGTAATGCTGTGAAGTAGCTTTTTTGAAATCTTGTCACAACAGTTGTTAATTAACTGGTAATATGGCAATACTACCTGCAGAGGTGGGTTCCTACCGGTTCGGACCAGTTCGGCCGAATAGGCAGTAACCTGGCGGCCTGGATCAGGTAGTGATTCAGGCCTGCCACATTGCCAAACTGGTTCTCCATAGGCGCCTCCATCTTGGATTTTGCTTCTGTGCATGTGCAGAGCAATTTTTATTGCACTGGCTGGCTACTCCCACCCGCTCTGACACTCGCCCTGCCTTGCCTTCGTCACGTGGATCCACAGAACTGCCTCCTCCTGCCTACACACAGTAAGCAGCATTTGTGCTAGCCTAGCCTCCCACTCCCCGCCGGCTGCAACCCAGGCCCTGCCTGGTCAGCCGGCCAGGAAAACAGCAAGTGAGTGGCTGAACTGGCCTGGCCTCCAATGCTCCTTTTGGCAGGGGTGGCAGTTGTGAGCGGTAAGGGAAGCAAGTCCCAGGCTGGCATCCCTTCTTCCTTCCTTTGAGAGCTGTGGACGCTGGGTCGCTCAGAAGCCTGTGCGCTGCTGCCATGTGATTGCTCTGGCCAGAGCAGGGGAGGCGAGAAGGGGAGGGGTCGCCTGGTGGGCGGGGGCAGTTTCTCTTTCAGCCTGCGAAACCGCGTTTACCTGGCTAAGCTGCCAGGGATGCTTTCCTGGCCGACTACCAATTTATAAACAGAAATTAACCATCTTCTTTTAAACTTTCATTTTCAATGAGAATTTAAAGTTTTAGAAAAATTCTTATTGAAATGGAAATTTTAAAAGAAGATGGTTATTTCTGTTTATAAAGGTCACGTCGTGGCGGCATGCAGGCTGCTGACCAACCCACCACTGCAGGGCTGTCCCATAGTGTTTCCCAGTCGGGAAGAGGCACAAGGAGAAATCAGGACCGCCAAAGGGGCAGCTGCTGCAGCCGGCAACAGAGCACGAAGAAGCAGCCGCCCAGTAGAGCCATGAGCGTCCCCAGGTTGGTGGGGAGATTGCACAGGGCTGGAGGGGGTGGGGATTGAGGACACCCTGGGCGCCTGCAACGGGATGCTCTTTTATGGGTCCACAGAGCCTCGACTGCAGCAGCCCAGCCCCTGCCTTCCCCCAAACCTGGACAGCGCAACTCCCCGGTGTCCGAACTGCAGCAAGCGAAATGCCACTTCAGCAGCAGTGGTCTCCAGATTGCAAAGCACGGGGAGCAGAGAGCAGCCACGCCCAAAGAAGCAGAAAGCAGCCGCAGCCACTGCCACTACTACCCCACTGTTGCCGCTGGTGGTGATAGTAATAGTAGACATGGACGTATCCTTGTTGTAGGTCCCGCCATAACCAGTCTCGTGGGAGGCACAATGGGAGGCAGCCCGCCGACAAAGGAAGGGCATATCGGTGGGAGAGGCTAGCAATGGGGGCTCGATTTCCTCCTTCCTCCAAGAGCCATAGGTGGCAGGAAAAGGGAGGCTTCTTTGCCAGCCTCCCAACTGGCAAAACAGAAATTTTCACGGTTCTGTCGGCATGGCTAGGTGGGGGGGCATATGATTGAATGCGCATGTGTGTGTGACATCAAGTTGGCCACGCCCATTCAGTAACATGCACTCCCCACCTACCCATGCCCACAGAACCTGTAGTAAAAAAAATTGAAACCCACCTACCTGACTATCTGTAATAACCCTGAAATATAATCTCTGCCACACTCCATATCTGCTTGACCCACTCTAGATTATTGGTTCTTTGGTAAAAATACCCTCACCTGTGGTTTCTATCAAGAAGATAGCTTTTTTGTATTGTTTTATCAGCAGTATTGCAATTAACAGTCCTTCAAGGAACAATAATTTCTCATAGGTGTATATCCTTGTTGTTTTCTAAATAAAGGCACTTAAGGGCATTGTTGTACTTTGAAGTTAGTATAAAGATAAGGAATTGTTGAGGAATAACTAAGAATTTACATTTGTCTTGCAATTTCAATCAAATCCATGAAATTATAATTTTGCTTTTTAATTAATTAATCTGGTTCAATATGAACACAGGAAATTATAGAAGACCTCTTAAGATTATGGTGAAAATCTTATTTAGCATTCTGTCTGAATTTATCATTAAGTTATTCCCTAGAACTATTCGTTATTTCAAACTATTTTTTTAAAAAGGTCATAATTTCAGTTTTGAGCAATACCACAATAACAGTATCAACTAAATGTAATAAAAATAATTTTCAAATATAATGGAACATTAGTAATCTTTTAAAGTGGCAAACCCTTACCTGTTTAGTTGCAGCATCTGAGAGATTTCTAAGAGTCCAGAGACAATTCTGAACAAGACGTTGGCTTGGATCTGTAAGATGGAGTCCTAAGGCTTGCATTCCACCTAAATATCAATTAGGATTTACTATCAATATTTCAACCTCTTGTTATGAAGGAAATATTGTTAATGTGGTTACTACAGTGCAAGGTCAGTTACTGTATTCATGTACCATGATGAAATTGAAGTATACCCACTATACAATGCTCAGGAAGCTGTGAAGCATGGCTGTCAAATTCACGGCCCAGATGAGTCACATGCTGGCCACACCCATACCCAGTTTAACGAAGGGGGGAAAGTCGTCATATGTCATGTGACACCCCTGGTGTAGAGCAATTCTTATCTCTGATCTAATTTTATTCACAATTCCATATGTATACTTGAAATAAGTTCTCAACATAAGACATATACTTCTGACTCTAATACATTACATGTTTGGCAAACCACTAAGCAATTAACTGGACCATGGTAAAAGTAGTTACAAAATAAAATGATGTATTATTGGCCTAATCTATCTAAAAGCCCAAATATTTGGACATATCAAGATTACTAAAAAGTGTTAAGAACAAAACTGCAATAGTAGCATCAAAAATGTACTAAATACATTTTAACAGCCATTAAAATTTCAAGAATTGGATTTTTGGAAAAATATCTGCTATATCAATAGTTTTTAGCTTACTTAGCTGATAACATTATTGATACATTCCACCCAGTTTAGAATATTTCCTATACAGTATAAGAGAGTAATTTTATTACCTACTCCCCGCAAAGGAAATTCTTAGTAATTTTTGCATAAGTCCAAAACAAAAAACAGTCCTGATTTAATGAAAACTAAAGCACTTACCAGCTTCCACAATTGCTGGTTTGTTACTAGAACAGACTGATAGCACTTTCAGGACTCTACTTGTGGTCCACAATAATTTCTCATAGGTGTAAGTCCTCATTATGTTTACTAGAGCCTGGGGTCCACCACTTGCCAAAATAATTAACTGCCAAAAAAAAGGATTTAATAAGAGTAATATAGGCTATCCAGGATAACCTTTTAAAGATAGAATTTCAATTTCTTCATGCTGTCCTGCTGTCAGCATATCTGTGCATACAGATATGGAGAAATGGCTTTTTCTCCTTGAATCTCAGAAGAGTGGGGAGTGTGCATATGTGAGAGAATGTATACGTACCTACCTACATATGGATGTATGTACATATATGTAATAAATAAGTACTTTATATTATAGACCATTGGCTAACTTGTGTTATATTATTGACATAAATTTAACTATTCTTGAAGTTCAAATCATACACACAAGAACAAAGTATGGGATTAGGTTAATAAATTGTGTGTCCCATAATTGCTTAACTTACTACTTATTCACTACATAATATAATTTCAAATATTACCTTGCTTTCTTGATTACCATATGCAAGAATCTGAAGACAATCTGTTGTAATTGCCAGAAATTTAACATTTGTCTTATTGAGCAAGGCAACCATTTTTTGTAAACCTCCAGCTAGGCGGACAGCCATTTTAGCACCTTCTTGATGCAAAAGAAGATTGTGCAGAGTAGTAATCGCATAGAAAAGCACAGAATCCACTGGAGACCTATAAAGAGAAAGTCAAATTAACAAATATCACACCCAAGATCAACATATAGTGCATAAATACATAAAATCAATTAATTTACATACCCAAGCATTTTAACCAGAGCAGGAATACCTCCTGATTTGAAGATTGCCAGTAAGCCTTCACGATGATGAGATAGGTTATGTAGTGTACCTGCAGTACAACGGGCTGTTTCTACATCATTTGTATTCTGCATAGTACGCACAATGGCAGAAACCATTTGAGGAGAACGCATGATAGCATGACGAGAAGCTTCTTTTTTGGACAACTGATGGACCATAACTGCTGCTTTGTTCACCACAACCTAATAAATGCATTGAAATTTAACGTTTTCAAAAGTTCACCAAGTGATGCCTCTAAGCAATCACAATAAATATAAGCTGAATCAATGTGCACATACCTGGTCCTCATCATTTAACAATTTGGTCAATTCTGGGATGGCACGAGTTGCTAGCTCTGCATCATCTTGGTAGTTTATCAAATTAACCACAGCATGTTTTAACATCTGGGAAGGTTCAGCAAGTCGTTGTACATTTGTTGGATGTGCAGCATCAAACTGTGTTGATGGGATTTGCATGCCTTCATCCAATGTTTCTGGGAACATGGCAGCACGTACTCTCTGTGCTCGGGTCATAGCATATTGTCCATCAATATCTGGAACAAGAGTAAGCTCTTTTTAATCTAGTGATATGCAGTTGATTAACATAATCACAGAATTCTACTTACCAGCTACCTGATCTTGAGTGAAAGACTGAGAGAATCCCTGTTCCCATTCATATAGAACTTGGGTGGTATCAACATCTTCCTCTTCAGGATTTCCCTTGCCACTCAAAGAGGGAGCTGTGGTTGTGGCACCAGAATGGATGCCAGAATCTAGGTATGACTGTTGCTGCCAATGACTGACAGCTGCTTTTCTGTCTGGCTCCATTGCCATATCCAACTCCATTAAATCAGCTGCTGGCAATAAATTGGTTAAAAACAAGTTGCTAAAGTAACAGAAAACATTTGGCAAAATTTTATTACAATTTTAATTTAGAAACACAAATTGCATGCTATATATAAATTTTCTTAAGATTGTGGAAAAATTATCTTGTAAAATTCTCTTTTAACAGTGAAATAATATATATTAAAGGTAAAGGTTCCCCCGCACGTGCATGCTAATTGTTTTCACTCTCGGGGCGGTGCTCAGCATCTCTGCAAAGGTGCAAAGCAGAACAAGTATTTGTTCTGTTCATCATTAAACATCAAATTATGGTAAGATAGCAGAATTTTATACGTACTTGCATATATAAATTCAATTTCTTGATATTTTTAAGAACTGAAAATTGGTGATTATACCCAAGTAATCACAATTTATTTAATTTTCATCTGGATTATACTAATCCATACCTTGAGTTGCCATTTTTTTAATATATTCCCAGAACTGTGGTCTGTTTCACTTCAGACCCTAAATCAGGAAGACAAAAATATAATTAAGTTAACAATGTTAAGTTTCTGATGATAAAATCAAGTAAATGTTTACTTAAAAAGCAGCATAATTTATTTAGAGAGTGTTCTTAATCGTTTTGAGCGAAAGAACCTTTAAGAATCTGGTGAAAGCTGATTCCTTAAGGGAAAAACATAAAAAATTTTGTTCTTTGGAAAAATTGCACCCAAATGAGTTATCAAAATATTTTAGATAGATAATTGAATATTATTTTTCAAATCTAGAGACAATAAATTGCTTATCGCCTATTATTGAATTAAATCCTAAATTCAGTTAGTTTAGTAAAAAAACCAAAATAGTAATTTCTTTTCCTATCCAGGTTGTCGACTATGGACCCCTTGTTAAAAAAACCCTCTGATTTAGAGGCTGTCATGTATACAAAGTTATTAGCTAGGACGGATGTCAGCAACCCGCAGTTCCAGAGCCGCATGTGGCTCTTTCCACCCTCTGCTGTGGCTCCCTGTCCCATCACTGGCTGGCCCCACCCCTTGCCTGAGAAGGTCAATGGTGGTGGATGGAGAAGCGTCTGGGGCTGATTCTCCGGTGCCTCACTCTTGTGGTGCTTCTTCCGGCCCTTGGTGCTGAGCGTGCCTTGGGAAGATGCAACCCAAGACACTGGCATGACCTGGTGCGGCCAATGTCAGCCTCGCTAAGAGAAGGGCTGGCGGGATGGGAATGGGATCTGGGAGGATGGGACTTCAGAAAGGGGGACGGGCCAGCAGTGCCCAGCCATGGCTTTAAGAGGTTAAGGACAGCAAAAAAGGGAGTTGGCCCCACTGAACCTCACACACCTACCCCTGTGTTCAGGCTAGGAGAAAGCCTTCCCCAAAGACGCTCGCCCATCAGCTGATCATCCCATTTCTCAATGTGTGGGTGTGTAACTCTCTTGTGCACTCTCTCTCTGCATCTCTTCTTTCTCTCTTTGGGAAAGTTGTGATTGGGTCAAGTTAGAAAGCTCTCCTTGGGGCGCTTTGCTACTCCTTTTATTTCTTCTTTTTGGAAATCTGGGCTGGTTGAGCAAAGGGACGTATGATGGCTGCTTGCTTGAGGGTCTCCCCGCATGTGTGAACCCTCCTGGCCCCGCCACAGCTGGCCAGGGTGTTGCAAGAGGAGGAGGGTCACTCAAAGGGAACTCTCTGCCACAGCTGGCAATCGTTCCTCAGCCAGCCCAGATTTCCCAAAAGAAGAGTGTCATGAGAGAAGGCCGGGGGGGGGGGGAGCCTTAATGCAGGAGAAGATGTGTCCTTTGAAGACCCTCCTTAAGCGAGCAGCCACTGCCCCGCCCATGCCTTTGCTGCGCTTTGGCACTCGCTTGAGGAGGGTCTCCCCATGCACTCTCCCAGCCCCGCCACAGCTGGCCAGGGCTTTCAGAGAGAGAGAGACAGAGAGACAGAGAGAGAGAGAGAGAGAGAGAGAGAGGTGAAGAGAAAGAGATATGGGGGAGAGGGAGGGAGAGAAATGAGAGAGGGACTGTCAAGGCAGCCTCCCTCAGCAACCAAGAAAGAAACCACTCAACTCCATTTTGCAGAATTAAGAGTACTTTTACTGGTCATGAGTAGATAGCAGCTAAGCAAAGCAAGGTCTGAAGCAAAAGCACGCGTAATCAAAAATATCAATATGTGACCCAACTCCCTCCCCCTGGTAACCCCATAGTCCAATCCCCACATCCCTCAGGTGTCATGTGGGTGTCATCTTCAAAAAGCATCATCAGGTTGGTATGCTGGACAGTTGGCCTTGGCGGCAAATCCACTATCTGCAGCATGCGCAGTAGTTGGTGAGAATAACTCCCTTTTTACAATCACTCCTGTACTGAAAACTTCCCCTCCCAAATACCATGCCTCCCCATCCCCGTTTCAATGGCAGCCAAAAGCAAGTAGCAAAGCAGAGGCTGACATCGACAGAGGGGGGTGGGAGAACATTATTGACATTGTAGTACCGTATATACTCGAGTATAGGCCGACCCGAATATAAGCCGAGGCACCTAATTTTACCACAAAAAACTGGAAAAGTTATTGACTCGAGTATAAGCCTAGGGTGGGAAATGCAGCAGCTACCGATAAATTTCAAAAATAAAAATAGATACCAATAATGCCATTGCCCATTGAATAACATATACAGCCTGCCTGTGCCCATTAAATATACAGTAGCCATTGTAAAAATTTGCTCTGCATAACAAATTATTATCACACAATACTGGTGTATTCAATGAAATACTTCACTCACCTCATGATGCTGATGTCCCGCTGTGATGATGATGTCCCGCCTCCTATGACACACGGCACAGTGATTCCTATCATTGGATCACTGTACCAGAGGAGGTGGGACATCGCTATGTGGCTGCTTGCCATAACAAGGAGGAGGTGGGACATCGTTGCAGAGCGGCAGGAGGGGGAGGAAGGGGAGTCGTAAGATAGCCCTGCATTACATTAGAACGTGAGGAGGGGGGATGGTGTGGTGCACGCTGCGTGGCAAACTGACACAGAGCGAGGGGAAACTCAGGGGCGCTGGGCCATTCACGAGCGTCACCCAGCGGCATGGCCCCGCCCCTTTTTCTCCTCCATTTCAGGCACATTTTTCACTGACTCGAGTATAAGCCGAGGCAGCTTTTTTCAGCTCAAAAAGTGGGCTGAAAAACTAGGCTTATACTTGAGTATATACAGTAACCCAAGCAACAACTTTAGAGTGAATAACTTTAGCATATCATGGACTTCTTAAATTGTTTTCTAATCCAGAACATGTAGTAGATTATGTATACTGGTCTACAAGATAAAATCAAGCAAGTTTAAAAATCAAGCAAGGTGACACTTAAACTCAATATACATTTAAGAGTAAAGCAACAGCAGAATAAAAACTTTATTTCTGGCAAAAAACTAGCACCAGCTGTACTCTTTACAAAATAGTATTAGGTATAGAAATACATTTTTAGGAGCTCCCTAAAATGTAATAACAAGTGGTACATAAATTTAATAAAATTTTATGGAAAAAGAAAGATTGATTTGTTAGAGATAATCCATGACTTATGACTCATTGTTTTACAACAATTTCAGAATGAAAGCATCTCCGGCCATTGTAATTGGTCATGCTGCCACCCTGGTTATGTGACCACATTTTGGGGTCTTGACAACAGGTTACCACCAGTTGCCAAGTTCTCTGCAAACATGTGAAAATCATTTGCAATTTCTCTGTTATCTGTCCCACAATCAAGGAGAAAGGAAAACACTAGTTTCCTGAAAGATTAAGAAAGATGGCAGCATTCAAAATATGGTGTGCTAGCATTTGGAAAGGGAAAAAGGCAGCAAACAACATTCTTCTGAGCTTTCCAGAACAATGGCGTTTGTTAGGGTTTTCATCAGGTAAATGCAATTTGGAGAAGAAGTCTCCAAAACCATTATGAGAATGGGCATGATGCAGGATGGAGCAGGCAAACCTGATAGTCAGCAGCTGAAGAACAATGCAAAAGTTAAGTGGACCCAGGCGTGGCAGGGTGGGGAGAAGGTGCAGAGATTCTAGAATAGCGAGAGGCCTGGGTCCTCTCCCTACCCCACCACACAAGAGGCCTTAGCTCTCTCCCCAGTACTCCACTAAACAACCTGCATGGTGAGTTAACAACCAAATTGAGAGAAATGGGGAAAGCTATTGAGCACAAACATTAAACAGCATTTCATTTAATGTCTACTGTGCAACAACTGAGATTGTGCGCCCAATTTGGCTCTTAACAGAGCATTATCTGTAATCAGTTTTTTGACTCCTGGCAACTGCTTAGAAAAGTTCCTGCAGTTTTCTTGGCAAGACTTTCAGAAGTCCTTTGTTACTGCCCCCTTCCAAAGTGGAGGGAGGGAGGGAAAGAAGGAAGGAGGCAGGTAGGAACTCAAGATCAGCCAGGTGGCTCTGTGCTGAAAGTAAGTCTTGAATTTATGATTTCCCAGTTTCTAAACTTCCTGGTTTCTAGAATAGTGCCTTAACCACTACATTAAACTGGGTCAATTTGATTTGTGGAATATTTTGACTACATTTTATGCTTCATTTGTCACTTCCAGTTATGTTTACAAGGTATTACTTTCTGATTTCTATCTCTCTCACATGCGCACGTGCACACACAGAGCTTTCAAATATTCAAACTTGAATCTTCTTCATCAGGGATGTCAAGCTCAAGACCCACGTGCTGAATAGTGCTCATGAGGTGCTTAAATCCATGGGGCCAGCCTGGAAATATCAAAGGACCGGCCTGCCCGCTAAAACGATTCACATGCAGCCTCACATGTCCCATTTGGCCAGTAAAGTGGTACAGGAGGCAGTTCAGGGCAAAAATGGGGCAGAGGAGGCCGCATGGGGGGGGGGGAGGCATGCCGTTTTGGCCAGCAAGGTGCTACAGGTGACGTCTGTCCTGTCTCCCATCCAACCATCCGGCCCATGGAGAACTACAATGCTAATCTGGCCCTCAAAGAAATCCAGTTTGACACTCCTGTTCTACATGGAGCACTCTAACAAGAAAATCCTGTGAGACAACTGAACTAAACCTGTTCACTATTTTGTTAACCAGTCAAGCTAGATTTTCAACCTAAGAACCTCAGCAGCCATATATTACTGTTGACCTATGCTAAATGAAGCTTCAATTTACAACTTTGAATATTATAAACTTACATTTATTTGGGGGGGGGGGTGTGTGAAAAAAAATTAGGAACCAGTTTGCCTAGTTTTTTCAACACAAGTGTGTTTAAAATACTCTCCTTTACTCAACAACTGTTCCTGGACTGTACATCTTACTGCTTTCTTTTCTTCAATATAAAATTATCAGCAGCACACTCTTAAAATAGTTAAACAATGTTATGTTTAATTTAACCAGTCAGGCAAAATCACCATGTCATGTTTTTAGGGGAAAAAACTGCTCAAGGCAAGAAAAAGTTTTTAAGATAAATGAACTATAATTGGGTAACTTTTCAACAACATATGCAATTTGTAAGTTTTTATTTTATACAAAGTTCTTACTGAAATGCTTGTACCTTATATCTTACATATTTCTTTTGTTTTTAGTAATATATGTATTACTGTAAGTTGCCCAATTTAAGATGGCAGCTATATAAATGCAAACATCATCATCATCATCAAATTTTACATTAAAGGGACGTTAGTCTTACCTGAGATGTCCTTTCTCATGGTGATCAACAGGAGAGTCCAGGATGGGTAGCTCTAGTCTCATAGCTCTATTGACTGAGTTGAAATTCTGAGGACATGCCTCTCTGACAACGGTCCCCAGTTGAACAATGAAGTTGAAGCGAATCTTGTACTCCGGCTCCAGTCCAAGCTTTTTCCTTCCAGGAAACTGAATCAGACAGTCAACAGGGTGGGACTGGACTCTCCTGTCGAGCACCACGAGATAGGTTGTCTCAGGTAAGACCAACACCCCTTCTCCATTGGATTCACTAGAGAGTCCACAAAATACCAAACCTTTGGCAATCCTATGGGCATGAACTGTTCTGATCCAAAGTCCTGATCTCCTCATGCACTCGCTACACAATAAGTCCTGCGCGGAAGAATACATGTCCAGTCTATAATGGCAGATGAATGACTATGGAGATGACAAATTTCTTCTACAGAAGCCTGTGTAGCCCAGGGCGCCGTTGTGGCCTCACTCCTAATGGAATGTGCAGTGATCCCTCGAGGCACCGGGAGAGCCTGGAGCTCATAGGCCCTGGCACTGCGTGCCTGTAGCTAACAACCAACCGTGGAAGGTGTCACTATGTGGCCCAGAGTTGACGGCTGAAAGGATACAAACAGGGACTCAGTCTTCTTAATGGAAGTGGCCCTTGAGATGTGAATACGGAGGGCCATCCTAACATCTAGCTTATGCCATTTCTGTTCCAAGGCATGCCAAGGACAGAAATCAGGCAATATCAACTCCTGTATTCTGTGAAACAAGGAGTTTGAAAGAAAGGCAGGATCCACCTGCAGGACCACCCTGTTTGGATAAAAAACACAGAGGTCCTTTCTCATCAATAATGCCACCAACTCTTATATCTGTCTGGCAGACATGATGGCCACTAGGAAAGCCACCTTACACGAAAAAAGAACCTCCCTTAAGGTTTCAAAGGGTACCATGGTAAGGGCCTGCAAGACCCTGGGCAAATCCCAGGTTGGGTAGTGGTGTACTGCTGGGGACTTCAAATTAGATGTGCCCCTGAGGAAGTTTGCACCCTTGGGTGGTGAGCGAGGGAACCTAAATCCCCAAACCTCAAAACTCTAGTCAGGGCTGCGACCTGTCACCATAAGGTGTTCAGAGATAGCCCCTTCTCCAGGCCTTCTTACAAAAATTCCAGCACATCCGCCATTGAGACCAAGAAGAGGTCTATATGGCCCTTAGTCACCAGTCACTGAAAATCTTCCAAGTTGTATTATAAGTGTAAGTGACAGAGGGCCATCTGGTCACCTGGATCGTCCCAATGACCCTATTTGAGAACAACTCCCATTTCAAAAGCCTCCCCTCAACTGCCAAATGGTCAACTGTAGCCACTGAGGGTCCGGATGGACGATGGAACTCTGGCTGAGGGAGACTCTACAGGAGAATCCTCCAAGGTCTGGAGATCGACAAACCACGGTCGTCTGGGCTAGTGGGGAGCTATCAACAGGACCTCAGCCCTCCCCAACACCTTCCTGATTAGGGGAAAAGGGAGCAAGGCAATATATACAATATAACGCATACACAGAAACACATTTAAGATGGTTTGAGCACATAATTTAATAAACTACACCCATTATGGTGTCCAAAACTACAGCCTTCCAAAGAACTAGGAAACAACTTTGCAATAATTGAAGTTAATATCTCATCTTGACTATCTATATACATGTTCAGTTTCTGATGCCGTGTTTCCCCAAAAATAGGGCATGTCCTGATATTAAGCCCAATCGGGCATTTCAAGACATGGGCTAAAATAAGCACCCCCAACTCGCAGGAAGGTTTTTTTACAAGTGTTTCCCTGGACACAAGGGTGAGGAATTTCATTTTCATTTTATTTGTATGCCGCCCTTTTCCCTGGGGGGACTCAGGGCGGCTCACAGTTCAAAAGGGGGGGGGAAGGACAAACAATTTACAACATGGAGACACTACATCATTTAAGAACACAACAGTCATACAATTCGAGTGGGGTTAGAATCGTTAACCCCAGGCCAGCCGGGACAGCCAGATTTTAAGGGCGGCGCGGAAGGACTGGAGGGTGGTGAGGGTCCGAATCTCCACGGGGAGTTCGTTCCAGAGGGTCGGAGCAGCCACCGAGAAGGCTCTCCTCCGGGTAGTTGCCAGTCTACACTGGCTGGCTGATGGAATTCGGAGGAGGCCTAATCTATGCGATCTTATCGGTCTAGTGGAGGTAATTGGCAGTAGGCGGTCTCTCAAGTACCCAGATCCAATACCATGGAGGGCTTTGTAGGTGACAAGTAGCACCTTGAATCGCACCCGGAGATCAACAGGTAGCCAGTGCAGCTCGCGGAGGATAGGTGTTACGTGGGTGAAACGAGGCGCACCCACGATCGCTCGCGCGGCCGCATTCTGGACTAGCTGAAGTTGCCGAATACTTTTCAAGGGCAGCCCCATGTAGAGCACATTGCAGTACTCCAGCCTAGAGGTCACAAGGGCACGAGTGACTGTTGTGAGGGCCTCCCGGTTCAGGTAGGGACGCAACTGGTGCACCAGGCGAACCTGGGCAAAGCCCCCCTGGTCACAGCTGACAAATGATGTTCGAAAGTCAGCTGTGGATCCAGGAGGACTCCCAAGTTGCGAACCCTATCTGAGGGGCGTACAATTTGACCCCTCCAGCCTGAGAGATGGAACACTTGGCCAATTCGTGGGAGGGAAGCACAGCAGCCACTCGGTCTTTTCTGGATTGAGCACAAGCTTGTTAACCCCCATCCAGTCTCTAACAGCCTCAAGACCCTGGCTCATCACATCCATTGCTTCGTTGAGTTGGCACGGGGCGGACAGATACAACTGTGTATCGTCCGCATACTGGTGGTATTTTATCCCATGCCGTCGGATGATCTCCCCCAGCGGTTTCATGTAGATATTGAAAAGAAGGGGGGACAGGACCGAACCCTGCGGCACCCCATACGTTAGGGGCCTAGGGGTCGATCTCTGCCCTCCGACTAACACCGACTGCGACCTGTCCGAGAGGTAAGAGGAGAACCACCGTAGGACAGTGCCTCCCACCCCCACCTCCCGCAGTCGTCGCAGAAGGATACCATGGTCGATGGTATCGAAAGCCGCCGAGAGGTCAAGGAGCACCAGGATGGAGGCATGGCCTCCATCCCTGGCTCTCCAGAGATCATCGGTCAACGCGACCAAAGCGGTTTCTGTGCTGTAGCCAGGTCTGAAGCCTGACTGGAATGGATCGAGATAACTGGCTTCCTCCAAGGACCGCTGGAGCTGAAAGACCACCACCTTCTCAACAACCTTCCCCACAAAGGGGAGGTTGGAGACTGGACGATAGTTGTTTAAAACGGCTGGATCCAAGGATGGTTTCTTCAGGAGGAGTCTCACCACCGCTGCCTTTAAAGCGGGGGGAAAGACCCCCTCCCGTAGGGAGGCGTTAACAACCGCCTGGATCCAGCCTCGTGTCACCTCTCTGCTGTTTACAACCAGCCAGGAGGGGCACGGGTCCAGCACGCATGTGGAGGCACCTACAGCTCTCATCGCCTTGTCCACATCCTCAGGGGTAACAGCTTGAAAATCAATCCAGCGATGGCTTACCAGATTATCCCTTAGTGCCTCGGCTGGTTCTGCAGAATTGGAGTCCAGGTCTGCCCAGAACCGAGCAACCTTGTCCGTGAGGAATTGGACGTAATCCTCAGCCCTGCCCTGCAGCGGATCGCCCGTATCCCTCCTGTTTAGGAGGGAACGGGTTATCCTAAACAGGGCGGCTGGGCGCGACTCAGCAGACGCAACCAGAGAGGCAATATGTGTTCTCTTAGACGTCCTGATTGCTCGAATGTACTCTCTGGTGCAGGTTGTTAAAAGTGCTCGGCTCGATTCGGATTTACTGGACCTCCATAAGTGCTCTAGGCGTCTCCTTCGGCGCTTCATCTCCCGGAGTTCCTCAGTAAACCAAGGAGCCCTCCGGGATCCACTGCCTCGGAGCGGCCGTAGAGGCGCAATCTGGTTAAGAGACTCCGTCACTGCCAAGTTCCAGGCAGCAACCAGGGTCTCCACCGGACTGCGGGCGAGAGTATCAGGAATGACCCCAAGCTCCGTCTGGAACCCCAAAGGGTCCATAAGTCGCCTGGGGCGGAATCACCTGGTCGGCTCCTCCTCCCTACAGTGGGGGTTTGGTCTCCGAAAGTCAAGCCTCATGTATGTGATGGGTACAATAGACCCCTGGGAAATGGGCTGTGTAGCACATCTACTACTTTTCCCCTTGGTACTGGGAACCTTGAAAAGAATCTGGGAAGGTGGGAGTTTGATGGAGAGGTGAAGAGATCTAGAATTGGGTGGATAAACTGTTCTGATAATTATGCGAACAGACCGGGATCCAGACACCATTCCGAATGTTTGACAGTGGCCCTGCTCCCACAATGTCCTCTGCCCTGATCGATACCAGGTGTGCCTCCGCCCACCGGCACAATGTCGCTGCTTCTTTCATGGACTTGGACTTTGACTGAGTCCCCCCCACCCCTTGCTGATTGACTTTGGCCTTTGCTGCCACATTGTTGACACGTCACGAAACCTCCTGCTGGAATGCCCTGAGGGCCTGGTGGGCTCCAGCCAGTTTATGATGTGTCCTATCTCCTGTGGTGTCCACTGCCCTTGGGCCACCTGTGATCCGAAGTGCCCCCCCCAACTGAAGAGCCTGACATCGGACATAATCGTCAGTCAGTCTGGTTCCTTGTAGAGACAGCCCCATTTGATGGCTCGCGACCCCCACCAGCGGAATAAATGAAGCACCCCCATTGGCACTTGTACTCTCGAGGTACTGCGACTTGCCCTCTGGTAGGGAAGTAGAAACCATTGGAGGGGCCTAACGTGGAACCGTGCCCAAGGCACTATGGCAATACACAATATCATTTTTCCCAGCAGTTGGGACAACACCACCAATGGTCCTACGCTCTCTGCACGAACCTTAGGCATAAAGCTGGCTCAATGACATTAGGCCAATAATCAGGTGACTGTGAGTTCTATTCCTGCCTTAGACATGAAGCTGGCTGGATGACATTGGAGCAATTACCAGGATACCTGGATTAGTAGATAGTAGATTAGTCTATATAGCACTGGATCTGAATGGGTAAGGATCTGCAGTATGCAGCCAGAGCTGCCATAATCTTGGTGAAAGTCCTTGTGGCTGATGCCAGGAGGGCGGGCTGCATACTGGAAACAGCACCCAGCATAACAAACCTCAGAAATCACCTATGGTTTGGACACATAGGGACATTGAGGTATGCCTTCGTCAGGTCTACAGAAGTCAAGAAGTCTCCTTCACAGTCTGAAAATTCCCTCCCCCTGAAGCTCCTCCTCTGACAGGGAAGATTAGCTTTCAGCAGAATGTCCTATGGAAGAAGGCCTTTGGTAAGATAACTCGAAGTCTCACCTGCTGGCTGCCCAAGCTCAGGTTGCATGGTCTGGCCGGCTACTGGTATGGGCAATTCCTGACTGTGATGTGTCTCAGCAATTTTCCTGTCTGATTGCCTGAGATATCCAAAATCTCAAAAAGGAAGGCATGTCCTGCTCCTCCCCACAGGCAGAGCCCCGCTGCTGTAGGGATAAATGTTTCCTCTGGAGTGTGCCTGTGCCCCCTAAAGGACTGTCTTCTTTTAGAAGCTGTCACAGGGAACTGTGATCTACAATGAGCAGCATTCAATTGTATGCCCTGACAAGCTGTCCTATACTAACTGCTCACTAAGGGCCCCTGGTGCTCTCCTTGTTGTACTGTCTGCAAGTCCCACTCATTGAACCTGCACAAGGCTGGGTTGTCGGCCGTTTTGGGATCAGAGAGTCTCTGCCGATCCAATCCGTTTCTGACCTGTTAAACTCCTTAGCTAAGGTCTTTTGCCTCTGTTTGGCTGCCTTTTCCTCTGCCCTGGAGGATTTATTATGCACACGAGCCTTAGCTTTGATTTTGGCTGCTGCTGCTAGACCAGCCAACCTGGGCTTGACTGGACCCTTACGATTCCTGTCTGTGTCATGCCGAAAAACTGTGTGGAGAATCTGGCCCAGCGCAAGGGAAAGGGCCACCGGATCGGAAAGGAAGCCAAAGTCACATTGTTTCTGCAGCGAAGGCTCGCGCTGATGATAAGGCACGTCTAGAGAAAAGTCTACCAGAGCGACGAGGGGGCTGGAGCTTCAGGGGCCGTTCGATGTCACAGGTCCCGTAAAGCACAAAGAATCCAGCTCACCACGGCTATTGAAAAGTCTCTGAACCCCTCCTGCCTTCTATCGAAGAACCAGGGAATTAAAAAAACAAAACAAAACAAATGTTTCCTCAGAAGCTCCGAGAGCTGAAAAGAGCATCTGACAGAGCTCAGACTGAGTTGAGAAACTGGGAACCGTTACCAGAGAGGCGTGTCCTCAGAATTTCAACTCAATCAATAGAGCTACAAGACTAGAGCTACCCATCTGGACTCTCCCGTTGATCCAATGGAGAATTTCAAATGTTTGAAGATTAAATTATCACTATTTAGAATGTACTGCTTAAGTTCTTCAATTACACTATGTCATAATATTTTTACTTTAGTTTGTCAGCTGAACCTGGATATCTGTAAATCATGATACATGCCTTTGTGAGATATATGAGCTGAAGTCTTGGAAATTGTTAAGTGTCATTTGAAATTTTTATTCAATAAACTTAAATTTTCTCAGAGTAATCATGTACTCTCCACATAAACCATAATTTTCTCCTGTGGCCCAAGCAGACATTGCAGTAACATTTTTAGCTTGTAACTGCAGACGTAACTATAAAAAACATTCACCACACATCGGGCTTCTGTGACACTCTAAGCACCATGGCAAACTGGTTGAGCAAGTGCCAGAGGAAACTAATGGATTACATCATCAAACTCTATTCTGTTTAATTCTCCACCCATGTAAACATTAGTAACTATGCCTTTTTTTACTCCCTTTCTTTACAAGCCATTTTCATTTAAGAAAAAATATTGTAGTTTTTCTATTTTAATTTACTTCAAATGGATTCACTAGCACTGTATTGTTTAAAGGAAGGTGAACATAACCAAAACATTTCATTGGCAGAAAAAAACTGTTCATCAGTTACAAGCATATCATTCAAAAGATATAAACAAATCTCCTACATTAGCTATAAATGTATTTTTAATTTATATACTACCTTTTATATAGGAGTTCCTCAATATAATTGTCTTAATGTTAGGCTAAAGAGTATGATAGGTCCACTTCCAGACTAGATACTGGCATAACAAACCATTTTGTCCCCAGCTCCCTCTCTTCTCTCAACTGAACAAGGGACCTTCAATTTAGGGAAGTGGACATACTGATGCTAATGAAGAAGTAGTCTTGATTAGTTCAGAGATCAGGAAACCCATATTAAGTTTTAAATGAAAATAGTTTGAATTTCAAAATAACTAACATGTCTAGATTATTGCAGTGTGCTCTACATGTAAACTCTAATTTTAAAAATTCTATATTATTTTAATCTGTTTTCTATCAGATACATTTTAGAATGGAGTTTTTAAAGTAAACATATATATATATATATATATATATATATATATATATATATGTATATGTATATGTATATGTATATGTATATGTATATGTATATGTATATGTATATGTATATGTATATGTATATGTATATGTATATGTATATGTAATGTATATGTATATAGTGGCCAATAATAAGTTAATAAAATATATTTTAATTTGGTAAGGTGGTCTTTAAAAATATGCATTTAAATAAATGGCTTGCTTAAACAAAGCATTGATTTTTTTTATGGACAAGCATGCAAAAATGTTCTGCTTTGTAGTTGTTAGAATCTGAAAAAGGCAGGCGATATAAAATTATTTATCTATACGTCCCAGAAAATTTTCTAGAACAAATATTAATATTTCCCATGACTTATGGTAAAAATGGCAACAGAAAAAATTCACCATCACCCACGTCATGACATTTACGTTTGAAATAGGACATTTTGACTTTATTTTACTTGTAAAACCAATGGAAAAACATCAAATTTTGAAAATGAAAAAGCTCAAGTGTGTGACAGAATTAAAACTTTTAATTTGCTTTTTAAACCACTTACTTCATCTTTCAGCATTCATAAATTGTACAACAGAGCATAATGTCCATGTAATGTTGATTAGATATCACCTGATTTTGGCCTGTATCTTTAAAAGTACATTAAAGAAGAGCAATAGACTAAAACAAACACAGCTTATCTTTCCACAGCTTATCTAAGACAGGTTTTATCATGAATTATTATAATAATTAATATAATCACAGAACATATTACCTATTAATATCAAGAGTAGCAGCCTAACAGGATTATTAGCCAACAGTTCCATAAACAAATCAGTATCTAAGTCCCCAGCTTTAAAGTAAAGGGAAGAATTACGGTAGATATATTAGCTTCACCCACAAAATGTCTTTTGGACTTATTCTATTAGGGATGCACTGTCACAGTAAGCAATGGACCTGCTATAAATATATGCCAAATAACTATCATGGATGACCCTATTTTTAAAATATTTAATAATATTTAACAAATACTGGAACAAAATGTTCATAATTGGCAGCAATATTTTTGAATGGCAAACAAGCTCTTTTGAGCAGGTAGTGCAGTTCATTTTGTCTGAACTTCTCACTTGATACTATCTGTAGCTACTAAAAAATACTAACATATTCCATCTCCCATCTGTTTTAAATGACACCATCTTTTTCTGGAGATTCTTTGCAAACTATCACTATCTTTTGGCAAAGATTCTTCTCACAATTATAATGAGCAACTATCTACAAGGATCTTTTAAAACCGGAACAAAACTGGAACAGTCTGACTTCATTATTAGCATATGGGACTAGCAATAGTTCTTAGATTTTATACAGCCTTCCCAAAGCAGTTTACAAAGTCAGCATATTTCCCCAAAAATCTGGGTTTTCATTTTATCAATCTCAGAAGAGTTGGAAGGCTGAGCCAACCTTGAGCTGGTGAGAATGGCAGTTGGTCTTACCTGAACTGCTATTTTAGGAGTTGGGATGGGACTCTCCAGTAGTGGTATTATCACGCCCAATTGGCAACGAGACTGCGATGAAGATGAAGCCACGCCTCTGTGCTCCACCCTTGACTTCGTTTCATTGAAGCGAGCTCTCCCAATAACTGCAAACAAGGCACAAAGGAGAAACCTCCCTGTCCAGCAAGCATAGGGTTGGAACTGGAGACTCTTATCCCAATTCCTAAAATAGCAGTTCAGGTAATACCAACTGCCATTTTCCGGAGTGAGGGACAGGAGTCTCTGTAGTGGGACCTACCCAAGTTATAGTCCCATGGGGTGGGAAACTAACAATCTGCTAGGACCTTCTGTAGGACCCAGCAACCGAATGCCACATCAGTCGATGAGAACGCATCCAGCCTGTAATACCGAATAAATGGCGACAGGGAGGCCCACATTGCTGCCCTGCAAATGCCATTTATAGGCACCTGGGAAGCCCAAACCGCCGAGGTAGCCGCACTCCTGGTAGAATGTGCTGTGATACCGACCGGCACAGGTAACTTCTGAGACTCGTATGCCAGGGCAATAGCCAAATGGATCCGACGGCTAATGGTGAAAGAAGTGACCCGTTTGCCCAGTGACGAAGGCTGAAAAGACAAAAATAACTCCTCCGATCTCCGGAAGGCAACCATCTGCTTCAAATATACACCATGGAAAGGTTCCATGTGGGGAACCTATGGGGTACAGGGGGAACGCAAATTTGAGACTTCCCTAAGGAATCTCCTAACCACTGGTAGCTGGTTGAGGGAAACTGAACCCTCACCAGGGATAACAATAGCAAGTTCAGCCAGCTGCCTCCGCACTATATACCATGGGACAGCCCTTTGTCCAACCCATCCTGAATGAAATCCAGGACCTGTGGGACTGAAGCCCTAGTAGGCATCACTTGTGCAGCTTGACATCAGGTTACAAAGGAGGCCCAGGTAGAGTCGTAGATCCTCATAGTGGACTGTCTACGCGAAGCCTCTATGGCCCTAATCACCAGGTGTTACAGATGCGCCTCCCTCAGGCGCTCCCACTCAATCTTCACGTGGCTAGTTGCAGGCCGTGTGGCTCTGGGTGCACCATCCTCCCCTGATGCAACTCTATCTCTCCCTCCGGGATCCGCCACAGGGACTGGACCGACAGGATCATGAGGTCCACAAACCAAGCTCTCCGCGGCCAGTGTGGAGCCACCAAAATGACTTCTGCCTGCTCCCTGACTAACTTCTGAATGACCCCGGAAATGAGTGGAAGGGGGGGAAGTGTACAAGAGTCCGTCTGGCCACCTTGTACGAAGGGCGTCAACCCCCTCCACTCCCCGAGCTGGGAACCGAGAGAAGAACCGGGGGAGCTGCATGTTGGATGGAGTGGCAAAGAGATCCACCACTGGTCACGCGAACCTCTGGCGGATGCTCCAGAACAGTTCTTGGGAGAGACTCCACTCCCTGTTATCCACCGTCTCTCAACTCCACCAGTCAGCCTGATGATTGTCAACGCCGGTGATGTGCTCCGCCCAGATGGACCTCAGATGCCTCTCCACCCAGTTTCCCAGTGACATTGCCTCTGTGTGCAGCGCCTTGGAGTGTGTGCCACCCTGCCAATTGATGTGGGCCTTCGCCGCCATGTTGTCGGTCAAGACCAGGATGTGACAACCCTCAAAGGAACCCTGGAAGTGCCAAAGGGCCAGATGGCTCTCCCGGAGCTCCAATCAATTGATGTTGTGAAAGAGGTCCCTCCATGACCACCGGCCCTGCGGCAACTGAGACCTCAGAGATGCCCCCTAGCCGAACAGACTGGCGTCCATACGACCAGACGCACCTGGTCTCTGAAGTCACACCCCTTGAACAAGGCTGGGGACAGCCACCACTTGAGGGAGACCAGTACCTGTGGGGTGGCCTGGACCTTGGCCGGAGAGCTGCTGGTGTTGGCCCTCTGGAATGGCAGGATTCACCACTGCAGAGTCCTGGCATGCAACTGCGCCCACGGCATTACCTCAATGCAGATGAGATTCCCCAACAAGCTGAGCCGAGGTGGCGCAGTGGTTAGAGTGCAGTACTGCAGCCACTTCAGCTGACTGCTAGTTGCAGTTCAGCGGTTCAAATCTCACCGGCTCAAGGTTGACTCAGCCTTCCATCCTTCCGAGGTGGGTAAAATGAGGACCCAGATTGTGGGGGTAATATGCTGACTCTGTAAACCACTTACAGAGGGCTGAAAGCCCTATGAAGCGGTATATAAGTCTAACTGCTAACTGCTAAGCTGGAGAGAAGGGCTATGGGAACGTAATGGTCCCTACAGACCTGCTTAACCATTTTAACTAAACTGGACCTATGGTCCAGGGAGAGGAAAACTTCCTGAACAGGAATCTGTAACAGCCACCAAATGAACGATCCTAATGGACAGGGAGAGGAAACTTCTCAAAATTAATAGAAAACTCTAAACATTGAAGGGTGTCTATGACCTGCAAAAGGTCCGCCCTTGTCTGACTGGCGACATCCCCTGGATGAGGATGTCATCCAAGTAGCAATGTAGCCTAATGGGAAAACCCTTCAAGTGTGCCACTACTACTGCAGCACCTTGGTGAAGGACCTGGGTGCTGATGACAAACCAAGCAGCAGGGCCCTGTATTGATAGTGGATTCCCATGTAAGAAAACCTGAGGAATCACCTGTGCTCTGGGAGGATGACGATATGGAGGTAAGCCTCCGTGAGATCTATAGAAGCCATGTAGTCACCCTCCTGTATGCCTGCCAATATGGACTTAAGGGAGGCCATCTTGAACTTGCGATAAACTAAATATTGGTTCAAAAGCTTCAAATCCAGAATAGCTCTCCAACCTCCCGAAGCCTTTGGCATGAGAAACAGATTTGAACAGAACTCCCGGCCCGCCGGGACCAGCTCCACCACAGCTATGTCAAGCAGGTGTTTAATAGCCTGACACATCAGCCTGCGTTTCTTTATACTTTGAGCCGGAGGAAACGTGCAGAAGAAATTCAGGGGGATAGAAAGGAATTCTAAACGAAGCCCAGATGTGACTGTGCTGAGCACCCAAACATCAGAGGAAATTTCTGCCCAGGCCTCAGAAAAGAGAGCCAGGCGACCACCAATGAGTGGGGTTGAAGATGACCTATTTCCCCCGGCAGTAAGGACAACCACCTCTCCCTTGAAAGGGGTGCTTACTCTGCTGTTGGAAGCGGGGCCTATCCCTGTTGTAACTCCTCTCGGGCTGCCTCTCCAACCTGGGGAAACGAATACCTGCTCTGCTGAGCCTCCTGCTCCTGAGGTCGATATGAGGGCTTGCTGTAGAATGACATAGACTTTTGTTCCGCCTTCTTTGTTGAAGTAGGCAGGACCTTCTTATTTTGTCCTCCACGAGGATCGGGTCAAGGGAGGCTCCAAAGAGAGCCCCCTGTGTGGTCGGCCGACGCCAATTGCCACTTCGACTTGTCCACCTGCCAACCCCGGAACCAAAGGCAGTGAGAGGTAACTGATGATGCCAGAGCCCTGGAAGCAAACTTTATTCCATTCAACATGGCATCAACCGAAAACTATGCCATCGCCACCAACTTGTTCAAGTTCTGGTGAAGGCGTACATCCTCCGGAGGGATGCACTCCTGGATCTACTCCGGTGAGTGGGCGGAGCTTCAGCAACATTCACTCTATAAGACGCACAGACATTTCCACCTACTTTGGGAGGGGGAGTGCATTTTATATACCGAAAAATATGATATTTGAGGTAACTGGGAACAATGGAAGTTCACATTTAGAAAATGTATACTGTATAAAAATGGAACAATCTTCCTTTTATAGGATCAGAGTTGGAAGTAGCCTCAGAAACTATCTAGTCCAACCCTGTTCTTGGTATAAAATTGTAAAGCATCTAATCAGAATCTGCAGGTTCAAATCATTGGTTCTGATTCTATTTTCCAGGGCAAAAGAGAACAAGCCACACCTTTCTGGATATGGCCTCGTTCAGTGCATCTCATCCTAAAATATGTCCTTTCACTAAGGTAGTGCAATAAAAGAAGCATTCTCCAAAGTTGATTTCTACAAGTCTGTGGTAATATCTCCTCTGCAAGGTTGAATTGAACTGTCTGCCCCTAGGAAAGATCTAAAAAATTATTCTGATAGGATGCTCTGTTCCAAAGATTCTAAGGTTTGGGGGATTTTTTTTTTTTTTTTGCTCCTGTCCCCTTTCTGAGTTCTTTGACCTGTTATCTGGGGAAAGGATACTTTATCACTGTTTATAATTATATTATATATTGTAAATTTTCAGTATTATTATTATTTATTCAATTTATAAGCCGCCCTATTCCCGATAGGTAACATCCTAGAAATATAGTATAGTCCTTTGATCCACTCTGAGATTGCTGTTTCACTGCCCTCCCAAACTGAGATTAGGAGCTACTAATAATGATTATTTCCAGGTTAAACATCTAACTGATAAGTTCAGACACAGTGGGTATTATATGACTCTCCATACTATATTTTGCAAGTCATATAAAAGATGTATGTGGCAGTTAGTCACCTCAAAAAATAATTCTAGCAATCAAGTCTATTTCAAAAGGAGAGTGGGAATAAATATGATGAAGATGAACAGACGAGTAATAAGAACTCCAGATGTTAAAATTCTTTGCATTAGTGAAATCTACAATGCATTAAGGTTGCAAAGATTGGATAGCCACCCTCCCCACACCGCTCATCCTCATCAAAAGCTGGCCAAAGAAATGCTTCAATTCACTTTGTACAAGATGGGACACTCTTAATCTATTTCTTTCCTTCATTATAGGGGGGGAAAGCTGACTGGCTGTTGCTCGGCTCTCCCATATGAGAAACATAGTTGCCCAACCTGTAACCACTCTCATTCATGCACTTTCCTGCACCTATCACTTTCCTTCCTTTCTCTTTCTTTGGTACATAAAAGACATTAAGCAAACACCCATTCCCCCAATCCCATCAAAAGCTCTCTGTACAGAACATTTCTACTAGATAGTACTCAACTTACAACAGTTTGTTTAGTGACTTTTTCAAGTTATGTCACTGAAAAAAGTAACTTATGACAGTTTTTCACTTACTACCATTGCAGTATCCCTCATGGTCACATGATCAAAATCCAGCCTCTGTCAACTGGGTCATATTAATAACAGTTGCAATGTCCCGGGGTCATATGATCAACTTTTGCAATCTCCTGACAAAGTCAACGGGGAAGCCAGATTCACCTGACAACCGTGTTACTAACTTAACAACTGCAATGATTCACTTAATAACTATGGCAAGAAAGGTCTTAAAATGGGGGGAAATTCACTTAACAAATGACTCACTTAGCAACAGAAATTTTGGAGTCAATTGTGGTCATAAGTCAAAGACTACCTATACTATAGTTATAAGGAAACATACTTAAAATGCTATCCAGACGCCATTTCTATTTTTGTTTAAGCTTGTTCAGATTTTCCCCTTTTGACCAGTTTCCTTTTTTCAGATTGCTCTAGGCAGGAGTGACAAGTGGCCCACAGGCCAGTGCATCACTCATAGGTCACGCCCAACTCAGCTCCACAAAGGGAAAAAAACATGAGAAGTCACGTGATGCCAATGTGAAACAAGGAGAATAATAATCTATACTTTTGCATTACCTCTCTTCTACACCATACAAAATGGAAATATTATAAAGATATTTATTATGGATAAAAAAGAACATGTTGCATACAAAACAATGAGGTACTATATAAGGTACGGCACATAAAGTATACAATTTTTGAATTACGTTACATTGGAAGCTTGAGTTAAAAAAATCAATTTAAATAGGACCCAGTTATTTAAAAAACTAAAAAAGAGGAGTTATTACTTCTATAGTCTTTCTTTAATTAGTAAAGTTCTGTCAACCATTTTAATTAACTGTGAACGAAATTTTCTAAATAAATAATTCCATCTTATTCCAATTAATAAGTTCTGATATGAAGGCTAATCTAATTAAGCCTTTTGCTGTTTGAATGCTGTGCTACTTTTAAAGTACATAATGCAGTCTCTAAATTTAGACACCTATAAAATAAATTCAGTTTTAACAACTTCAAATTTCCTCAAACCCTAATTGTTCCTCAGATATGGAAGTTAAATCTTCAAACTAATATCCTTTCAACCCAAATCTGTCATCAAAGTAAAAAACCAACTTGATTGTGGAGGTATTTTAAAGTTTTCTGCAAACATTTTATTTATATAAGAATTGCACTGCAAATAATTGTATTTACTGTAATCATAACATAACTGTACAGTGTACATTGAGAAGTCTCACATCTCGGATATAAATTTTTAAAGTATATTATTACCACCTGGAAGTCTGATTGGGCCTAGAAAGGCCTTGAAGCCTTCTTCAGTACATACACTGGAATCCATGTATTACTGTTTCTTTTTTAAGTCCTCCAAAAAAATACCATTCAAGTCAAATCTTGCATTATAATTCTATGCAGAGCATTTGCTGATCATTCTAAATATAACATGTGCTTGCCCAATCTATCAAAACAGTTTTAATAAAACATTTTAGCAGCCCTCATATTGGATCATTATACATAGTATCAATAAATATCTCTAACATCAATTTAAATGACTTTTTATTTAATGTTATATTTGATAAATGGTTTCTAATCAACCCTGTAAACTTATGTATAAAAACAATGTTTAAACGAAAAAAACCTGCAATTCTGAGTATCTATGGGGCATATATATGTTTCAAGTTACAAACAATAAAGAAAACATTAATTTGCAACTCCAGGACATTTAAGCCACAATTAAAGTTAACTCTGAGATTTTTGAAAATTATCCAATTACCCAACTTATATAACTTTTGTGTTTTGTTTTCTAAATGGAGTTTAGATTGTCTAATTCATCTAATCTAGAGTTTACAAACATTTAAATCTGTAAACATTAAAATGATAAAACAAATAATAATAATAATCATTTAAATAAAGAGGGAGAGGGGACCATGAAATGCCTAGGGAGAGGTGAGAGGATCTTCTCTTAATTGAATAGCTATCTTTAAAATGATATTCTCCTCTTTGGTCCCAGGCCTACTGACACAGCCAGATCTTTAGGCCCTTTTGGAAGCTCAGAAGGATGGAAGCGGATCCCACTTTGGGAGGAAGCAGGATGTTCCAAATATAAAAGGATCTTCTTGTGGACCCCACTAGCCAAAATTCCTTAGCTACTATGTCTGCAGCATGCCTTTTCAGCGAACCAATCTCAGTGGAACCATGCTACTAAATGACGATAATCACAATTTGAATTGTCCTTGAAAACAAACCAGCAGCCAATGCAGCTTATGGAATAGTAGTGTAGTATGGCCCAACCAAGAAGCCCCAAGAACTGTGCATGCACTACATTCTTCATCAGTTAACTTCCAAATACTCTCCAAGGGCCATGCAGAACACACCGCAACAGGGGATAAAAAATATATGTGCTCAAAACCAGCAAACCTATGTGCTGAAGCTGACCAGACTAAGGACATTAGCCAAATAAATACCTGGTAGGCAGAATTTTTCCCCCCATTTTTCTCCCCAAATCTACCGTGTTTCCCTGAAAATAATACAAGGTCTTATTTTTTTTGACCCTCCAAATTTTGCTTGGGCCTTATTATGGGGGGGGGGGGGGGGCGCTTATTGGTTTGGGGTTGCTGGGTGGCTGCTTTCTTGCAAGCAGGCACCCGAAGAGCCAGGCACAGCCTCCAGGGCAAACGGCTGTGTTGAACTGTCGCAACAGCGCAACAAAGCCACCATGAGGTGCCCACGCTCATGAACAGCCGCCCGGCAACACCCCTTTCCAGGCGGGCAGAGCGCAACTCACCGACCAAGTAATATCCCAAAGGGGCTAAATTGCATGGCGTTCTGCCTGGCTAAAGAGATGTTGCGCGAGCACTTGTTCTGCCTCCAGCTTGCGTGCCTCCCAGCCTCACCATGCCCAACTCACCCTGCAGGGCTGGGCCAGGGCGCCGCTGGTGCCGCCACGATACTCTGAGCATAACCGGCTTCCAAACTCTGGAGATCCGCTGCTGAGCCAGCCCACAACCATAGAGCGTAGTCCCAGAGCGGCCACTGCCGGAACTCTTCAGCGGATCTCCAGAGTTTCGAAGCCCGTTATGCTCGGAGCATGGCGGTGGTGGCAGCGGGGCGACGGTGGTGCCGTGGCCCAGCCCTGCAGGGAGAGTTAGGAATGGTGAGGCAGGGAGGCACACGAGCTGGAGGCAGAACAAATGCTCGCGCAACCTCTCCTTCCAGCCAGGTAGAGTGCCACGTGGCTTAGCGCTTTTGGAATATTAATGAGTTGGTGAGTGGCGCTCTGCTCGAGCAGCTGCCCGGCAAACCTCCCACTCCAGCGGGGCACAGCACCACCCACCAACCTAACAGTATCCCAAAGGCGTCAAGCAATGTTGAGTGCATTCCCCCCCCCCCCAGCTTCTGCAGCTTTGCCCCTTCGGGATATCACTAGATTTGTGAGTGGCGATCTGCCTGGCTGGAGGGGGAGGCTTATTATTGAGAGAGGGCGTATATTTTTGCCCACAGGAAAAATATGGCATGGTCTTATTATCAGGACATCTCGTAATTTCGGGCAAACATGGTAAGATGTGTCTTATACTCTGAAAAATATGGTAAATTGCACATTTAAAATATAGATGTTCTCTCCCTTATCTATTACTATATACCGTGTTTTTCAGAATATAAGATGCACCTTTTCCCCTCAATAAAGGAGGTGAAAATCTGGATGCATCTTATACACTGAATACAACACTTTTGGCCCACCGAAACTCCACCCTCTTTGCAAAAATGGACCTGCAGCGGGTTTGGGAAGCTTGCAAAGTGCTCCTGAGGGCTGGGGAGGGCAAAAATGAGCAAAAAACTGGGCCATTTTTGCCCCCCCCCCAGGAGCACTCGACAAGCCTCCCAAAGCTCTGCATGCCCTCCCTTTTTTTGCAAAAAATAAGGCATGCAGAGGGTTTGGGAAGCCTGCAGAGTGCAAAAACTTTTTTTTTTAAAAATTACCTCTTCAAAATCATGTCTTTTCCTCTGGTTCGTCTTATAGTCCGTAAAATACAGTAATAGCAATATGATTGTAAAAATTCTAAGAACAGCACAGATTACAAATTATAGAGCCACTAAGTAACTTAGTAAATAAGTGAAGCCATTTGACAAAATCTAACATTTGTTCTTCTAAATGCAAAAAATATCAATGTGGAATCATACTGATTTATTTATATCCATATTATTACTTCATAGAAATAACTGCAATGGTAACTACTTCGTTTACTCCATGGAATATAAAGTTGGGAAATCCTTTCATTGTCTACAGATATCTAAAAGCTAGGACTGGATAAGTTTGAGATGCCCAAATGTGGAGTCTTTAGAAGTTCAAATAACTTAGCCTAGGAGTTTTCTCTCAACAACTTAAAAAGGAGAGAACTTATTAACACCCATTTCTTTCTGCACTACATTCATGCTATGACTCATCACTGATGCGGATTGTACATGTTGGAAACTCTGCATTACACCTCTGATGGGCTTCAAGTGTCTCAGTCCCAATTACAAAAATGTAATACAGCTAACAATGGAACAATTCAGTCAAATGTTGAGAGGGGTGGAAACTTTTCTATTCTCAAAACACACATACATATTGACATATACACACATACATATATACACACTCATATTATAAGGGCAGGTGACTTGCTTTACATGTAAATAAATTGCATCCTTTATGTTTAATTTAGAGTTTAAGATCTTGTTTGGAGAAGGATAATTTTCCATATAAAATTAATAGCTGTTTTTTTCAGGATCTCATAAGCAATACAATTCACAACATCAAAAATATAAACCAAAAACCCTTTTCAGCTGAATAGATGTGTGCTATCCAAATATATTACTGTAGGTTCTCTTTTTTAAGAATAACTGCTTACAAACAAAGCAGCATTTAAATTCTATCTTGAATGGAATTGAAAATAGGGAAACACAATTCATTTTGAACAAAGTTGGTATGGCACTCATATGTCAATTTGTGGAACAAACTAAAATACTGTATTACATTGGAATCCTCATCATAGCATTGTTTTCCTGTACACAATATTCTAGATTTATTTTCTTCATCCAGAAACCAGTTTTCTGAAGCTGCACAAAATAAGATATATAGATGAAAAGTAAGCTAATATGTACAACTAGCTAGAACATGCTCTTAAACATTCTATAATAAATTTTGAGGATTATATTATAAATTTCTTGTTGAAAACTGTACCTAATTTTCAACACAAGAAAATGCTGCAATCCCTTTCTGGAGTCAGATTGCCTTATATTCTCCTAGGTAGGTTATAAAGGTACTATTTCTGATTCAAATTAGGAGCTACTTAGAATAAAAAATTGATTTTAGTTAAACAGAAAATACTATTAAATTATTAAGTTCATAAACTTTTAAATGGCATCCACTGAAAGAAAAATCATGTTCTGTTCAATGACATTTTTCTATAGAATTTTACATAAACTCTATTAAGGACCAAGTTAAACACTTTTTGATTTTATTCTAAATGCTTATGATTCCATTACCAACTAGTCATTTTAAGGGGAAAATTTTCTAGAGTCCATGGTTGTTCAATACATTAGCAATAATCAAGGGCAATCATCCAAATTTGTAGACAATATTGTTGCACTTACATTCTTCTTCTATAAACCTTCATTTTTTTTAAAAAAAAAAGTAACATTGAAAGATAACCAAGCAACACTTAGTAATGTTTCAATGTATTTTATTAAAAGAACAAATTGCAAACTTCTGAATAATAATAAACAGCACAAACTGAAGTTTCTTATTGAGAAATCTTAACTGTGCGGGATCTATTAACATCGAGGCCCTCGACTTGCACACCTATCAGCAAAACACCTTTCCTTCAATGTTGGATACCTCCATTCTTCTCCCCCATCTTCGCCGCAGTTACCCATCTAACTCTTTAAAATGTCTCGGTTACACCCGGATTCAGAACAGCGGAAATTTGAGACGCCCTATTTTGCTAAGTCGAGAGCTCGTCTCCTGCAAAATATGCACATTTATATTATAGTCGGTAGTACAAGAGATATCCAAGTTTCTAAATGCAACCATGCCGTGCGGACTATTTAAACAAACGAGACTTACCCCATCTTTTTAGTCTTTGCAGACTAAAGCCACGAGTAAAACGAACGCCTTCAGTCTCAGCAGTTCCTACAATTACCGCCCCGCCCAACCTACCGCAGTTCAAGTCGATACTGCATAGAAAACCCCCGCCCCAAATTCAGGCTCAAGCCTGGGGGGCTCTGCTAATTTCGGTCCCCCGGCAACAATTCCACCCCACTTGGACTTACCGAGCCTCGTTTTGCCAGTACATCAAAGTACAGGATACCGGCTACCTCCACTTCAGTTCAGCGTCCTCGCCTTTCTCAAGCTTCTCCACCCAAAAGCCTTCCAAGACCCACGTTTACTTTTGCAAGGCCGCCTCAAAGGCCTTACGAAGGAGGATAGCAGAAGTATAAAAATATAGTGGAAAGGGACTCCTGACTACAGGCCCCCGTCCCGCACATGAAACTCACCCCCGCCCAGTCTCCAAAAGACACATAGGGCCCGGAGTGTATCCCCACCACTTTTCAGGGAAACCTTGCTTCCCGCTCTTGCACTCTCTTGATTTTAAGCATTTGAATCTATTCTTTCAGTTTTCATCATTAAAAAAGAAATCACAGGAGTTATTTACCCCACCCAGTCACTTCCTGTGTGGGATCAACATACTCCATCTTTCTCCTCCGCCCCCGCTGACGGCCCCGCGACCGAAATGATCCCGGGACAGAAAGAATCACCCTGAGACCCACACAAGTTTCCGTGAGAAAAGTAAAAAGGAGCCTCGAAGAAGAACAAATACCGGCGGGAAGGCGAAGCGCAAGGTCGTGCCTTCAGCTATGACTGCCTTTGTTGCTCTTGTTATTTTTCTGGGCAAACACGGGCCACTCAAGGAGTTTCCACCTTTCCCCTTTCTACGGAACTCGTACCGGTTCTCGCCGTCCGCCGTGGCCGCTATCGCTGAACCGTCTGAGAGGGTATAAGAGAGAGACTTAAAATGGCGCTGTTCACAAGGAGCTCCTTATAGCGGCCGCAGCAACTCGATTGTATCCTGCCGCCACCTCGCCAGGCCTTACGCGCAGCAATCCACGGGCTACCCACCCAGTAGCGCGGAGGACGCACACACGCATACATACAAAAGGTGGAGAAATAGTGCGCTTCTACCCTTCCTCTTTCGTTTGCGCGCGCGCGCACATAAAAACATGAACATAACCAGGAGGAGGGAGATAAACGGGGGGGAGCTCTTATGAGACACTCGTAAAGGAGTTTCGGAAAGACGAGGAATTGTGGGTATGGGCGGGGGAAGAAAACAATCTGTAGAACTAACCACAAAGGGTGGAGGGATTCAGCCGTGAATGGAGGCGTGATGAGGCTACATAGGGACGGCGGGGGGGGGGGTTGATCACTCGCTGAGAGAAAGACTTTCCAGGGACTGGCGAGGAGAATGATACTCGTACCCTGAAGGCGGGAGAAAGTTGTAGTAGCTGGCTGCAGAGTAAGCCCTCTTTAAAGGTGCAGGGAACCTCCCGCGATCAAGTCTACTGTACAATTGGTGTGCTTTTTCATGCGAGACTCATTGTAAGAGAGACAATGTTTCCCTCCTCATTTGGAGTCGCGAAAACGAGTTTGTTGACGAAATGTTCTGTTTTTCTTCTCTGAGTTTCCGACGGTACTGCTGCTAACTTGTTGCATTCTAGTTGGAGACAAATAAAATAAAACCGAAGTGAAATCTTCGGGATTGTATCGATTTGCTTAGTGCTTTTATTCCGTCTGACTGGACGAATACCTACCTCCGAATAGTATCCCATCCCCATCATCTCTAACCGTTTCCGCCCTCTCCCAATAAGCAGCCCTTTAAATTTAAGTTCTGGACGGATTTCGGGAAAGGAGGTGGCGGCGACTTCTCACGTTAGTGGGAAGCGCTTTTTGCAACTCTCTTCCCTCAATACTCAGCACGGAGCGGTTACTAAAGCACATAATCTACGTACTTTTCCATTACAATACAGCTACCCTGACGGGTGGGTGAATGAGTGGTCAGTGGAGGTGTAGATATTATAGTAACTGCAGTATTTCGATGGATTGTTTTGCAAATGCGCCTAGCATAGGTTAAGTATGCGATTTATATATATATAATGTCAGTTCTACATTCGAAGAGCCTATATTTACGTACGAATATCTACAGCCCTGAGAACATTTTCAGGCGTAAACCAATTGACGCGAATTACATGTAATTTCTAATAAACACGTTCTCGATTCAAGGCTTTTTAAAAAAAAAACAATTTTATATATGCTGTAACTTTTTAAAAATGCTGCTTCAAGCTGGAATTTTACGTTATCGTAGTTTTAACATTTAATAAGATTTGACATTTTGGTCGACTGATTAATTTGAAAATCTGGGACTACACTCCTATCAAAACTCTTGAATGTTTGCTAATTTCTTCCTGTGGATTTCCTTCAAGACCATGTTCATTAATTTAAACTATAAACTACACGGAAATTACCCTTGCATGTGGAAACTCCACATGAACGTTTCGTTTATGTATCAGTTTATATTGCTGATGTGAACCGGTAATGATCTCCTTCCTGGCCATAACCTACATTTATTTGTCAGTCTCACTGAATTAAGAGATTGATGAATCTATAATCATACCAAACTTAAAAACTGACCAACTCGCTGCCTCATTCGGTCTACAGCACATATTTACAAAAAAGGTGCGCTTGGCAAGGAAACCTGGCCAGCTTCCGGGCTCCTATGCGACTTCGACGCTTCCTAGGCGAGACAAAGAACTACACTGGGGCAATCAGGATTGGGACCCACCGGGCCAAGGGCGCTGTTTATTCTTTTTCCTTGGCTCCGCCTTTGCTCCGAAGCGAGGAGGAGTTCGAGGCCGGAACTGAGAGATTAGGGACTCGGGAAGCCACGTGGGGAAACGGAATTTGCTACAGTATTATCTGCCTTCATCCGCTCCTGCATTTGCACCTTTGCACGGTCTGATCGTGTACTGATATTCTATGGGGGTGGACGCCACTGGGTTGCTGATCTCATTGAATTCAAGGGGACTTGCAACCGAGTAAACATACATAAGATTAGCTTGCAGAATTAAGCAATGTGTGCATTATCTGTTAGTTATTTTACAGTCGGTTGTTTCTACAAATCTGTGTGTGTCGGCATACAGCTGTTATGCCACAACACAAACTTTAGAGTTATAGATTGTGTGCTATTGGCACATTCTTGGAGGGGGGGAGAAATTGTGCTTTGATTAGTTCGAGATAATACGTACTATCCTTGCACATCTTGCAATAGATTTATTCGAACTATTTCTTCCTTGAAGCTGTTTTCCAATAACTGTTCAATCTTTAATGCATGTATGTATTAAAAGAGAATTTAATATTTGCATAGACAACTCGGGGATGGAGTGCAATTGGTGCAGGGATCCCAAATACATACATTTGGGAGACCCATTGACTTACAATAATATTTTGTAAACTAAAAAGCTGCTGTGGCTGGATTGTTTAAGACTTTTAAAAATGGGAAATAGATTGTGGTGATTTGTAATATGAATATGCTTCTACTTGGGTTAGGGAATCATTGTCCATCAACATAATTGGTCGGAAAAGAGCACATTTCCAAGTGTTGTGTTAAAACTCACAAACATGTAGTACAAAAACAATTACAGCAGTGCCTCCAGCAAAGTGCATCAAAGCCTGCTTAAGAGGGTTTATTATTTCTTTTGAACGTGAAGGAACATATTCCAAAATGGGGACAGCCATTGACCAGTTTGCCTTTCTGGTCCATTCTTTGCTCACTTTCTACAAAGTCAGATCTTCAGCAGTGCCCTCATGAAACACAAAATCATATAGGGTAGAACATAAACATGACACACTGCTTTAAAAATAACAAGGAAGTAACTAAATGCATTTTACTAGTCATTTATCTTGGATTTTAATAGCTGTATGAATATGTCATATTTTTCTAATACTTCCAAATAACCATTTGAGTAACTTAGGTTGGGGAAAAAGTTGGAATGAGAGCCTCCTTTGGGAAAGTTTGTGGGGAACTACCACCAATATTTTGCAATGCACAGGATGAAACATGGTTAACTCAAAATGTCTAGATCAGCTTTCCCCAGATGCTGTCTACTTCCAGCCCTGAATTCTTGGAAGTGTTCCACTACTGAAAGGTTCCCAGATTGTGAAAGCAAAGCAACCCAATTAGTTAACCCAGGAGTTAAGATTGCCAGCCTTGATCTGCTGAAGCTCAGTTCTTTCACTTTATCTCTTATTTTGAGATGGAGAAGAAGAAATAGAACAAAATTTGCTAGGGCTAAAAGCTCCCTGGAAAATCACTCTCCCACTTACCATCTAACTCTCTCTTTGAGGAGTACAATCTGCTTTTTAAATTCTGTTGAATCAATACATTTGTTTTGGGGATGAGATGCTATATCTTGCTCATAGAAAGTGATAGAAAGCATAAGTGAATATTGCAAAACATTGTCTCATGATAGCCAGGAGTGATAAATACCTATTCATTTCACTGCCATTCAAATTTACTCTTTATTAAAGTAGAGAGAAAAAAAGTCCCTAATTCAACACACTGAACTAGAATAATTTAATATAAAATATGAAAATTTTCAGTGGCGTTTTATATTAAAAATTCTTTAATATTGCCATGAATATTGGAAAATATATGTGTGCATGTGAAGGATGAAAAAAAAAGGTTTACCCTTTCCCAAAAGTGAAAGTTTTTTTATTTTATAATCCTTAGTTATTCCAACCATCCTTTAAAATAAGAAGCACGGGGCAGTGTTAATAAGCACAGATTGTCTTGTAATAACTGATAATTTTTTATATTACTTTTAGTAGTCTCCTCTGGTGCAATGATGGTAAAAGTAAGCAAGCAAAAACATTGCCTTCTAACCTTAATGGCTGTTGATGGTTTATTAAAAGCATCAATATATCCTTAGCTGCTTTAAGATTGTGCACTGAATGAGCAAAAGATTTAGCTTTGCAATCTTAGGTCCATTTTTCATCTTCATTAAAAATAGGTGCTGAGAGATCCATTTTTGGGACCTTTGGACAAAGATATGAGATATTCAGTTATTGCTTCCATTAGAGATCACTATCATGTTGTCAGTAAGTAATTCCACTTAGTACGTGATCACAACAGGAAAATCAGTCTACTGCCTTTGAACATTTCATGGTCCTTGATACCTTTCAGAAACTCTTTGTATATCATCCCACCCTCTGAGGTCTGAAGAGCTGGGGCTATTGAACTCTCGATGTTGCTGGAGTAGGAGGGATACTGTGGTACCTCATTCTCCAGACTCACTGAAGAAGGCTATGTGAATTGCCTACTAGACAAGTAGGTTTCTCAGCTTTTATTTTAAATTCATTTTGAGAGGCCTTTGTTTCCCCCTTTCCTTTTATATTTTTATCATTGCTTCTGCATCTGTAGTATAGTCTTTAGGACACTTTCCCATGTAAACAATGTACATGTTATGAAATTGGGGTTTCTTTTGTTTTATATATTACTTTTAAGTTTTGGATTAGGGTTTTTATTGTTTGTTTTATAGAGATCAAGTTGGTAAATTTGGGGGATGAAAATATTGGAAGTAACCCTGCTAATAATGAACTTGTACTGCTGTTTACAATTGAAATAATAATCCCTCACTCATAATATAATTTATACATAAATTAAGATCATTTATTGTGTTTTCTTTTTGCTAATTAGGCTTAAATCCCCATGTATCTAAAAACGAGTAACTCTGACTTTCCAAATGTATTCATAAGAATGCTGTTTGAAGTTTCCTAAGGGATTGGAGTGTGATAGGTTTGTAGTGTTGAGTAGATTTACTTTCCCTCCAGCTTTGCTCCGTTAAAGTGTCAAGGCTCTTTTTGATACTGTTATAATCTAGCTCTATAAGAAGAAATATACCTTTTAAGGAACTGACCTTTTTATTCTTTTGAGGAAAAAGACATAAGTGTTTTTCTTAAGACGTTGATCTGTTTTTATTTATTGAAATTAGTTTTCTTTAAATTCAAGAAGCCAATGGATAAAATACAGAAAATAATGATTAAGATAAACAGAATTTGTTTTGATATAGACTGAAAATATTAAATTATAGTTATGTATATCTCAGGAGGACACTGAATTGGTGATCCTAAATAAGAAAACAGATTCCAAATACAGAAGTACCTGGCAACGAACTTTTTAAAATATGTATAATTAAATTCCAATGTTACATATTTGAGAAAAAATACTGTAAATAGAACAATAATGCAGCTTTATTTTGGATCCAGTGTCAAACAGTTGCCTCTTCCAGATTCAAAACTGTTCCACGTCTATAAAAACAACATTCTAAGAGGTGGCATGAGGTTGCTTTCTTTGATGGTATATGAAAAATAGAAATAAACTCAGCAACAAAAGAATTTTTTAGAACTTAAACATTTTGCTTGCCCCATCCAAATAATCAAAGTAGCTTTCTTTTTAATTTGGAAATATATTTGAACATAAGGCAGAAGCTTGCTGTACAAGTAAATGGATAGATGGATGGACGGACGACAGGTAGGTAGGTAGATAGATGTGAGATTTGGTTACTAGGAGTTCTTTTCCTTTAGATAATAAATTGCATGATCAGTATTGAGCTTTTTTGAAAAAAATCACTCTTGAAATGAATACATAAGCCATTATATTTGAAATGTTCAAAACGTAAACATGCATGCATCTGAAATATACCCAGATGATTGGTAATCTGAAATGAATATTAAAAATGCTAGATAATTTCTCTGTATGTCTGGAAACCTAGAGAAAAGGAAGAAAGCATATATTTATTTTTGAACAATTCAAAATTATCCTTAGGATGTCAGTATTCATCACTGAAAATAATTTTCTCCAATCATGTTGCAGTGAATACAATCAAATAGCCTAATGTGAAGAATAATGGTTCTTTATAATAATTGTTAACAAGAACTAGAATATGCTTTTGGAATATTGTAGGTTGGAAATGCGTGTGTGTATGTGTGTGTGTTCATCAATTTTTAAAATAAAAACATAAGATCTTTAAAAATTTTATATGGGTATTTTAGAAGTTATGTATTTTAATTTTGGAGTGATAATCGTAATGCAAGATGATTTAATAGTATAAAATAAACAGAAAAATGTAATGTTTTCAGATAAATATAAATACTGGTTAAACATTTAAAATGCTTATTGTATATTAACTGGGGGGGATTTTTGTAACTTTTATGATGATGGATTGATGGCATTATGATTCTTGTACGCTTACATCCTAGTTATGAAGTGATGCTGTTAGAACTCTTCCTTCAAGCATTTCAAAATCTCATAATGAAAAATATTTTTGCATTGTATATGTCCTTTTTATTTAAATCATTTTGGAATTCCTGTAGTTAGACAGCCTTGCAGAGAAAATAACATGACTTCAATCAAATAAAAAGCAGCAACATTTTATTTCGCTAATTCAATCTACTTCATTCTATTCTGTTCTAAATTAGATTGTTCTTTAAACATCAAGACATGGTATAGATAAATAAGTTCAGCAAAGAAGAATAATGAACAACAGTTTGAAAATAATGTTTCAATTTCTTCTGTTCCTTCAGTTCTTTCTTGGTTAACAGTTACAGATTTCCTCCATCAGCTGCATCCCTCATAACAAAATGTTATTTTTTAAATTTTGATTTCATTAACATACAACCAGGAAATTCTGAGCTTCATATATGAAGTCTTCATGTAATTTATTGACCAACTTAATTTTTCATAATTATTGTAATTTCATGACAAAAGGCTAAACTACTATAAATTCAATTTGAATGCCACCCAATGTCAGAACAATTGCTTATTCTCATTGCTAGATACTGCCCTAAAATCAACTATAAAAGAATAAAATGTGACAGTGTGACAGTAAGGGGGAGGAAGTGTCTGAATTTCATCTATATTGTTAGTACAAACAGCAATTTTAGTCAAATTAAGAGCAAATCTCAGGTCTGTGAAATTTATCTCTGAGCAAATGTGCAAGATTATGCATATTTCTGCAATTCAGTGGTGTTAACACATAAATATCAGATGTTAGCTTTTAATTTAGTCATATGCAAGATGGTGATGATTATTGATGCTAGATGTATTTTGGGGTGGCATCCATTGATAGAAGATCAGTAATGAAGTTAGCAATAAGAAAAACAAAAGAGAATATCTATAGCATATTTTCATTCTAGTTTTTATTTCAATGTAGAATCAGTATCATTGACTCTTAGAATTCACTAGTCTTCCCCGCCTTCTTAAATTTCAAAATGGTTGTATATTTTTATATTATTATTCATGAAAAGTTAAAAGTGTTTACCTTTTTCAAGGAGGATTGTCTTCCAGAGGATTTTGGGACTGCAGATGTACACTGCGGCAAAATCCTGAATTTATCTGTCACAAAATCAAAATCTTTTCTAGACCCCAACTGCAAATTTTAAAATAGTTTTTCTAACCTGGGCACACTATGCCATGAAACTGATTTTAGGCTATTGCAATGATTGCCAGCAATGGATAGCTTCACATCAGCTCAAAATTATTATATTAATTTTGAGCCTTTCCCTAAAAAGGACATGTAGGATACAAAAAAAATATGATACAGATGTTTTAAAAATTAAGAAAATATTAAGTGGAGGTGTTCCATATAAGTGTGTGTGTATATGTGTGTGTGTCTGTGTATTAAAGGAAACAAGATGGTTTCCTGGATTTCAAACAAAATTATGCTAAAAGAATAGCTGGTATGATTATAATCACATCATGCAAGGTCCATGGTTTCCATTTAGTGAAATTTCGCAGAGGGCAACTTCTTAAGAAAATCCCTGCTGTGCAGAGTGAAAGGCATGAACAAACCAAAGACAGAATTCATCTGTGTTTATATTTTACAGACAATGAAAAACCTACTCTTTATGTGCCTCTCCATCTTATTTCATGAAAACTGCAGTATTTTCTCCACCACCCCCCTAACACTCATCACTCCAACACTGCAGTATTCAGTATTTTCTTCTTTTCCCTGCCCCCACTCCCCCCTTGCAAATTCTGCACACGCCATCTTTGTTCATTGTTATCCTTTTTGAATTCGGTTGTCCAAAGTCTTTTAAATCTCTTAATAAATAAAAAGCAAAAATGCCGGAGAAAATAAACATGCTTTTCTCAATTTCCACATGCAGCCGGAAGCAAACCCACCCAGAAATTGTCTGAAGCTGCCATATACCTGTTGTAGACAGTGGTGCTGAAAATATTAACATAATAGCAAGAGCTGCAGCCTAAATAGAAGCTATGAGATAATTAATATGCTACAACAAATTACTTTGCTGCAAGTGTGTAAGACTTGAACTACATAATCCAAGCTATTTCCTGTTTGAATATAATTATGCTCCCCACTCTTGTGCCAACCAAAAATAAACAAAATAAAATTTAAAGAGTGGTATCTGGCTGTTTTTCCATGCTTGTTATCAATATCAATCTCTCCTGAATATTGTAATCATTGACAAAAGAAAGAGAGGTTCAACTCCCAGGAAAAGCAGTTAGCAAATTTTTTAAGTATTTAAAGAAATTGGATGGTATACCTAGCCTTGAATAAGAAATATCTCTAATACTCATGTAAACCTGATTGAAAATGGAAATGCACTGAAGCTCAAGAAGGGCATGTACATATGAGAAATGCTGATGATCACTGCCCAGAAGTGATAAATTCATTGCATCCTTCATTTGAAGACAAAAAGAAATAGGGCTGCAGTATGAACTAGGGGGCCAAATATAGATTTGTTGAATTCATTGAAACTCATGACTCTTTGAATAGGGACCTTTTGGGTAGGGCTGTATCCTTGATGTAGCAGAGCCTGATTCCTGTTTCCATTATCTGATTATATAATTGCAATGTAATACTTGAGATCTTGAGATCTCAGCCAGTTGAGATGACACAAAGTCCTGTCAAAGGGCAAGAATGTCTCTGACTTCAAATTGGTTGGAAGCACATTCTTGGAAATGTGTAGCTGTTGTTCCAGTGAATGTTTTTATAAGTTCTGCATCTTATTGGCCACAGCATTATATTTCAAAGAGGAACTGAGAATAATAAATGGGCTTATACTTCTTAAAAGAGCTTGCTCTGCTTCTCATGATGACTTTGATTTTTAAAATCTTCATCAAAAAACTAAAGTACTGTGCATTTACCTGTTGTTAATGGTGTTACACACTTAATGTATTGATTACACTTCATTGATATTTTGTTTTCTGTTGATCTGAGTATCAGGAAATTCTTATAATCTTAACATTTGTATTGTCACGAAGCCACATTACTCTTATCTTTATCTTATAGATTGTGGTTGTAGAAATTGAAGCTGCAGTCTTAAAAAGAATCTATTTTTCTCTGAAGGTCATTGGCAGTCCCAGCCAGCCTCTTCTTGAGCATAGGTGTTTTAGTGCATTTAGTCATATATTCTGTTTCCCTATGGGTTTCAGTCATAGCCATCCATACATGTGCAAATAAAAAATGGAGTAAGTAATTGGCTGATTATTTACATAACTAAATTATATTCCTGGACCATAGACACTACTCGGAAAATCACTCATACTCTCCTTATTTCCAGAGAGGATTAGTGTAATGCAAATGGGCTATCCTTGAAACTCTTCAGAAACTACAACTGATGTTGAATGAATCTCGATAACCAATTATATGTGATTTTAGTATGGCAAATGTTCTCTGTTCCGCAAATTGAATTGTCTGCCAATTCATTTCCAGGTGCAATTCAAGGTGCTGGTTTTCATCTTTAAAGTTTTATTTGGCATGAATCCAGATTATCTGAGGAACTTTGGCTGGAATTAAACAAAATCAGGAAGAAAATGTTCTCCCTCTTTCTAGTATATCCTTCCCATCTGGTGGGACCCAGATCAACATGTCTTTTCTGCTGTTGCCCCTGCCCTCTGGAAATAAATCCCCGCCTCCATTAAATTAGCCCTATTCCTGTAGTTTCCAGAAGGGTCTTAAAATTTTCTTCCAGAAATATTGGGGATCTCATAGGGAACCTGTCTGATAGTTATATTATGTTTATATGAGTGTTCTCTATAATTTATTTTGTTCTATTTATTTTAAATAGTATTTTAGGAGTTGTAATCTTCTTTTTATTATTAGCTATATGCTGTCCCGAATCATGTTTAATGACATGAATGAATGAATGATTTAATTAATGGAAAAAAATGAATAAAACACAAGGTACACACAAAACACAGTATCCTCTTTTGAAATGTGGGCCTATTCCAATTTACGATAGGAAAAAGAAACTAGTAGATGAGACTAAATGAAGCTCCATAGTTATTTTTTATTTTCCATTTTTAAATTTATTTCATTATATAAAATAGAAAAAAAGTAGAAATAGGAAATTAAGGGAAGGAAAAGAAATAGGAGAAAGGGAGTGTGAAATACAGGGGGGGGGGGGGCATTGACTTCCAACTCTTAATACAGTATGAGGTAAAAACACTCCAACCTCAACTTTTTGCTTTTACAAATTAATATATAACTAGCCATTTCTATAACGACAAATCTTTTTTATCAACAAAACCAAAGTCAAAGTTTCATTTCCCCCCCACTTTGCATAAAACAACCAATTTAACCATTCCTGTTTTATCTTCCTTGCTATGGAAATAGTATATATTTTGATTTGTACCTAATAACCTTTGTGAACTGTCACCATTATTAACAAGATTCATTGTATTCTTTCAAATTCTTTGATCTTGCTGGCAAAAACCACCACTCTTTTTTCACCCTTTGTTTAGATGCTAAACTTGAACTTAAACACATACATACATACACACACACACACACACACACATCATGGAATAAAATATTTTTCTTTTCTGGAAGTTTTTATCAAGCAGTTATAAACATCTCTTTTTATCATGGAATCCTCAACCTTTTTAATATCCTTAAAGAAAAAGTCTCAAATGTGTCTTTTTTCTCAAACTCTTTTTTTAGTTGTGTTGAGAGATTTGTATTTAAAGTGAAAGATAATATCAGGTTCTTCCAAAACTGCAATGAACAACTCTGAATTTTCAGTTACTTGTGAAGGTCCAATTTTTTTTACTTCTTTTACCCTTGAAGGCTGTCTCATACCTGATACTGAAGTTGAACTTTGTTGGAATGAATGTACATAGAAAGAGATAGAGAACAGTATGGAAATGGAGAATAGCCTTCAAACTTTCTGTATAATATTACTTATAACATGCAGCAAATGCCAGAAGAATGGGACAAAGCAATATATTAATAGCACTTCTTCCTGATTTTATTTCCTGCCAAAGAAAATGCTTTTAGGAGCATTTTTTTATAGGATAATTAAATAATAACTTAATTATCAGATGAAATCAGTCTGAAATGAATTTTGAATTTGCATAATATATTTTTTAATTAAAAGTTTTAATAAGTTTTACAATTATATACCTTTCCCCTTCCCTCCCCCCCAATCCCACATCCCCTCCCCCCCAATCTCCCAGAGCAAATGCAGGGTGTAAATAAGGTGACCAGACACCCCAATTTTGGCGGGACAGTCACAATTTCGCACAATTTGTCCCGCGTCCCAGGGCATTCTTAAAAAGTCCCAATTTTTGTGACCAGACCCGGAAGTAAGCCTGCCCCGCCCCCAGCCCTGTATACCCGTCCCGGCCGGCCGGTATTTTGTCCCTTCTGTCTCCCCGTTGCTCAGAAAAGCAACTTTGGGAAGGTCCTTTGCTAGCAGGCAGGTTCTAGGATGCCTGCCGCCACCAAAGGACCTTCCCGGAGTTGCTTTTCTGAGCAACGGGGAGACAAAAGGGACGCAATCTCCTTTCATTCTCCCTTTACCTCATTCACTCGTTCGGGCAGCAGAGAATGAAATAAAATCGCATAGCCGAGGACAAAGGAGCCTGCCGCCTCCTTCATTCAAATGTTCAGGCAGCGGGGATGGTGGAGGCTTTCTCGCATGCCTTCTTTCTCTGAAGCCACGCCGGATTCAGCAAACCGGGCAGCGTGTGCCCTTGGGATTGTGCAGCAGCCAAAGATCGCCTGGTTAAAAAGATTGCCTGGTTAAAAAGGAGGAAGAGGAGGCTCCGCTAGTCCGGAGCCCATCCAAGGGGGCAGGGATCCCTCTCGCGTTCCTCATCTTCCTGGATGGGCTCCTCCTCCTTTTTAACCAGGCGGCTATCAGAGAGAAGAGGGCAGTGCGTGCCCATGCAAGAAGCGCAAAGGAGGAACAGAACGGCCTTAATCATGTCGAGCCCAGTCAAAAAATCTTCCTTCTGTAGAAAAAAAAGGGGGGGAATTCCAGAGACCGACTGAAAGAGGGAATCCTCAGCCAGGGCACCCTTTGCTCTGCCACAGCAACCTTTTCAAGCAGGATCAGACTAGTTTGAAAGCCTCGACTTCTACTTCGGCGGGAAAATTCCCTGCCGCCCAGGCTCTGTCCCGCAGAAAAAATCCCCTTAACCAAAGCTCGAGAGGCAAGCACTGCCTCCGCCCGCCAGAATCTCTGGAGAGAACTTTGCAACTAGTTGAGGAGCGGTAAGCAGCGGAGCGTTTGAGCGTTTGCACGCATTCAGCCAAGGTCCTGCTGAACCCCGCTACTTTAGACGACCCGATGGATTTTATGATGGATGTGCACCCCCGAGAGATGTTGAAGAAGGACAGGCAGCTCAGCCTGATCCAGGATGATAGGGGCTTACAGACAGCGACAGAGGGACACACACACACACACAGAGGGAGGAAGGAGAGACAGACACACAGAGAGAATGACAGAGAGACAGAGGGAGGGAGGGAGATAGAGGTAAAGAGCCACATGGAGAGTGAGAGAAAAACAGATAGATAGATAGATAGATGGATGGATGGATGGATGGATGGATGGATGGATGGATGGATGGATGGATGGATGGGGGGCTGAAGGAGTGTTTATGCACAGAAGGGGGATTTAAAAATCTTCAGAGTGAATCCAGGAAGATATGGAGGACTGGCTTTTCGCTCCGATTTTTGAGCCCCCAGCTGTTAGTGATGGACGAGGAGGAGGACGAAGGAAGGGGTTGCATTTTGTCAGGCTGACAGCTCATTCTGTGGTGGTTTTAAAAAGTCCCAATTTTTTTTTTAAGCACGAAAGGAAAAATCTGCAAAAAGTCACAGGGAGCCCCAGGAATTGTTCCTCGCAAAGCATCATGGTCGCAGAGAATGCAAATGAAGGTGCTTATCTCCCCACCCAGCTCCATGTCCTTGTATTCAAATCGGAATCACACTGAGTCCCATTCAGAGGGCGGAGGGACGCTGTGCCTTTTTTTTTTAACCTATGTTCTCACAACCATGCAAAGGTGGGTTTTGTGCTACAAGGATCTTTTTTTCTTTCCCTGTCTGTGGTTCCGATTGCAGTCATCCTTTGCTTTGGATTAAAGCACTGTTTCTCATTCCTTGCAAAACTGGGGAAACGTTAGGACTGCCTCCCTCCCCCCTTTCCTTGCAGCACCCTCGGTTGCAAAATGTTCCCCTGATTTGGTTTATAAGTTCGCAGCAATGTGATCCAACAAATAGGATCTTCTGACTTTATTTGGTCTCTGCTGCCCCCCAATCCTTCTCTGGCCGCCGCGGCCTCGGTTCTCCGTGCGGCTTTGCCCACCGCTCCGGCTGCTGCAGCAGCAGCAGCCAGCAACAAGAGCAATGGGAGGAAACAGGAAAACAGGGCCAGCACTTTTGGCTTCAACTGCATGCTGCTGCTGGACCCCATCGGGGAAAGCAGTGGGCTAGCTTTGGGGAACGGGCCTTTGGGGAGGCCTCCGGGCGCCCCAGAGGAGCCGGCCTACACTGGCACGCCGTGGAAGAAGATGAATTACAGTCCCGGCATGGTGGAACAGGAAAGGAAATGAATTAGATGGAGCGGCAGCTGGAGGCGCTGACGCTGGAGAAGTAGCTGGAGCTGCATGTGCGCAAGGAGTATTTCGGTATTTATATCGAGTTTAGAAAGGGGGTATATGGGGCCAGCCAAGCATGCCAGGCCATGGGGAACCTTTGCCATACCAACTGCTTTACATGCCTACTCTTGTGACACATGGCCCCCGCAGAGAGGGAGGACAAGGACAAGGAGGATGGGGAGCCTGCCCCCCACAACTATCACCAGCTGCCCCAGCCGCCTCAGACTTCCTGCAGTACTCCCAGGCCCCGCAGAGGAGAAGAACAAGGAGAACGAGGAACTCCCCCCCCAAACTAGAATAGAATAGAATTTTATTATTTGTATGCCGCCCTTCTCCGGGAGGACTCAGGGCGGCAAACAATTCAAGGGGGAAAAAGGGGAACATAAAAAACAAAATACAAATAATAAAAGTAAACAACAGTCGCACAACCATACATGTCGAGAGGGGAGGGAACTCATCACCCCCAGGCCTGCCGGCAAAGCCAGGTTTTGACGGCTTTTCGGAAGGCCTGGAGAGAGGTGAGGGTCCGAATCCCTGCGGGGAGTTCATTCCAGAGGGCAGGAGCTGCCACAGAGAAGGCCCTCCCCCGGGTAATAGCCAGGTGGCATTGGCTGGTAGATGGCACCCGGAGGAGGCCAACCCTGTGAGTTCTAATGGGTCTGTGGGAGGTAATTGGCAGCAGGCGGTCTCTCAAGTACCCAGATCCAATACCATGAAGGGCTTTATAAGTTACGACTAGCACCTTGAAGCATGATCTCTGGTGGGCCAGGGATAGAGGACATTCCTCTATCCTGGTGCTTCTTGACCTCTCAGTGGCCTTCGATACCATCAACCATGGTATCCTTCTGCAACACCTAGGGGAGGTGGGAGTGAGAGGCACCGTTTTACGGTGGTTCTCCTCTTACCTCTCTGATAGGTCGCAGTCAGTGTTGGTTGGGGGCAAAGGTCGACCCCTAGGCCCCTCAAATGTGGTGTGCCTCAGGGATGGCACGCCTCCTTCTGGCAAGAAAGAGATACCCCCCATAGGTACTTCATGGGACATTATATTTGGAAGATTTTGATCAGGGTGTGGGAAAAGATGAGGAAAAAATACTATCTTAGGGTTCCGTGCTGGTTGGCACCGTTAGAGGCCTTAACGCATCCCAGTGTATTTAATTGGACAAGAAACATAACATATAAAGACATTATGACAGAAGATGGCAACATGAAAACAAAGATGGAATTAGAGCAGCAGGGCAGGAATCTGGAATGGTGGGAATATTTACAGATTAGAAATAGGTTTAAAAGCGATAAGGTACGTTTTGGGATCTACCCAAACCCTCAGGGGCTAGATAAGACTTTGTTTGGTGGAGATAAGAAAATGTTATCGAAGATTTATCAGTTTTTGACCTGTCAAGATGCTAAAGAAGAGATGGATAAAAGCCTTCTAATAACATGGGAGAGAAACTTTGGCTATGAGATTGAAATGGGCAAATGGTGGGATCTATGGAGTAAGACTATTAAACTTACAATATCTACAGCATTTAAAGAAAACATATACAAGATGGCTTATAGATGGCACCTCCCCCCAACGAGGTTAGCCAAAATATTTCCTGGGTTATCTCCACTGTGTTGAAATGTGGAAGAAAGGAGGTACATTCTACCATATTTGGTGGTCTTGTACTGCGGCCACGAAATATTGGAGAAGGATTCAAAAATGGCTAAAAGAGGTTACCGGGGCAAGCATGGAATGGAAACCCAAGAATTTTTTACTAAGCATAAACCAGAAAACATGAGTAAATCTATATGGCATTTGAGCCTACATATAATTGTGGCTGCAAGAATAACCTATGCACAATTTTGGAAATCTACTACCATACCGTCGGAAGATGCCATAATTAAAAAGATCTATGAATGTGCAGAAATGGACAGAATGACGGGTTGGCTGAGAGACAAAGGAGAAACAGAACATTATCTTAGCTAGAACCTATGGTATATGTGGGCGACAAGGAGAACAGCAGGAACCTAAAACGGGGAAAGTTAAATAGCAGTTGTTAACAATGGGAACTAAAAGTGAACGTGGGTATTGTAATAGATCCCTGAACTTTGTAATGAGAAGATGTTGTTTAGAGACTAAACAATGAGGAAGGGAAAAAAAAGTTGGGCTGTGAATGACTGTCACCGCCCGTGGGGGGAGGGGGGTTGTATGTTTAAAACTGTATTTGTATTTGTATGTTTTACCCTTAAAAAAATGTATAACCAATAAAGATTATTTTAAAAAAATGTGGTGTGCCACAGGGTTCGGTCTTGTCCCCCCTCCTATTTAATATCTACATGAAGCCGCTGGGTGAGATCATGCAACAGCATGGGGTAAAGTACCATCAATATGCAGACGATACTCAACTGTATCTGTCTGCCCCGTGCCAGCTCAGTGTAGCGGTGGCCATGATGTTCCGATGCCTGGAGGCTGTTAGGATCTGGATGGGGGTGAACAAACTTGTGCTCAATCCCGATAAGACTGGGTGGCTTTGAATGCTGCCCCCGAAGGACAGTTCAGACAGTCCATCCTTGATCCTGGGGAATGAAAATTTATGCCCCTCAGAGAGGTCCGCAATTTGGGGGTCCTCCTGGATTCTCAGCTGAAACTGAAACATCTTCTATCGGCTGTGACCAGGGGGGCCTTTGCCCAGGTTTGTCTGGTGCACCAATTGCGGCCCTATTTGGATCAGGAGGCACTTCAAATGGTTACTCATGCCCTTGTCACCTCAAGGCTGGATTATTGCAACACGCTCTACATGGGACTACCCTTGAAAAGTGATATTGGGTGCACCGAGGTACACCCACGTTACACCTGTCCTCCGCGAGCTGCACTGGCTACCAATTGGTCTCCGGACGCAATTCAAGGTGTTGGTTATTACCTTTAAAGCCCTACATGGCTTAGGGCCAGCGTACCTTCGAGACCGCCTACTGCCACATACCTCCCAGCGGGCAGTAAGATCCCACAGATTGGGCCTCCTTCGGATGCTGTCAGCCAGACAGTGTCGGCTGGCGGGCCCCCGGAGGAGAGCCTTCTCTGTGGCTGCTCCGACTCTTTGGAATCAGCTACCCCCAGAGATCCGGACCATACCCACTCTCATGGCCTTCAGGAAAGCTGTAAAAACCTGGCTGTTCCAGCAGGCCTGGGGCTGTTGACCTCACTGTTGAGGTCCAGCCCCGATTAGAATGAATGTATGTGGTGTTGCGATTTTAAACTGTTTTTTTTCTTTTTTGTAAGCCGCCCGGAGTCCTTCGGGATTGGGCGGCATATAAATTTTACAAATAAATAAATAAATAAACCCATTAACCCTTGGGTTTTGTCCCCTCCCAAGGAGAGAGTGGGAAGGAGAGGAAGAAAGGAGGAAGGGGGGAAGGAAAAGAAGGAGGGGGGAGAATATGGAAGGAGAAAAGATGGAAGGAAGGAGAAAGAATAGAAAGAAGGAGGAAGGAGAAGGAGGAAGATGGAAGAAGAAAGGAAGAAAAAGAAGGGAGGGAGAAAAGAGGGAAGGAGATAGGAAGAGAAGGGGAAGAGAGGGAAAGAGCAGAAAGACAAAGAGGATGAAGTTGATAGGCAAGAGGAAGGAGAAAGGAAGGGGAAAAAAGGGAGGGAGAGGAAAGAAGAAAAGATCGAACTAGAAAGGAAAGAAGGGAGGGAGGGAGGAAAGGGGAAGACAGGGAAAGAGCAGAAAGACAAAGAAGGTGAAGGTAGATAGGCAGAAGGAAGGAAGAAGGAAGAAATAGGAAGGAGGGAAGGTGAAAGGATGGTAGGAGGAAGGAACAGAAGCGAAGGGGAAGAGAGATGGAAAGACCAGAAAGACAGAGAAGGTAGATAGCAGGGGTGGGTTTCTCGCCCCGTTCCAACCGGTTCGGTTGGAACGAGGCCGGCGGCGTCCTCGCACATGCGCGCAGCGCGCGCGTGCATGCGCGCACTGCGCGCATGCGTATTAGCGTCTGTGCGATGCTCTAGCTGCTCCTGGAGGATCGCGCAGGCGCTGTATGCGTCCTGTGCATGCGTGGAAGCGCAGAATTCGGCAAAACCGGGTAAGGAGCGGGCGCGGGGGGGGCCTTCGCCATTCCCGGAAGTTACTTACTACCGGGTTCGGCGACCAACCGGATCGCGGGGACTGCCGCGAACCGGTTGAAACCCACCCCTGGTAGATAGGCAAAAGAAAGGAAGCTGAAAGAATGGAAGGAGGAAGGAAGAGAAAAGGAGGAAGGGAGTGAGTGAGGAAAGAAGAGAGGATGGAAGGAGAAAGGAAGGAAGAGAGGGAAAGAGCAGAAGACGGATAAGGTGAAGGTAGATAAGCAAGAGGAATGAAGGAAGGAAGAAGGAAGGATGGAAGGAGGAAGGAAGGAAAAAGAAGGGGTTGCATTTTGTCAGGCTGACAGCTCATTCCTAGACCGGGTTCCCCCGTCTTTCTCACCCCTTCTGTGCAAGATATCAGCAGCCCCTGGGCTGCGAGCTCCTCCCACTACAAGCAACTTTCGCTTTTGCTGCCAATGCAAGCAAACTCCTTGGCCTTTTTGTTATATTCATTTCCCTTATAACGCATGTGTCAGCACAGCTGGCAACTCTCCTGCAGAACTTTCGCTGGAGAGGAAGAGTGGATAGGCGCTGAACGACATCCCCCTCATCCCAGACCCCAGAACAACTATTGTCCTCCCGGGACATGGCGCGCTTCCTCTACCTGCCCGCGTCGCATCTCTGCAGGTAAGCCAAAAAGTTCTTTCTTGCTGTCCAGAAGGTTCAATCCTGTCGCCACGTTCCTTTGAGTGAGGTGTTTAGTGACCAAAGTTACAATGGCCTTTAAAAAAAGTGACTGATGACCATTTTCACACTTAGCGACTGTTGTGACCATTTTTCACACTTAGCGACCGTTGCAGCATCCTCATGATCATGTGATCAAAATTTTGATGTTTGGCAACAGATTCGTATTTATGATGGTTTCAGTGTCCTGGGGTCATGTAATCACCTTTTGTGACCTTTTGACAAAATATAAAATTTTTAATCAAGCCCCCCCTCCCCGGTCAATGGTGTCCCTCTTTACCAATCTGAAAATCTGGTCACCTTAGGTATAAACATTTAGCAATCATACACTAAAATAAACTAACTAACTTTAGGATCGTCCCTTCGCTTGTGCTTTAACTCCCCTTTTGTAAAGCTAACTTTAGATAAGTTATAACATTCCTTGTTCATTCATTCATAAGTTAACTGAAATTTCTTAGTCCCATATTTATTTTGAATATAATCAATCCATCTTCTCCATTCCAACTTGTATTTCTCATTTGAGTGGTCCTTGAGGTATGCTGATATTTTAGCTATCTCTACTAAGTTTGTTACTTTTAACGTCCATTCTTGAATAATAGGCAATTCTTCCTTCTTCCAGTACTGCGCCACCAACAGTCTTGCTGCTGTTGTTAAGTTCAAAATCAAATTAGTCTCTATAACTGTACAATCTGTAATTATACCTAACAAAAATAACTGAGGAGTAAACTTTATCCTCTTTTTAAGAATATTTTGGATAATCCACCATATTTTTATCCAAAATGCTTTGACTTTTTTACAAGTCCACCATATATGATAATACGTAGCATCAACACAATCACATCTCCAGCATTTAAGTTGTAAGTTCAGATACATACAACTTAATATTTTAGGATCTAAATGCCATCTATAAAACATCTTGTAAAAATTCTCTCTCAAGTTTTGGGCTTTTTTACATTTTACATTTCTTACTCATGTCTTTTCCCATGTTTCCATCATTATTGGTTCTTCAAAATTTTGTGCCCATTTTATCATACAGTCTTTAACTAACTCTGTTTCAGAATCTATTTCTATCAATATATTATATAATCTGTTTATATGCATTTGACTCTGGTCCCTAATTTGTTTTACTAAGTTATCCTCATTTTGCATAATACCAATTTTCTGGTCTTTTTTCCATCTGGCCTGTAGCTGTCCATACTGAAACCAGGTTTGAATTACCCTTTCCTCTTTTAATACATTCAAAGGTTTTAACTGTAGTACACCTCTTTCTATGGTGAGAAGCTCTCTGTATGTGGTTACATCCTGTTTTTGTTCTATGCTTATATTCTCTATCGCATGTCTGGGTACTGCCCACATGGGTATCTTATCATTTAATTTATATTGGTATTTTTTCCAGACATGCAATAGAGCATTTCTTAAAATATGACTTTTAAAGATCTTATCCACCTTCTTATCGTATATTAAATAAGCATGCCAACCATATACCAAATGATACCTCTCAATGTTCAGTATTCTATCCTCTGTTGAGTTGATCCAATCACTAATTGTTGCTAAGACTACTGCTTCATAGTATAATTTTAAGTTGGGCATTTTCAAACCTCCTCTCTCATGTACGTCTTGCATTATTTTAAGTTTTATTCTTGGTTTCTTCCCTGCCCAAACAAATTAAATACCCTTCTGCCCTTCTACCATTCTTCCAAATTTGTGACTTTTTTGAGTATTGGTATCATTTGAAAAAGAAATAGAAATTTAGCCAAAACATTCATTTTTACTACTGCTATCAAAGCAAAGACAGTTGTAATTTTTTCCATTTGTTCATTTCTATCAGTATTCTATGCCATAATGGTTCATAATTATACTTACATAATTTCCCGTTTGAAGTGGTGATATAAACTCCTAAATATTTAACCTTTTTTACTATCTCGCATCCTGTTATACTTTTGAATTCTTCTCTTTGATTTGTATTCATATTTTTAACTATCATCTTTGTTTTCCCTAGATTTATTTTAAACCCAGATACTTGACCATATTGATTAATTATGTTCATTAAACCTATAGCTGATTTCCCCACATTGGGTTAAAGTTACAACCAACTCATCCCCAAATGCTCGTACTCTGTATTTGTAATGCCTAATCTTAATTCCCTGGTTTATTTGCATTGCAAAAAGTATTATGTTTAGCATATTATAAATTAATAGCCACTTGATCTGACAGCAAATGTTAAATTGCGCTCGTAGTAAAGTAATTGCCTCTTTTGTCTTCTTATCACCTGGGTTAGATATTAGCTCTTGCTCTTTCTTCTTTAACTCCTCTTCTAATTCCCTTCATTTTTCCCCCTGTCTACGTCTATATAAGTTATTTAAGTTTAATAAAACTACTCTCATATACTCTTTACTTGCATTCCAAACCATTTCCATAGATGTTCCCTTATTCATATTAAAAGCAAAATATTCTTTCAACAGTTTTTTACATTCATTGACATTTTCCTCATATCTAAATAAATTTTCATTTAACCTCCAAGACCTTTTAGGTCCCTTCCCATATTCCAGTTCCATCCAAACCGGGTTATGATCTGTTAAAGCTCTCGGGCATATCTTCGTCTTCTTCATTCTAGAAAGAAAATCATTTGTGATTAATATAAAATCAATGCTAGAAAAGGATTGGTGCCTATCAGAAAAAAAATGTAAAGTCCTGTTCTTTATCATTCCTTTCCCACCAGATGTCTCTTAGTTTGATATCATCCATCATATTAAAGAAAGACTTAGGTAACTTTGCACGTGTTTGAATATTTTGCAGTAGTCACTTCTTATCTTTCCTGGTATCCAATACTTCATTCCAGTCACCCAATAATATATTCAATCTATAATCACATTGTATTAACTTGATATGGAGCAATTTATAAAAAAATTCTTGTTGTTGATTGGGGCCTATACTCCCATTAAGAGTGTCTTCTTTCCTTCTAGTAATAATTCAATTGCGATATATCTTCCTTGAGGGTCTGCTTCAATTACTTCAGCCTTTAAGTCCTTTCTTAAGTATAGAACTATACCATTTTTCTTCTCCAAAGCAGATGCTACAAAATGTTGTCCCAATCTTGCATTCATCAAATATTTCTGGTCATTTGTTCTAATATGTGTTTCTTGCAAGTAAATTACATCATTTTTAAATTGTTTCAAATAATGGAACATTTTTTTCCTTTTTTGTGGTGAGTTTAAGCCATTAACATTCCAGGTTAAAAATTTAATTGTCATCTTCAGCTCCCTGAAGCTTTTTAAGAGCCACCTGGAAATCCCGTAATTTCAACTTCGGCCTGTCTCCCCCCCACAGCTTCTGTATTAATGTTTGTAGTTTCTTGAATTGTTGTCTTGGCTTGTTGCATCTTTAATTCTTGTTCCTTACGTTTAGTAGCCACTCAAGTTTGTCTTTGCTCCATAATTCCTTCTGTCTCCACAAGAAAATTCAAGGCTTGAGCAGCATCCATTGATCCATGAATATCTTGCTGTCTGGCCTCTCCTGCTTCTTCCCTTTCTCTAAATCCTGGAGATGGAGGGTGACCAGCCTTTAATACGTTGCTGTAAAAATCTCTGGCCTTCCAAACTGAGTTGAGACGATATCTTTGTCCCAAGTAGTTCATCACTAATCCGGCTGGAATTTCCCATCTGTATTGTATCTGGCGGTTTTTGACTTCATCCACTAAAAATGCATAATCTTTCCTAGATTTCAACATTTTAGGTGGAATTTCCTTCAAAACTAACACCTCCTGACCTGCTATTTGCAATTTGGTTTTATAGGATGCTTTTAGTATCAGGTTCCTTGTGTTCCTGGTAGCAAAGTAGATTACAATATCTCTTGGTAGTTGTTTCTGTCTGTTGTTAACAGACAGAATTGTTAAATCCCCCCCCCCAAAAAAAATCCACCTAATCCAATTATTAAGCCTTGTAGCTTGTTAGTAAGTCAATACTGTTTTGAATGATTTTAAGCTCTTAGTTCTTTTAACAACGTTAGGAAACACTTAAGGTGTAATTGCTTGTTAAGTTTCGGTTTGACCACACCTTTTAATATTCAGGTGCCATTTTCACTTCTATCTCGTTAATTTTAACAGAAGGAGCTTTCGTGAAACGGAGTTAAAGTTTAAAGTACTTGCAATTGTAAAACGCTCCAGTATTTGCTCTGCCTGCTTTTTATTCAAATGTAGATCAAAGCATTGATTGCAGGGATGGTTGTGGCTCTTTGATCTTTGATCAAGAGTCAAGGGCCAAGGTGGCGCAGTGGTTAAATGCAGCACTGCAGGCTACTGCTAGATCAGCAGGTCAGCGGTTCAAATCTCACCGGCTCAGGGTTGACTCAGCCTTCCATCCTTCCGAGGTGGGTAAAATGAGGACCCAGATTGTTGGGGGCAATATGCTGACTCTCTGTAAACCGCTTAGAGAGGCCTGAAAGGCCTATGAAGCGGTATATAAGTCTACTGCTATTGCTATAAGTCTACTGCTTTGACCCGAGAGTGGAGTGTGTCAAGCTACAGAGGGGCTCACACCTTCCAAGCCCCAGAAATTACTCCTGGGGGTTTATTTTTTTTAATTTTTTTTAAATTATTATTTGTATTCCGCCCTTCTCCGGGAGGACTCAGGGCGGCGAACAATTCAAGGGGGGGAAAAAGGGGAACATAAAAGACAAAATACAAATAATAAAAGTAGACAACAGTCGCACAACCATACATGTCGAGAGGGGAGGGAACTCATCACCCCCAGGCCTGCCAGCAAAGCCAGGTTTTGACGGCTTTTCGGAAGGCCCGGAGAGAGGTGAGGGTCTGAATCCCTGCGGGGAGTTCATTCCAGAGGGCCGGAGCTGCCACAGAGAAGACCCTCCCCCGGGTAATAGCCAGGTGGCATTGGCTGGTAGATGGTACCCGGAGGAGGCCAACCCTGTGAGATCTAATGGGTCTGTGGGAGGTAATTGGCAGCAGGCAGTCTCTTAAGGGAGCTCTACCCTCGTTTGGCAGCTCTCCTCTTCCTCTTCTCCCGAGGAAAGAGTTTCCAACCTGCCAGACAACTAATTTACGCTGTCCTGGCAGTGTAACGCGATCTTGGGGCTGGAGCGTCCCAGAGGGACGTCATCAGAGCCTTACGGTGCCACCGGAAGTCCAATAATATATATAATATATTTATTAAACTTAAAGTTATTTACTTAGCCACAGTGTCAGCTCCTCTCCATTTATTAATTAGGAAAGAAAGACCATGAGACTCCATGCGTAGAAATCGAATGTACTTTTACTAATTAAAAATGGCTAAAAGGCTATGCATAGCGAAGTCTGATTAATTAGGCGCGAAAACAGTTGATATATAGAATAGCCCATTCCCCACCCCTTGGCATCACAGTTCCAGCCCAATCATAAGTCTTCCAAGTGTCAGGTGTGAGATAACTTCAAAAGGCATCACGAACATGGAATGTCGGTGCTGTTAGTCCAGGCGGGAAATACCCACGCCTGCGCAGTCCGCTCAGTCGGTGAACTCCAGAACTTTCCTCCAGCACAATGAGTAACCCCTCCCAAATACCAGGCCCTCCCCCCCCCTGTTTCATGGCAGCTGAAGCGACAGCAAAGCAGAAGCTGACATTCGGCCGTCCCCCGGAAAAAGGCGATCAAGCCTGTAAAACGAAAAAAAAACACAAACAAACAGACGAACAACAAAAAACAGAAAAGAAAAAGGGGAGAGAGGGAAGAAAAAATTAAGGCTTGTCAGGATAAGCAGCATAAAACTTCCGAAGCAGCCGTGGAGCACGAACATGGGACTTGTCAACCCATTCCGTATGGGAGGGGGGAAAATGCTTCCAAGCCACTAAGTACTGGATGCGGTTACGCCGCTTGCAGGAGTCCAGAATCTCACGGACTTCAAAGTGTTGCTCGCCATCAATCAACAAAGGAGCAGGTGGAGGAGTTGCTGGCAGACGTAAAGTGGAAACACGAACAGGCTTAATGAGGTTAACATGGAACACGGGGTGAACACGGTCAAGATGCTTAGGCAGTTGCAAACGAACGGAAACAGGATTTATGATTTTGAGGATGGGAAAAGGACCGACATACTTAGGTCCCAGCTTCTTGGACTTCTGGGTGGTCTGAAGGAACTTTGTGGACAAGTAGACCAAGTCGCCCTCCTTGTACTGATAAGGTTGCATACGCTTCTTATCAGCTTGCTTTTTATGAGCGTGATGAGCGGCATCCAACATAGCAAGAGTCAAAGGCCAAAGACGGCTGAGACACTCACTCCAGTCAGCGACGGAAGAAACTTGCGGTTGGTCACGAGGTACCTCTGGAATAGGAACAAAGTCCTGACCAAAAACAACTCGGAAAGGGGTAAACCCAGTGCTGGAATGAACAGAATTGTTGTAGGCGACTTCAGCATGCGGCAACAAGTCTACCCAATCATCTTGCTGATAATTAATGAAACAACGTAAATACTGTTCTAGAACAGAATTAGTCCTCTCACAGGCCCCGTTAGACTGAGGGTGGTGGGCGGAGCTAAGCCCCTGGGCGGAGCCAATGCGTTTAAGAAATTCCTTCCAGAAGGTCAAGGTGAATTGGACACCTCTATCAGAAATGATACGATCAGGCACTCCATGCAACCGGTAAACGTGGGAAATGAAAAGCTTAGCGAGAGCCTTAGCAGAAGGAATCTTGTGGCAAGGGATAAAATGAACCTGTTTAGAAAATAAGTCCGTAACGACCCAAATGACGGTGTGCCCCTGGCTCTCAGGAAGCTCGACAATGAAGTCCATCGAAATTTCTTTCCACGGGGCAACAGGCCGTGCCACAGATTGGAGCAGCCCTTGCGGTTTCCCAGGTGGCCGTTTGGCGGCCGCACAAACTGGGCAACTAGCAACATACTGTTCAATGTCCTTTTTCAAGGAGGGCCACCAGAATTGTCTCTTCACGAGATGCAAAGTTTTCACGAAACCAAAGTGACCCGCCAACTTGGAATCATGAGCGTGTTGGAGGATGATGAGACGAAGAGAGGCGGGGACATAAAGTTTGGCCCCGATCCATGGTAGATCATCCCTCATGGTACACTCATCTTGATGCCCCTGGAACCAGTCGTCCTGGGGAAGGGTGCATTTGAGGTCAGTGAGAAAATCTTGAGGCATGTCCATCTTTGAACGTGTTTGCTGGTGAGTGACCACCGGGGCCGCCAGGCTGGAAGTGGGAACAACTGGTTGAACAATGCTCAGTTTGGAGCAGTTGTATTGAGGGAGTCTGGACAAAGCATCCGCCATGAAATTTTTCCCCCCAGGGAGGTATTTGAGCGTGAAATTGAAACGGTTGAAGTGTTGGGCCCATCGCATTTGTTTAGGGGACAGACGGCGCGGGGTTCTCAACGCCTCCAAATTCTTGTGATCAGTCCACACCTCAAAAGGGTGCTTGGTGCCTTCCAGAAAATGGCACCATGTGGTCAAAGCCCATCGCACCGCAAATGCCTCTTTCTCCCAAACGGCCCAACGCCTCTCAGTGTCCGTGAGTTTGCGTGAGGTGTAAGCGCATGGTTGCAAATTACCTTGGTCGTTGGCTTGTAGCAAGACGGCACCAACGGTGACATCACTGGCATCAGCTTGGACGACAAAAGGCTTTTCTATGTCGGGATGCTTCAGGACCAGTTCCGCAGCAAAAAGGCGTTTAAGTTTCTCGAAAGCAGCTTGACATTCCATGGTCCAATCCAAAGATTTGCTAGGCTTAGGTTTAGGCCCACCCTTGGACTTCAGCAAGTTAGTGATAGGAAATGCAATTTTGGCAAAAGAAGGGATGAATTGACGATAGAAGTTAGCAAAACCCAAAAAATTTTGCAATTGTCTGCGCGTTTGGGGCGCCTCCCACTCAGTGACCGCCTTAACCTTCCCAGGGTCCATCTCAATGCCGGCGGGAGAGATGCGATAACCGAGGTAGTCTATTTTAGCTTGGTGGAACTCACACTTTGACAACTTGGCATAAAGTTCAGCAGCCTTGAGTTTTTTTAAAACAGTGCGCACCAGAGCGACGTGTTGGTCATAAGTGTGAGAGTAGATAAGGATATCGTCCAAATATACGATAACGCCTTTGTAAAGGTGGTCATGCAAGACCTCATTAATTAATTGCATGAAGACTGCAGGCGCCCCCTGCAGGCCAAAAGGCATGACCTGGAACTGGAAGCAACCAAGAGAACAGTTGAAAGCAGTTTTCCATTCATCTCCTTCCTTTATACGGACCCGATAGTACGCTTCCCTGAGGTCCAGCTTAGTGAAAATACGGCCCTTCCCCAAGTGGGCCAACATGTCCTTCATCAAAGGCAGCGGGTACAAATTTTGGGCCGATATGGTGTTAAGGTTTTTAAAATTAACACATAATCTCAGAGAGCCATTTTTCTTTTCACGGAACAGCACTGGAGCAGCGACTTTAGGGCGGGCCGGCTCTATGAATCCCCGTTCCAAATTTTTATCGATGAACTCTCTCATTTCTTCCATTTCCCTAGGTGACATGGAATATATTTGGGGTTTTGGCAGCTTAACCCCGGGTAAAATGTCGATTGAACAATCAGTAGGCCTGTGGGGCGGAAGTTTGTTGGAAGATTTCTCACTAAAAACTCCCCTCAAGTCCCAATATACTTTCGGAATTTTTTCCTCTCCTTCAACCCGTTCCTGCCCTCTAGCGGCCAAATCAGAACTGCAGTCAACAGGGTGCGAAGAAGCTCCCTCCCCTTCCGGAGGTGTGGCCGTGCGAATCCGTAACCAGCCTTCCCTCCAATTTATGCGAGGGTTCCACTTGCGAAGCCAAGGCAGGCCCAAAATGAGTGGTCTTTCCATCCCAGGAGCCACAATAAAAGAGATTAGTTCCGTGTGGGATCCCATTTTCATCTCTAAGGGCTCAGTAAAGAAATGGGCGCGCCCCCCCTGCGATGGACCCATCTATCTGGCAAAAGACAATAGGGGTTTTTAAAGTTTTCAACTTGAGGCCCAGTTTTTCCACCATAGCAGGATTGATCATTGAGCGGGAACAGCCTGAGTCAAGGAGGGCGGAAAGGCATTCAGGCCCCCCATCGGGCAGAACTCTCAATTCTACGGGGATTAGCATAGGGCCTTTGTTTGAACTCACCCAGCGAGGCGAGGCGTCGTCATCGGAGTCATCAGAGGAGCTGATGGAGACATCCGCTTCTCCCTCCAAAGCCTGGCTGACGTGGGGGGGGGTTTGGAATCAACGGCAAACACAGCTTCTTTCTTCTTCTTATCTGAGGGCTTGGTAGACTTTCCCTCCCGTTTGGAAGGGGTTAGGGCGGTGGGCAGCTGGGTGCGGCATTCAGGAGCACGATGGCCAAGTTTCCCACAACGAAAGCAAGTAAACGGCCTGGATTTTCCAGAGGGGCCTCCCCTCCCTTCGCCTCTGCCTCCAAAAGGGGTTTTGCGGCTCGGGGGGGAAGATTTTGCAGCTTTCTCCTTTTTCTTCTGCCTCTCCTCCTTAGCACGTTTGAGCCTTATTAAATCCAGTTCAATGTCTGCCGTGTTTTCAAACCAAACAGTTAAGCGTTTGGGAAGGTGGCGATTAACACATTGTTGATAAATATCTTCATCCAAGCCCAAAGCAAATTTGTCCAAAAGGGCTTCTTCACCCCAACCTCTCATGTAATTACATAGGTGTTGAAACTCCTGAATGTACTCAGACACTGGCCTGTCCTCCTGCGCGAGGGTCATAAATTTCAGTTTGCCCCGTTTCTCAGTCAGGGGGTCATCAAACCGCTGCTTGAAAGCCCTCATAAACGCATTGAAATTCCTCAGGAGGGGGGAATTTGATTGATGTAATCCTGTTCCCCAGTCAGAGGCCTCTCCGTCTAATGCAAGTAAAACCATTCTTATTCTCAAGGTATCTGATTCAAAATCAGGCCCATAGATTTCCATATAATTATAGACTTGCATGGTGAAAGACCCCAGCTTCTTAGGGCTGCCATCAAATTTTACAGGCAATGGGGGGACTTTAGCCATTCTGCGTCTTCTGGGGAGTGGGGCCCCTGGTCTAGCAGCACCCCTGGCAGGGGGTGGGCAAAGCTGCTTGTGGGTTTTCTTGCTCCCATCCCCTCTCGGCCTCTTCACCCTCCCCAAAACTTAGTCCAGAGTACCTCTGTTCCAAGTAATCAGGTTGATCTCTCTCCTGGGGTCGTCATTCGGCTCCCGCCTCAAACGGCCTTTCCTGGTGTTTCCTTCTGGTAACGGCCACATCCCAGTTCGTTCCCTCCTCTCTTTGTCCCACCGACAAAGACCAACAGGGGGGACTAGCAGGACACGATATTTCCAGTTGAGCCAATTCTTCAGGAAACAAGATATCAGCAGGTTCTTTGTCCTTTTCACCTTCGCTTGCCGGCGTAGACATATATTTTTTTTCTCTGTCCTGTCTCCTTGTAATTTTGGCACCTTCCACGGTAGGTTGTAGTCTCCTGGAAAGGTGTTGTTGAGACTTCGCTAATTGTCAGCTCCCCTCCATTTATTAATTAGGGAAGAAAGACCATGAGACTCCATGCGTAGAAATCGAATGTACTTTTACTAATTAAAAATGGCTAAAAGGCTATGCATAGCGAAGTCTGATTAATTAGGCACAAAAACAGTTGATATATAGAATAGCCCATTCCCCACCCCTTGGCATCACAGTTCCAGCCCAATCATAAGTCTTCCAAGTGTCAGGTGTGAGATAACTTCAAAAGGCATCACGAAGATGGAATGTCGGTGCCGTTAGTCCAGGCGGGAAATACCCATGCCTGCGCAGTCCGCTCAGTCGGTGAACTCCAGAACTTTCCTCCAGCACAATGAGTAACCCCTCCCAAATACCAGGCCCTCCCCCCGCCCGTTTCATGGCAGCTGAAGCGACAGCAAAGCAGAAGCTGACACACAGGTCAGAGAGATTGAGCTTTGTATTTCATTTCTTGATAGACATGTCTGAAATCTACTGCCCTGACAATAAACTAAATAAAACCAGAACATAACAAATACATTCATGGATGAAGTCCCATTAATTTCATCAATTGTCTACATATTCAGTATGGAAACAAAATTTTAAAGTTAAAAAAGTAGTTAAAAAGTAAATTTTAACTTTAAAAAATTATTTAACATTTTGAAATAAAAAATAAAAAATACTGCCTTTCCCCAAAGTGCTTCTAGCATTTTAAGTGTAACATTAATACTCCATTGGAAAACTTTCCACAGTGTTACAGTAGCATCAGCCCTGCCTTCACATTAGGGAAGATCTAGTGAGACAAGTACTGACAATGAAGATTTCAAAATATTGCCTAGCATATTCTGTCTGTCTGTCTGTCTGTCTGATGTATGTATGTTTTCGTAGATTTTCACGGGTGTAGGTATGCTGGTCTTTTTGTATTCAGGTCTTACACGGGAAAAGACCAGAATACAGCAAGACCAGCATGTATGTATGTATGTATGTATGTATGTATGTATGTATGTATGTATGTATGTATATGAAAGAAGGTGCTTAGGAAGCCATTTGCAAATTAATGGTATGTTCACTGAAAATAAAAATAAAAAATAGAATAAATAGAATAATGTTATTTTTTCAAAAATTCACATGTTGCTATTATATTTGTAGCACTTGGAAAAGTGTATTTTTCTGTTCCCCTGGTTCATTCATACCTTCTCTGTAGCAAGAAAGGTGTGTTGCTCTTTTCTGACCCTGAAGAAATCTTTGTGTATTTTCCATTAATTAACAGAAAATTCCAAATCCCTTCCATTTCATCTCTATTCCAGGCCATGCATCTTGCTATAAACATGACTCTTCAATAGGATGGAATCTCCATTTTCCTCTCTGCTTTAAAGCTAGATCTTTACATGTCATTGCTTTTTTTGTACATCATCTGTTTCTTTGTGCCATTCTGCCAGGGTAATCCTTAAACCCTTAATCGGATCAAACTTCCATTGATGTCAGTAGCTCTTTTGTCTGGATAACAACTGTCAGGCCACTCCTCACAGTGGCATCATTGGAGTAATATTCATAACAGTTTGCTTTATAGTGTCTGTATGAATAATAAGTTTCCCATTTATTGCAAAGAAAGATACCATTATGTGGCACATCCAGCACATTAGAAATGCTGCTGGAGATTTTTTCTTATAAATTAGAGTTTATATAAACACACATACATAATACATACATGTTGGGTTGTATCTCTGTTGATGCTCTGTCTTTATTATTCAGAGTCTTAAATGGCTTTGCAATTAATTAGAAAAAAACCCAATTTTATTATTATGGAGCTGTTATAATTTATATGGTAGCTGCTTCAAGTTTCAATGTTTCAAGTAGAAAAGCTAATTTTATGATAAAACTAATTTTCCCAGTATTATATTTGATTTGTATTGATTTCTCATGTCTCTTCTGCTTTTCAATGTTTGTTGAACCCCTCTTCTATTAATGAAGTCAACAGTGGAAGAGAATAAATCTTTTTGGAAATTAAAATCAGAAACTAAAGGATATTATTTTATATCTTATTAATTTATTTTAGACAGATGAATATGCTGCAATATACTTTCAGAGTATACTAAACAGAGTGATGCTGCCTTCATTAGTTATAGTTTATTCGGATCTTAGATTTTTGTTCTGATTAAACTTCTAAATAGAAAGCCTTATGGACTTTCAATGCCATTTGAGCTATAGCTACAAAAACCAATTCTCAAAGAGAAACTAAGACATGCTATTTTAAAAAGAAAAAGTAATTATATTAAAAGTAATTATAATATAATATAAAATTATTAGATTTGTCTAGAAAATTAATTGTGTTTTCTTTATGGCTAACTACAACTTGAATCTTCCTTGTCAAGTTCAACTTCTGATGAATTTGTGGATATATACATTTTTTTAAACAACAATGGGAAAATAGTTAACAGTTGACATTCAAGATTTTTTGTCTAATTTACCATCGTTGAAATATCCTGGTGTTCTTCCATCCGACTTTTAACCAACACTAGCCCTGCTTAACTTTTTCACTATTAGCCGATGTCTAAGAAGATTCATGATTTTGTTTTTCCTTTCAAGATTTTATTATAAAATTCTTCATTAAAGTTAAGACATACAAAATTTCTTGTTTCTGTTACTTTGGTTTTGTGATCTTGACTTAACTGATTTTTCAGGCAAATTACCTCTATGTTTTAAGTTTTACCTCATAATGGCTCGTGATGACGGTTCTTTATTCTTTTCTCAGTTAAACGACAAACTTTTATTAGCCATAGTTGCTATGCTTTTAATAATGACCTGCCTTTAAAAAGATGATGGAAGAAATGATACAGAAGATCATGTTTGCCTCTGGGCTGTGAAATTCTTCAATTGCTAATATTTAAATTTTGGCAGGTCAAAAGGATTCTGTGGCACCCATATTCATCAATCTTTTTTGTTGTAGAGATTTGAATCATTTTAAGACTGAAATCACAGCTGGATGATGTTAAAGTCCCTTTTCATCACATGAATATCATTATTGCTGGACTAGAAATCTCCCGACTATTATATATGTAACTTGGAGTAACAAAATTTATGATCAACATGTTTTGGGGAGCCAGAAGGGACATGCTATCATTTTTGTCATCCCACTGGAGTATTTTAAAATTTCAATTAAATGTTTGCATGGATAAAGCTCTGTTTAAGTATGTGGTGTCCTGCTTATCTTATCTTGATTTAGCAGAAGGCAAGATGTGGATCCACTACACATAACTAAATATTAGACATCATGGACTAAATAGTCCACTGTATAATTCTAAGATAAAGGTAAAGGTTCCCCTTGCACATATGTGCTAGTCATTCTCAACTCTAGTGGGTGGTGCTCATCTCCGTTTCAAAGCCGAAGAGCCAGCGTTGTCCGAAGAAGTCTCCATAGTCATGTGGCCGGCATGACTAAATGCCGAAGGCACACAGAACACTGTTACCTTCCCACCAGAGGTGGTTCCCATTTTTCTACTTGCATTTTTATATGCTAGGTTGACAGAAGCTGGGACAAGTAACAGGAGCTCACTCTGTTACGCAGCGATAGGGATTCAAACTGCCAAACTTTCTGACCGACAAGCTCAATGTCTTAGCCATTGAGCCACCATGTCTCTGGATAATTCTACCCTCCCCCAATTATATTGCCTAATCAGTGTTCCTCAATGTGATGCTTTTCAAGCATTATGAACCCCATCACATAACATAAACTTAATAGGAGTTGTATTGTACTTGGGTGTTTATGATTTTCTTTCTGAAGAACATCGAAACTGACTTTGGACATGAATTAATTTTATTTGGGACTCCTAAAAGGGTCTATGACAATTCCCCACAGCCAACTCACCATGGCTAACTTGCCACAGCCAAGTTGCCATGGCCATCTTGCTGCAGGTCAATTTGCCACAGCCATCTGCGGCCAACTCGCTGCAGGACAAGAGTTACACCAATAACAAAGAATTGATGGAAAAGGAAGGACAGAATGAAATGTGAATGGCAAACATTAAAATAATTTTTATTTATTTAAATAATTAACTAGAATTAGTAAATTGTTCCATGGTGAGTTGACCATGGCAAGTTGCCCTGCAGTGAGTTGGCCATAATGAGTTGGCAGTTGCAAATTGGCCATGACGAGTTGGCGATGATGGTGAACTGGCCCAAGCAAGTTGGCTGTGGCAAGTTGTTCTATTTCCCTCCTATAAGCGCTCTTCAGGAGCATTGTTAAAATTTGTCCTGTGCCTGGTTTTAAATGTACTTTAAATAGATAAATATATTGTATCATAAGCTTTCCTAAAAATCTTTGATGGAAAAATAGGATTGGAATGGTTGCATCTGAATGATTTAGTCTCCCTTCTCATCCAAATTAACTAGAACCAGTATAGAAATAGTGGTTCAGACAAAACAAGTTTGTGTTATTATCAAACTTGAAATGTACATATAAATGCTTCCATGAAGAAACTGATTCCAACAATTTTCTCCAGGCAATTTTCATTTTTGTGGCCTATTTAGGTGTGGGCAACATGTCTTGGGAGCTACAGCATCTTGCTGATCTTCAGTAAATCAGCTGATAAGATTCCTGCTCTGTCTTCCTCTCTCCCATTCTAGTCTATGAAAGTTAGAATAATTCCATATAATTTTTTTCAAGTATTGTTCTAGATATTTTTTACATTTCCTGGTATAGTTTGATTTCCTTTGTTAACCCTCAGTCTGGTATAGTGTGTTCTTTTTGCACTGTTCATATTTCTAACTACAAGTCAAAACATGCAGAATGATTTGCCAAATTATATGCAAGGTAGGATAAAATCTGTAACTCATATGCATGCTTCAAATTTGAATAGCTTGGTAATTAGTTTGATATATCCAACTTAGCAAAGAAAAATAAGCATTGATGCCTTTTCAGGCTTAGTACCAGAAGTGGGTTGCTCCTGGTTCAGCTGAACCAGTAGTGGTGGCGGGAAACTATGCCCACCTGCCCAGAGACTTCTGTGCATGAGCGTGAGGGCAAGTGAACCAGTAGTTCTACATGGGGCTGCCCTTGAAGAGTGTTTGAAGATTTCAGTTAGTCCAGAATGCAGCCACGCAAGCAATTGTGGGTGCACCTAGGTACACCCACGTTACACCTATCCTCCGCGAGCTGCAGTGGCTTCCCATTGGTCTCCGAACACGCTTCAAAGTGCTAGTTGTTACTTTTAAAGCCCTACATGGCATCGGACCTGGCTACCTGAGAGACCGCCTCCTGCCAATTACCTCCCTAAGACCGATTAGATCGCACAGACTAGGCCTTCTCCGGATTCCATCTGCCAGCCAATGTCGGCTGGCAACACCCCGGGGGAGGTCCTTCTCTGTTGCAGCTCCGGCCCTTTTGAACGAGCTCCCTACCGAGATCCGGACCCTTACTTTCCTTCCAGCCTTCCGCAAAGCGACTAAGACCTGGCTGTTCCAGCAGGCCTGGGGCTGTGGAGTTGTCCAGCCCCACTTTAGGTTTGTGACTGTTGTGCAATTTTTTACACTCTTGATTTATTTTTTATTTTTTTTATATATATATATATATATATATATATATATATATATATATATATATATATATATATATATATATATATATATATATATACACACACACACACACACACACACATACATACATATATCCCCCTCCCCTTCTACTGTAAGCCGCCCTGAGTCTCTTTGAGAGTGGGTGGCATACAAAATTAAATAAATAGATAGATAGATAGATAGATAGATAGATAGATAGATAGATAGATAGATAGATAGATAGATAGATAGATAGATAGATAGTTAGTAAACCGGCTAGCAACCCACCACTGCACAGTACCATCATGTGATCTTTGGAACTGCTCCCAAAATATACAGTATCTCCTGAGATCTCACATCATCAGATATAACACTGCAACAGCAAAGTCTTTTACAATCTCACAAAGGAATCCCAAAATCTCTCTATCGCATGAAGTCAAAATACACTTGTGAGATCTGAATTTTGCATGCTGTAATTGATCGCTGCTTTGATTGCAATGATTGATCACTATTAAATTATTTGAGAAACCCAAGTTGGAAAGGATCAACCTGAAAATCCACTGCCAGTCAGAAAGACCTAGGAGTCAATAACCTGCAAACATAGGATGTAATCAAAAGCTCTCAAAACAGTCCAAAGGTCTCACCCAATGCAAGGAATGAACAAAATTTAATGGCCAAAGACTGCACTTGCCTTTTTTTGGCTAAGGTTCACAAAAAGAGTAGTGTCACATAGACACAACATGGGCAGAACTGGACTGAGGGGGAGAATTTTAAAGATTTTCTTTATTATTCTATGATACATTTGCTCAAAGGCTTACATTGGGTTTTTTCCAACTCAAAATGGCAGTAAATAAGGTTGTCCTGGGGGGGATGGGAGGCTCCAGAATGCCCCAAAAGACCCAGGGCCCTAAGTAACTCCCCCACAGTGCTCCAGCCTGAGTAAAATTGGAGGTGAGAATCAAGGGTGGGTTTCAATTTTTTTTACTATTGATTCTTTGGCCATGATTTATTTTGTGGATATGGCTTATTTTGTGGGCATGGCCAACTTGTAAAATGTGGTGAAATTCACGCTCTTGCTTAGCAACCAAACTTTTGGGCTCAACTGGGGTCATATGTTCTCTTTCTTTCCTTTCCTTCCCTCCCTCCCTCCTTCCTTCTTTCTTTCCTTCCTTCCTCTTTCTCTTTCTCTCCTTCCTTCCTTGTCTCTCTCTCCCCCTTTTCTTTCTCTTTCCTTCTATCTTTCTTTCTTTCTTTCTCTCTCTCTCTTTTTCCTCTGTCTCTCCCTTCATTCTCTCTCTCTCACACACACACACGCACACACACACACACAAACACAGAGAGAGAGAGAGAGAGAGAGAGATTCTGGGCACAAAGATGGAGCCCTTCCCGGGGAGTTCTCCTGCGTGGATGCACCCGGCAACAACGGTGGTGGTGGGGGCAGAGCTTGCCTGGGTTCTCCGCCATCCCAGAAGTGCCATACCAGGGAGTTCTGTGCAGACATGCTCACCAGCAGCAGTGATGGTGGGGACAGAGCTTGTCTGAGCTCTCCACCATCCTGGAACTCTGCTGCTCAGGAAGGTAGGATGTTCTTTCTTTCAGCGGTGGGACAAGGAATAAAGTGTTTCGGGAGGGCAGGCAGCCCTCCCAGAGCACTACTACCCCTCTCAGCCCCAGAGCAGTGGCTGCATCTCCACCAAGGGCCGCTTGCCCAGCCCCTGGCTGGGCCAGGCTGGATGCCGACCTCAGAAGGCAAGCGGGCATGGGGGACCACTGGGAAAGTCATGTGGAAGGCAGCCAAGCATGGCAGGGCTCACAGAAGGGAATAGGCTGCTAGCTTCCTTCTGCATGGCTGGGCAGCCCTGATGCACATCCTGTGTGTTTCTGTGGACAGATACGCACCCTCCGCCAATCCAAAGGAGACTCAGCAGCAATGCTGCTTCCCACCGATGAAGGAGAACAAGAGGCGCAGAAGCCACTGGCAGGTGGGCAGGCAGTAGCCCCTCATGTGGGGGATGGGCCAGGCGGCGCTTTCCCTTCAGCCTGGGTGGCGGCACTTCAACTTGGCGAAGACCAGGTCACCAAATTTCTACTCATGTGGGCAGCCAGAGCAGGACATGGTGTGGGTGGAGAGGCTGAGGCAGTCCTGGCTGCACCCCCGAGCGATCACTGCACCCCCGAGCAACAGCTGTGCCAGCCCATCTTGCCCACCTTGCCCACTGCCTCTGTGCACTGCACTTAGAAAGGGCCTCTGCCACAGCACTTGCCTCCCTCCCTCCCTGGCTGGCTGCAGACATCCGCCTGCCCTCCTGGAGCACTGTTGTGGAACTGCTGTTCGCTTGCTTTCTTCTCCCGCCGTGAAACTAAAGCAAATGGTGCCGCATTACAATTGCAACGACCTGGACTTCACCAAGAAGAACCGGCAGCGGCCAGGCTGACAGGAAAGTACCACAGGCTCTGCGGTGGTGTGGCTGGGAATGGCCTGCTCCCCGTGTGAGGGGATGCCTCCCACTCACCAGCATCTTCCATGCCTCTTGCTCTGCTTCTTCACCAGTGGAAAGTAGTACTATAGCCAAGTATTTTTTCTCTGGAGCACCAGACTCCACAGGCCTAGTTCCCAGAGTGGCGCTGGCAGTTGGCCAGGCCAATCTGCAAAGAGAGCAGGAAGGTGGCTGGGTGGGAAGCCAGTGGGCTGCTTCAGAGCCTGAAGCTCCACAGAGCTGGTACAGGACACACATGGTCCCAGTGGAAGGCAGCCTTTTCTGCAGCATTTCCCTACCCTCTTTAGATCGCCCTGCGGGGGGGAGGGCTCTGCCTTTGTGGAAACAGGGCAGGCAGTTTGTATGGAAGGTTGGCAGGGGGGATGTGTGGCTTTTCACAGAACCACACAGGAAGCCTATCGGGGCCGGCTCGCTGCACAGAAGGAAGCTAACAGCCTATTCCCTTCCACTCAGCCCTGCCATGCTTTGCTGCCTTCCACGTGGCCTTCCCGGCAGTCCCCCATGGCCACTTGCCTTCTGAGGTCAGCATCCAGCCTGGCCCGGCCAGTGGGTGGATGGTGGGCAGCCTTTAGTGGAGACACAGCTGCTGCTCTGCGGATTATAGGGGCAGCTGTGGTAGTGGTGTTCCAGGAGGGCAGACACCAGGTAAATGTCCCTGGCTGCTACACATGTGCACCATCTGCCCTGTCAGCCCCAGAGCAACAGTTGCGTCTCCACCAAGGGCCACAGCGTGGGAAGCCAGTGGGCTGCTTCGGAGCCCAAAGCCCCCTCTAGCCAGTATGGGACACAAGCAGGCCTGGGTGGAAGGCAGCCTTTTCTGCAGCATTCCCCACCCCTCTTTGGATCACCCTGCAGCAGGGGCTCTGCCTTTGCAGAAATGAAGCAGGTGCATGTGCAGCAACCCTAGGATGTCTGCTTGCCTCCCAGAGCACCGCTGCACCTCTCGGCCCCAGCGCAGCATCTGCATTTCTATCAAGGGCTGCCCACCCACCCACTGGCCAGGCCAGGCTGGATGCTGACCTCGGAAGGCAAGTGAGCATGGGGGACACCGGGAAGGCTGAATGGAAGGCAGGGAAGCATGGCAAGGCTGCAGAGAAGGGAGCAAGCAGCCTACTCCCTTCCCTGTGACCCTGCCATGCTTCCTAGCCTTCCACGCAGCCTTCTGCTTGTGGAAGGTACTGCCAATAGAACTGGTTCGAGGCATGGCAGGCCGAGTTACTACCTATTTGGCCAAACTGGTCTGAACCAGTAGGAACCCTCCTCTGGTGAGAATGAGGAAAAGAGATTTATTTTGTATTGTGCTACCTCTGACAAATTATTCCTAAGAGAATGCAGCCATTGAGGAATGGGGAGAGGGTTTCCTTAACTCAAAGAATCAAAATGATTCAAATTTTCATAAAAATTGTCTTTGCATTGGTCAAATCTCAAACTATTGTTGCATCCCTGAGGATTTTAAAAATGTTTCCAACCTTTGATATTCCTCCTCTAGCAAGAGTTTCTGTGTGTTCTATGTATATTGCTTAGCTAATTGTACCCAGGCCCTGCATAAACTGATAGAAAAGATTTCCCATGCTAGATGAAAACTAATTTTTATTGTGTTATGGAGGATTAGAGTGTTGCATATGGAAGAATATATCAGCTACAAGCTTCTAAATGCATTGTTGTTAATTGGACAAAATAATTTCTTGAGCTGCTTCCTGCATGATTCTTTTAGCATGCTTCCTTCTGAATTTAGAAACAAAATAATAAGAGGATTTGACTAGATTGATGACAGCTTGGGTAGATTTTTGTTTGCCTGTTGACTATTTGCTTTTGAGAAAAGTCATAAAGAGCAGGAGATAGGAAATTAGCCACAAAATTGAAGTCTTGTTTCATACATTAAATAGGGCAGCTAACTGTTGTGGAGCAGCAGGAGCTGTTGGAGCTGTAAACAGACTCCAACAGCGAGGGGCCCTATGAGTTGGCTCTGGAAGATGTAGAAGACCCTGGACAGGGTTCCAACTCCGAGCAGGGATCAGAGAGGCTGGTTGGCCACCAGGAGGCGCCTGAGGCATGGAGCAGCGGTGAAAGCCAAAGGGAGTGTGCTTCTGACGTCAGGCCTTGGACAGTGGGGAGGAGACAAGGGAGTTGGTCCTGGACGCCCGGCAATGGCGGGCAGATCAACTACGCAGATACAGAAGATAATTGGACCCAGGTGGTTGTAATTAGGCTCCTCTCAAGACAGTATATAAGGAGGGACTTTGTGAGGAGCTGATTGCAGGATTCAACTTAATTATCAACGCTGGAGAAGCTGTTATCTGTATCTGTCGGAGTCTGGGTTGCTGCCAAGGTTCTTTATCTGTTGGTTTGTGTTTGGGCTTTCAGCCACCAAGATTTATGTTTCCTGCTAATAAAGTGTTGTGGCATTCCAGTTAAGCTTGTCTCGGCATTCATTACTAGACAGAGGAATGGGTCAGAACAGCTAACTATGCAGCAATTTGAATGTTTTTCCTTATTGCAACTTTCTGAAGTTATAAAAGTAAAATTGTTGAAATCACCTCTGGTTGTATGGTATTAAAAGAAACATGCCAGCTTTTAATTAATGCCCCACCTCGAGTTGCCATATTTCCTTTAATAACAAAAAAAAAACTCCTTTCCCATTTCATACAAAAAGGAAAATTAAAAATTGTATTTTAATTGTATTTTTTTAAAAAATGAATTGTTCCTGTTAAGAGAAAGTGAAAAGCTGCATCCATCTTTTCCTTTGAAAGACCTGTTGTGCAGAGCTGGTTGATGCTATTGATGCTATAAGACTATAGTATCTGCTATATGGAAAATATATTGTTGAAAACATACAGCTTTGTAACATTTCAAAGGAAAGGTTAGATGTAATGCATTTTCCAATACACTGCAGCTGAGCCAAGAAAACAAAAACGTAGCTCAGTTTTTATCTTAATGTATTTCTATGGGGTAGGACATTACCAGAGATTGGGGCACAAATCATTGAATTTACATGATGCTGATATTGTGCTGATCCTTATTCTGCTGATATTTTTGTAACTTCCTATAGATCAGTGGTGGCGAACCCCTGGCATGAATGCCAGAGATGGCACCCAGAGCCCTCTCTGTGGGCACATGCCGTCACACCAGCCCAGCTCCATCACATTTCTCCATTGTGAACCTCGTCATCATTTGCAGAACTAAAAAAAAATATGCGAAACAGAATTCCACCTTTTGATGGACTCAGAAAACACTCATAGCAGGTATTCAAAATGTCTGTCTGCCTTCACGGAGTTTATTGCTTTTTATACAGTTTTAACAAGCAGCAAAAAGAGTATATAGCAACAACATCATTATTGATCTATTCTCCTTGTCAATCTTTAAGAACATCCCAGCCAGGGTGGAGTCTCACATATCTTGATGGTTCCTGATGCTGCCTGGTGGTGCTAATTAGGTGAGCTCATAGACATTTGAGGTAAACAGTTACTGAGGTGTAGCAGTTTGCTGCATGCAGCCTCTATGTAACCTTTATATGACCTCTATCTCTACATCTCACTCTTTTCTATTTTGTTAAACAAGGTATAGTAAGGGGTTAGTGAAAGGGTCATAATCAAGAGAGGAACATGCTTGCAGTTGCTTATACAGGATATATATCTGACCCTGAGGCAGGGGGGGGGGGCTTTAGGGCAAAAAGCTATGATATATATATTGCAAAAGGAAGGAAGACACTGAACAAAACAGCACCCACCAATCAAAATAGCACAAATAATGACTAAATAACGTAGGACATTTCCCAATAAGCCTATGGGCAACCAAGCCCAAAGGCTTTCCCACCAAGATCCTAAAGTATCAATTTTCAAATCAGAGCCAAATTGTGTAAAATATTTTTTTAAATATATTTTTATTCTTTTTAAACAAAACAACACATACAAAACAAAGCAAGAGAAGAAAAAAAAAACAACTTTCCTCCATTTCATCAAGCATGTCGTTTGGTTACAAGTTTTTGTGCATCAATTCTTAAGATTAAGATTAACATCACTGGTTTTGCATTAAACATAACTGGATATTTCGCTGTCATTGAGCATTATGTGTTCAAATTACCATTAATATTCTTTCATTTGTAACAATCCTTATTTCCTTGAATTCATAATTATCTATCAAATAACAATGAGTCTTTAAAGTATTATAATATCACCTATCTCCAAGGAGAAAAGGCGGAAATTAGAACAAAGAATTCCCATTAATTTATAATATACATTCATATTTTCAATTGACCATAATGTCACTAATCATCCAGAGTTCCAAAAATAGTTTTCCATTATTAATTATTAATCCATATAGTGGTTAAGTATTTCAGATCATATGTATATCCATTGTTCATTACATCATCATTGGTCCGTTTAATAGACAATGATCTTTCTGATATAAAATGGTCGCTACATGCAATTATCTCATTTTTCCAATTGCAATTACCAAAGTGTTCAAATTATCCCACTGTTATACATTGAGATCATTATTGTCCTTTATATATCATGTAAATAGTGCTCTATATCATAACAAGAAAAGAAAAAAAAGAAAAAACTTCATAACAATAACTGTAACTTTCTATTACTACATAAGTAAACAGTTTTATTCCCAGATTTTTTTATCTAACCATTGGTAAAATAAGTCCCATACTTTATAATATTGCTTGTCCTCTCTAATTTCAAATGTAAGCTTACTCATTTCAGCACATTCCATTATTTTTCTAATAGTTTCCTCCTGTGATGGTACTTTCTCATTTTTCCAATTTTTGGCAAATACAATTCTAGCTAAATTGTGTAAAATATTGAGCTGGTGCTGGATGGTTCATGATTCCTCTGAAAGGTTAAAACAACACATTCCTTGGAAACTTTCACAACCCAAATGCTGGCACAAAAGCAAATAATCAATAGCAGTGCAATTTTGTAAAATAGCCTTTCACAAAGCTTGCAACTGGTTAATTGCTGAAATAGCTAAAGAAGTAGCATTAATTGTTTTTGCCAAATTACACGCAACAGCATTAATGTTAAGATAAGTGTGAGCAGCAAGCACTGGCTATAGATATAGCCAATGCTACGTATTCCGCTTTATTAAGTAAAGCTGTCTCAGAGTCACAAGTGCTATCTAGCATAACTCCACGTCAAGAACGTTTTGAGTGATTGTGCTGTTTGGAAAGTAAAATTGGAATCAACTGGCTGAGACAACACCATGCTTCACTAATATTAGCAGCAATGTAATTAAAAGTTTCTTGACCTCATGTAAAAAACCATTCTTGCGGGAGCCAAACATGGGTAAAATTAAAGGAAGTCTCCTCAAAAGCTGTACAGTTTAAAACAGGTGAATTAATATGAAGTCAGTGAGGATTTTTACTTGAAGATGTACAATTAACTATTTTTGCGCATGTTATATTCTCAGGGACTACTACTACCAGGGTGCGCAAAGCAATTGCGTCAGAGGGTGGATCATAGGCAATCAACCCCCAACTAGATATAGTCCCATAGTTAAAGTTTTCATTTAATGGAAATCTACTCAAGTCAGTGAAGTTTTGAATTACTGCAGACGGGGTACAAACAGGGACCAAGCATTTAGAAAGCAAATTTTCCATGTCATATGATTCAGTTAAGCAAAAGACATCATTTTGGGTGATTTTAGCTAGTTCCACCCATAGGTTTTGCTTCATTCGCTGTTCAAGCGAGTGTTTGGGTGAGATGACAGCTGCTGTCACTAGAGGGCAGCAATTAACAATCAAACATAAACAAATGATGGCTAAGGAATTGGCAGTTAAAACCACAAAAATGGCAGCACATAAGTTCTCGGGGGGTTGCTTCACTTGTTGTTGCAGCACTACTTGCGCTTTGGTGGTCAGATTTTTCACGTCTCCCCACATCTGGACAGCTGATCCAATAAGATCGTATTGGCTGCTGTGCCATTTGTAGAGTCAACTTGGCCATTTCTGGAACCGGATTTGGGGACTGGTGCCACAACATCCTTAGCTGGGCGGACACAACGTGCTGGAATCCACAAGGGTCTTGTAAGAGCAAGCACAGCAGCATATCTTTGTCCCAAGTAATCAGAGGGACCAGCCCTAACCATATTTTGTCTGGTAATGCCCGATAATATACTAGAGGGGGATGCAAGCTTGTTTTCTGTTGAAATTGTCTCTGATAAGTGGTCAAATTTTGAATTGAGACATTCAATTGATTTAAGGTAAATAATACTTTTTTAACCTGTTGTGTTACCCATGACAAATTGGGTACCCGAGAGCCCTCCTTTTTTATTTGTTTGTGAAGACAGTCCTTAAAGGACAGATTAGCGCGTTCCATGATGGCTTGACCTGTGGAATTGTAGGGTAGCCCATGAATAAGAACAATATTCCAGGTTGTACAAAATTGCAAAAAGGCCGATAAAGAATAGTTTATCAGTTTACATTATCAGTTTTTAAAGAGGAGAGTTTGCCCAAGGCAGTAATGGCTGAAAAAAGATGAGAAATAACATGATTAGCTGTTTTCCCTCATTGAGGTGTGGCCCAAAGTGCTCCTGAATAGGTATAAGTAGATAAATGAATATACTTCCAGGGAGCCAAAGAGGGAACATGGGTGACATCCATTTTCCATAGTTGATTAGAGGCAAAACTACGGGGATTAACTCCCGTGTCCCCCAAGGGGGATGCCCCAGAACATTGAGGACAGGATGAAACAATCTGCTTGGCTTGAATCGAGTGGAATATAGCAAGCTTGTGCCAGCCCCCTGGCATTTTGATGGAAAAAAGAATGACTGAAGAATGGATCTGAAAACAAAATAGGTAAAACATGAACAGCAGCATTAGCATGACTGTTGCCTTCAAAGAGAGGTCCAGGAAGAGATGAGTGACTGTGTATGTGAGAAACAAAGTATAATTGCTTTCGGTCTTGTAGTAGTTGCTGCAAAGTTAAAAACAGGGCCATGAGATTGGGGTCACTTTTCCAACTTATTCTTCAACATTCTTGCAATTCTTGTTGGGGGTAGGTGCCACCTGTAAAACATACAAATTTTCTTTATATGCAGTTGACATTGTCATTTTATAATTTTGAGACCACAATTTCTGCCATTTCTCTAACTCAATCCCATGTCCAAAATTTTTTCCCTAAGCTATCATAGTTTCTTTGACTGGTTCCTCTTGTAGTTTAACCTCTAATAGATATCTATATAATTTTTATACTTTTTCATCAAGTATAATTTTATAATTATAATAATTTCAAATTTTATCTAGCTCAGTCATTTTGTTGTAAAGACCTTCTGATTTTCTATCTTCATTATATCTAGAGTGTATCTGCACATATGAATACCAATTCATTTCTATTCCTTCTTGTTTCAACTCTTGCATAGATTTGAGTTCACCTTCTGCATTCAATATTTCAACATATCTAACTGTTTGTTTCTTTTTATATATTATTGGATCTGAAAAAGCTTCAATGGTTCATATCCAGACTGGAGTTTTTAAGTAATGTAATCTTTTAACCTTCTCCCAATTTAATAGCAAAGCCTCCCTTATATAATGTCTTCTAAAATAACCATGTGCTTTGGATCCCTTATACCATAAAAAACTTGCCATCCCAACAGTAAAAAATGACCCTCTACATTTAATAGTCCAGAGTTTCTTAGTGTTATCCACTCCTTAATCCACATCAGGTTTGTTGCCTGGTAATATAACACCCAGTCAGGTAAGCCCAATGCTCCTCTTATTCTGGCATCTTGTAACAATTTGAGTTTTATTCTTGCTTTTCCCCCCAGCCAGATAAACTTTAAAACTATTTTGTTTAAATCTTCAAAAAAGTTGGGAGGCGGAGCTACATGTAACGGTGGTATGGCGACTTTTCTGGTATCTCCAGGATCACTGTTGAATTTGGATTGCCTGGGCAGTCCAATCCAGACCTAAACCGTCCCGAAGAGACAGTGAAAGGTAGGGGCAGATCCTGTGGTCCCAGAGACACCCAAGTCTCTGGTGACCCGGAAAAAAGCCCCCTCTTGCCAGCAATCGTGAGTCAGCCCCCAGGCTTCTGAAACTGCTGACAGCTCCTATATGCAAGCACAGGAGAGAAGCATGACGTTTTGGTGAGAGTTTTTAAATCTTTTTTTCTATTGGAGAGAGAACACGCTTAATCTGGAAAATTTATTTAAAAAAGAGGCTGACTAGAGAGAAAATGGTGGATTTAAGACAGCCAATTGAAGATTTTCTTTTTTTCCCCGTTTTATTTTTGGAAGCCAGGCTGGAGTTCAATTGCAGTTGAATGTGGATTGGCTTCTTGCGCTTTTCCTATACTTTTACTTTTGGACTTTGTGGGGACACTGAATATACTAAGCTCTAATTGTTTTAAAGATTCATTTTTCCTCATTTTTTGGCTTTCCTTTTTTTAAATAATTTTTTTATATTTTTAATTTAAAACAAATACAACATCCTTCTTTACATGCTATAGAAAGTGTATCAGTTGGTTACAAAAAGTCTTTCGTGCATCTCTTCCACAGTCAACAAATATAATTCATATTAACTTAAGTATTTTAACTCAAATATTTATACATGTCACCATCATTGTATCTCCATTTTCATTTGACTATAATTGTTTAAACATCCTTCATCATAAAATATACCAAAATGGTGCCTCTCACTCCCACCTCCTCCAGACATCGCAGAAGGATACCATAGTCGATGGTATCAAAAGCCGCTGAGAGGTCAAGAAGCATCAGGATAGAGGAGTGCCCTCTGTCCCTAGCCCGCCAGAGATCATCGGTCAGAGCGACCAAAGCGGTTTCTGTGCTGTACCCAGGCCTAAAACCAGACTGAAAGGAATCCAGATAATCTGCTTCATTCAAGGTCCGTCGGCACTGAAGTGCCACCACCTTCTCAACAACCTTCCCCCAAAAAGGGAGGTTGGAGGCCAGACGGCTGGATCCAGGGAAGGCTTCTTGAGGAGGGGCCTCACCACTGCTTCCTTTAATGGTTGCAGGAAAGACCCCTCCTGCAGAGAAATGTTGGCGATCGCCTGGAGCCAGCCACGTGTCACCTCCCTGCTGGTCGAAACCAGCCAGGAGGGGCACGGGTCCAGTAAATAGGTGGAGGCGCTCATTGCTCCCATGGCCTTGTCCACTTCCTCAGGGGTGACAAAATCGAACTCATCCCAGGAAAACTGACTTGGACTTGCCCTCGGCACCTCGGCTGATATTGCCCAAGCGGAGTCTAGGTCTGTCTGAAACTGAGTGATTTTGTCCGACAGAAACTGAACAAATTCCTCAGCTCTTCCCTGCAGGGGTTCCCCCACCCCCTCACCTTTCAGGAGGGAACAGATCACACTGAACAGGGCGGCTGGGCGAGATTCCACAGACGCAATAAGAGTGGAAAAATGAGTGCATTTTGCCACCCGTATCACCACTAAATAAGTCCTAATAAAGGCTCTTAGTAGTGTTCAATCAGATTCAGAGTTACTAGACCTCCAACGTCGCTCTAGGCGTCTCTTGTGGTGCTTCATCTCCCGGAGTTCCTCGGTAAACCAAGGTGCTCTCCTGGATCCACTGCCGTGGAGAGGTCTCAAAGGCGCAATCCAATCTAGTGCCTCAGTCACCGCAGCATTCCAAGCAGCAACTAAGGATTTGGTCGGGTTGTGGGCAAAGGAGTCAGGTATCTCTCCAAGCTCCCTCTGAAATCCCATAGGGTCCATCAGGCGCCTGGGGTGGAACCATTTAATCGGCTCCACCTCCCTGCAGTGGGGGAGTAGTGTCCTGAAATCAAGCCTCAGCGAGGAGTGATCTGACCATGACAAGGGCGAGATCTCTATTCCCCTTAATTCCAGATCACGGCTCCACTGCCCCGAGAGAAATACGAGGTTGAGTGTGTCCCCCACTCTATGAGTTGGGCCCTGAACTATTTGGGTCAAGTCCATGGTTTTCATGGAGACCATAAACTCCTGCGCTCCATCAGAGTATTCCCCAAGGGACGGTAGATTGAAGATAACCACTGTCCAAAACCATTCCAAATGTAATTCCTCACCAGCTGGAAACACTTTCTCTTTCTGTATCCTTCCGTTTTGAAGCCACCCCGACTTCGTCAGCCATGGTTGGACTTTTTTGTTGCCATCTTGAAGAACTTTTCTTGCTTCTTTCAGGGACTTTGCGATGTCCCTGAGGTCAACAAGACGTATTCTTCCTGTTCATTGTCTCTTCGGGATGGTTTAGGTTCGATTGGACCACCCAGCAGCAAAAGTATTAGCTGCAGTCTCAGAGCATTGAGACTGCATGTCCATATTGTTGCAATGTTGGCTCCTCCTCCTTTTGGCTTTCCTTTTTGTATTTTCTATTTCCTGTTTTTTTAAGCTAAAGGCAGAGTGGAAAGAGACAAGGATTGAGAGTTGATACAATTATCACTTCCACCTAGTGGACTTGAAACATTGTTACTAAGTTTTATTATCTGAATGGTTTAGAGAGAAGTTGTTCTCTTGAAGGCTATTTTGTTAAGAACTGATAGGGGCAGGAACACAGTTGTTTATACAGCTGTTTCCTGTGAAAACTTTCACTATCTGGAAACTTACTTTGGAATAAACAGAAGCTCTAAGGAAAAGCTCAGAGTGACCTTGGAAAGACTTTCATCTTTAAAAAAAACTTTGAATCTTCTTTCCTCTTTTTTTGGTGGCAGTGCTTACACTATCTTACTAGAGAGGTGGTGATTTTTTCCTTGGCTCCTTTTTTTCTGAAGCTGTGAAATATTGATTCCTGTTTTTTCTTTGCTCTCTTTTCCTTTTGGAGATATTGGAGACATATGGATGGCTTGTTTTAAACCTTAAGTGAATTGGTCTGAAGAATTTTTTTTAATAAGAAATCTTTTTTTCCTTCTCTCTCTCTTTTTTTCTTTTTCCATTCTATTCATAATTCTGTATTTTTATAGTTGACGCTTAATTTTTGTGATACTCCAGTGGTTATTTGGGACTTTTACACTATTTGATATTAATTGGATTAAAATATAAAAAGAAAAAACTTAGAAGATGAGTAGAAAGATAACACCTGTTGGTTCCACAACAACAACCCCTGCCTCCTCCCCTGCAGGAGAACAAAGATCAATACAGACAATGCTTATGCAAGGGATACAGAAATTGCAGGCAGAAGCTGATAGCAATGGTGAGAAGTTAGACATCATTGTAAAGAGGACTGAGAGTATAGAAAAAAGAATTAAGACAATTGAACAACAAACAGAAAACATAGAACAAAAGACAGCTAAAACGGAAGGAAAAATAGAAAACATGCAACAATGGATGATGAAATACGAGGACAGAATGCAAAAAATCAAAGAAAATGTTGAATAAGAAAAGAAGATTGAGGAGTTTGACAGCAGATTGAGCAATGTGGAAAAAGAGAGCAGTGGAATATTAGGATGGGAGATGGATTGGTCCAAATTTTTCTTAAGATTTCAAAACATAGCAGAAAGAGGAGAGAATCTAGTACAAATAATATCTGAAATTTTGACAAACGTATTAGAGATATCCAAAGAGAGAATGATGAATGGCATAGATGAAGTGTTCCGAGTACACACAAGATATGCAACGAGAAATGCCCTTCCAAGTCCACGTAAGATTTACTAAGAAAGCAACTAGGCTACAAATATTACAGAAAGCGAGAGACAGAAAATTGGAATATAAAGGCAAGGAGATTGTAATTCTGAAACAAATTCCAAGAAGAGTGAGAGAGAAGAGAAGTGAATATCAATTTTTGACTAAGAACCTGCTCAAGAAAGGTGTTAATTATAGATGGCTCATACCAGAAGGTTTAATATTTGCATGGCAAGGACAAAGATATAGAATAGATACAATCAATAAGGCAGAAGCCTTCTACACAGAACACTTCAAAGGAATGGCTGAGAAAACTGGAAAAGAAGAACTATTGGTACAATAGTTATTATTATAGGCACCCATAATCGAGACTGAGAAAATAGAAGGTGCTGTAGGCAGAATTGATATAGAAGAAGGCACGGTGGGTGGCATAAATCTCAGAGAGCAATAGAACCCAGATCAACTAGAGCCATAAATCCTACATATAAAATATAAACATGGAGGAAAAAAATGGTCACAATTAATATAAACGGACTTAATTCAGCAATTAAAAGAAGGAAAATATTCCACAAATTAAAAAAGTTAAATCTTGACATAATCTGCCTACAAGAAGTGCATATTCAAAAGAGACATGAACATCTACTAGTACAACCAAAGCTTAGAAAAATGTTTACTACATTGGCGAATTGTAAGAAAAGAGGAGTGATCTTCTACACTAAAGATAAAATTGCAGCGAAACCAATTTATACAGATGAAGAGGGAAGAATCTTGATGGTGGAAATTATGGGCAATATCAAAAAAATACTCTTAATTGCAATTTATGCACCCAAAGAAAAACAAGATGAATTTTACAAAAAAACTCCACAAAAAAATTTCTGATTTGCACTATACTGATATTTGTATGATGAGAGACTTCAATGGCATTGTAAACCAGAATATGGACTGCAAAGCACACAAACAACAAAGTTAAATAGAAAATTTCTTCCGAAATCCTTTTTCAGGATGATAGATTAAATGAATTTAAAAGATATTTGGAGAGAAAGAAACCCTACAAAAAAACAATATATTTTTATTCAAATAGACATTCATCATTTTCCAGAATTGATATATTATGGGCCTCAACGGAATTGATTTGTAACGTACAAGAAGTCGAGATTGAAACAAGCACCTGGGCGGATTATAATCCAATTACAATCAAATGGAAAGGCCAAAGGACAAGATCTAGATGGACACTAAACAATACTATATTGAAAGAAAAACACTTTGTACAGAAAATGGAAAAAGAACTGCCTTTTTTCTTTAAAGAAAATAGAAGATACATCAATGCAGAATCTGAAGGCCTTTACCAGAGGTCTGATAATATACACAAGGAAGAGAAATTTAAAGAAAAGACAAATACATAAAGGTTTAGAGAATGATTATAAGATACTTGAAAAAGAACTACAAAGATCTCCACAAAAAAAAGATGTTAAAATAAAAATGGACACAATTAAACACAAAATGAATCTACTGGAAAAGGAAGAATTGGCACAACAAAATCAGAGGTGCTAAGAAAATAAAAGCAAAGAAAATATTGCAGTTAAGAGATGAGCAAGGACAAATTCAGTATGGAAATACTGAGAAGAAGAAAATTATACAAGACTATTATGTTAAGCTGTACGAACAAGAGAAAATAAAAGAGGGAGGAGTTAAAAATATTTACAGGATGCTAATCTTCCCCAGATACCAGACAAAATGGAAAGGCCCCGGGACCGGATGGATTATCAGTGGAGTTCTACAAAACACTTGAGGAATCCTTGTCTCTCTCACTCCTAGAAGTTATGAATGAAGTGATGTCTGAGAGTAGAATACCTAACTCATGGTCAGAAGCATACATTGCATTGCTACCCAAAGAGGAGAGTGATTTAACACAAACTAAGAACTATAGACCAAACTCCTTATTAAATTCAGATTGTAAGTTATTTGCATCTATACTGGCAGAGAGACTTTAAAAAATACTTAAATAGTTTTAACCACTCTGACCAAAATGGTTTTTTTTTTTACCAAAGAGACAAATCAAAGCAATATGAGAATGATTTTGGATACTTTGGAGTATTATGAGGCCATCCCGAAAAACAAATGGCTTTGATATTTCTTGATGCACAGAAGGCTTTCGATAATATGAATTGGTGATTTATGTTCCTACAATTGGAACAGATGAATTTTGTTAAGAAATTTATTCAAGCTATACAAATGGTATATCATAAACAAACAGCAAAGATAATGGTAAATGGAGAACTGACAGATTCTATTGAAATAAAGAGAGGTACGAGACAAGGCTGCCCACTATCACCGTTACTTTTTGTCTTAACATTAGAAATTTTAAACAGAAAGATTAGAGAAGAAGAAATAAAAGGAATGAGAATTTAAAAAAGAATACAAGCTACAAGCGTTTGCAGATGATTTGGTTTTTATTCTTGAGAACCCATCAGAGACAGCACTCAAATTGTTAGAAAGAATAAAGGAGTATGGAAAAGTAGCAGGCTTGAAAATAAATAAAGATAAAACTTGACAAAGAATATACCATTAAGACAAAAGAAAGAATTGGCGGAAGTCTTGCAGATTCAAGTCACAAACAAGGTTAAATATTTGGGGATATATCTAACTGCTAGATGCAGCACTCTTAAGGAGGACAATTATATTAGACTGAAGCAGCAAATTGCGACTAACCTGATGAAATGGGAAAACCTACAACTATCAATGATAGGAAGAATTTCTACGATTAAAATGAACATTTACCCAGTATTTTATATTTGTTCCAGACAATCCCAATCAGATTGGGGAATGACTTTTTTGAAGATTTAAACAAAATAGTTTTGAAGTCCAGTAATTCTTTTTTTAATTTTTTTTTTAATTTTTTTTCGCTTGAAAAGGTTTTTATTTTCCATTTTTTCATTTTCATACACTCACATATATACTGTGCATAGCTGGAGCCATACAACATTAAACAATAATCGCAGCAATTCCTCTTGTCAACAAAACCCCCCAAAATAGAAACCCAATATACCTCTTCCACTCTCCATACACCTCTTTCTTCCATCCCCCTCCAGCTTTCTATCTTCCCTCCATCATCCCCCTCTACCCTACTTCCCCTTCCCTCCAGGAATTCTTTAGGGCTGGGGTCCCAACTCCCGATCCACAGATGGGCACTAGTCCACAGCTTGCCAGGAACCAGGCCATGCAAGCGAGCAAAACCTTATCAATGCATGCATGGAATCCAGGCAGCATGCCAAACCATGCCCCTCCAACCCATAGAAGAACTGCATTCTATGGAACTGGTCCCTGGTGCCCAAAAGTTGGGGGCCACTGCTCTAGCATTTTTGCACTTAACTTCATCTAGAATGCAATGTGCGTATTTTTCTGGTTGAAACAATGGTTATGTCTGTCTATGTGTTGTGCAATTAAATGATTTTCATCATATTTTCTGACTGATAATTGGTGTTCGTGGATACCCTCTGCTAGTCTTCTGTCTGTTTATCCTAAACAATGACTATTACAGTCTTTATGCTTGCTGTATATTGGTTAGGCTCCATTATTATCATGTCAAATATTACCTGTAATTTATTTTTCTGTTTTTTAGCTAATTTTGCAGAGTCTAAAATGAACTATTGTATTCTATGTGAATGGCATATACTTCTATGTTTATCATTATTTTATTTTCAGTTCATTTCTTTCTCTTTTTTTCTCTTGTGACTTTTTAGAAAATGAGGAGGATGTTTGTAACATCTTGAACAGAACAAATACAACAGACTACAAAGTAAGTTAAATGGTGAGAAATTTTCAAGTAAAAAATATGTCTAATGTAGAGTCCTCAGCAATTTGACATAGGCCAAGAAACAGAACAGGCAATGCAAGGCCAACAGATAGTCCTTAACTTACAACCATTCATTTAACAATTGTCCAAAATTATGATGGAAAATTGTCCAAAATTATGATGGAAAAAAAGAGACCAATCCTTGCACTTAAGACCATCACATCGTCCTCATGGTCTAATGATCAAAATTCAGATGCTTGGCAACTGGCATGTATTTATGATGGTTGCAGTTACCTAGGATCATATGGTCTTCATTTGTAACTTTCCCAGGGATTTATGACAAGTATAGTCAACAGGAAGGCAAGTTTGCAAAGTAAATCAGGAAAGTCAGGAATGCAACGAAAAAAGTTGTAAAATTGGTCCTGATTCACATAATGATGTCTTTACTTAGTGGTGAAAGTGTTCGTCCCAATTGTTTCATTGTTAGAGAATATACTAGCAGAATCTGGAAAGCCTGCCAAAATGTCTTCTGCCCCTTCTTATACTAAACAAAACCAAGTCAGGGTTATTTTGAGTTTCCTTCTACAGCCACTCCTTTCCAAGGATTTAATTGTTTCATTTTCTTAATGTTTTTTGCATTGTTTATCAAAGTTATCTCTGTATTTTTTTAACCCAGTATTCTCAAATCTCAGCAACTTTAAGATATGTAGACCTCAATTTCCAGAATACCTCAGTCAGCATGTTGTGCTCTACATGTCTTAAATTTGCTGAGGTTGAGAAAAATTAGTCTACAGCACTACTGAAACATCTGTTTGTTCAATGAAAAGCAAATAATGAAATTCTTTATTCATAACTGTCAGCCCACAGTGTGTCCATCAGATCCATCATTAACAATATATAAAAATGGTAGTGCAACAGGTATGTTGGACCAGATAAAATAGTCAAAATGGCCATGATTGTGCAATCAAAGTGTCATCTCTTTTTATGTATAAAATGGGGACAGTGATTCAATTGTATGGTTGCAGCCACCATCTTGACTTTTTTGATGCCTCCCAGGGATGCGCCTGTGATGGGCTATTGATGCAAAATTAGTTTATTGCAAAAATCAGTTCCAGACCACTTTCAGATCAGCAATTCTTTCCACAGTATGCCTTCTAATTCAGATCAGGCATTATTTGTCACTTTGTTAGCTAAAGCTGGAATTAAAACCATGGCTAAGCATGGACTTGATATAGTGCCATATTTTGCTTAAAAATCTCATAATACCCATTTCTACAGGTAGAATTCTTTTATTAGCCGATGTAGTTCAGTAGGCCAGAAAGACACTCTGAAGTATAAGACGCACCTTGCTTTTGGGGAGGAAAACAAGGGGGGGGGGAATCTTCCTTTGCTTCCTTGCAACAAACAGCCAATAGTATGGACAATATACACTGTGATGTATTTCTGTGCATGTGTGCCTGACCCATAGAAATAGCAAAGAATTGGAGAATGTACATTACAGCAGTATATTAATGCCAGAAAGTTTTCTTAAATGTAGTCACAGTAACGCCTTCCAGTTATTTAAATAGATCTACTCCAAACATAACTAAGTCAGGGTCTAATTAAACAACAGGACACTGTTTTACATTTCAGACTATACTTGTATAGAAGCTGTTAAAATTGATGTGGTTTTCTGGAAATATACATTATTCTCCGCTATTTAAAAGAAGATACAATAGCACTGGGTCTCTTCAGATTAAACATTCATTTTAAAAAGCTGCTTCATTTTGTTAAGTTGTCTAGAACAATAATAAAGCAGTCTTTAAAAAATAAGTCTAATAATTTGAACATTCTATAGGCATTTATAGTTATTGACTTACCTCCTTGCAGCAAACAGCCTGATTAACACAAGAAAAAAAATCTGCCTCTGCCTCCCAGCAATTTGCCTCCGTGCAGCAAACAGCAAGTTTTACTTTCAATTCAGCACGGGCCTCCCGATCATCAGCTGTTTTCAGGCTGCAGGGATTGCTATAGTCCAGTGATGACTAACCTTTTTCCCATTGTGTGCCAAAAATGGGGGGGGGGGCGGAAGAGTCCTGCACATGCGTGCCCACACCTATAATTTTATGCATGTGCCCCCCCCCACTGTGCATGCATGTGCAACCCTCATTTTTCACCCTCCTCAGGCTGCAGAGGCTTTCTAAGAGCCTGGGGAAGGCAAAAATGGCCTCCCCCGCCCCCTGGAGGCCCTCTGGAGGCCGGAAGTGGCCCATTTCCTGACTTCCGGTTTGCATTTTGGGCCATTTTTCACCGTCTTGAGGCCTTAAAAGGCTTCCCTGAAATGGCCCAAAATGATATTGTTTATGTATATAATAAAAATAAAAAGTTGGAAAATAAGAGAAGAAAAGTAATACAGCAAAAATTGGAAATGGAAATATAATATAAAATGAATTATATATGTGAAAATGTTAAAGGACAAATCCAGACAACATTTTGTTCATAAAAGAATTTTTAATAATGCAACAAAAAATTAAAAACTTTGTTGAAAAAAAGACACACCCAAATTTTCACCCTCTTTTAGGCAGGGAAAAAGTACGTCTTATACTCCAAAAAATACAGTAACTTTTACTCAGCTATTGCAAACAGTGAATACTTTGTTGAATGTACTTAACGGAATTCTTCTTTTTTAATGCTGCCTCTGAGTCAGAGCTGACTCCTGATGACTGTATGTCCTTGCCCCTGGAGTTCCCTTGGTAAGATTTCTTGAAAGTGATTTTCCATTGCCTTCTTCCTAGGGGTGGCAGAGAGTCTGGCCTAAAGTCATCCAGCTAGCTTCATGCCTAAGCAGAAGTAGAACTCATGATGTCTTTGTCTTCTAGCCTGATCCCTAAGACATTACACCAAACAGTTTTTTTGGGGAGGATAAAATTAGGAGAAGCTGTTATGAATTTCTCTTGAGGTCTCAGAGAAAAGATTTCAAGTGTAATAAATACAATAAAGTCATTATAATATATTTAAATGATTTTCCCAGCAAAAGCACTGCTCTTCCTGAAGCTTACTTCCTAGTGATAAATAAATAAATGATAAATACACTTCATCACTGTACCTCCCTTATAATTAGTTGTTTCCTATGCATTTATATGGCTGAAGCAATCCTAAATCAGATCTCAGCTGAAGTCACTCACCTGAAAAAAATGGCTTGCTTCTTTTGCAGTCAGAGCAATTGTTTATTTTAAAGTAAGTTCCACTGAATAGTAAACAAGCTACAAATGCCATACTTCAATTTATTTTAACTTTTAAAGTTTGCAGCATCTTCTTATCAATAGTTGACAATCCCCAATATTTGTCAAATAAATAAATGTCATCAACTGGATATTATTGATTCCAATCCATTAGGTGTACAGACTCACATATGGTTTATTAAAAAAATAAAGCATAGTGCAATTTAATGTGTCTTTGTTATGAAACACTTCAATCACTATTTCAATCAACAAAAGCTGATATTCATAACCATTGCAAACAACAACTTAAATCAGTCACAATTGAAATATTCATTGAAATAATATATTGTATCATGATTTATAACATTACTATTAGAAGGGAAGAAAAGAAAGCATATCTTTGCCTTTGAATTGAAGTATGCCATTTGCCGCTTGTATACTATTCAGTGGAACTTACTTTCTAGAAAGTATATATCCAGAAAGATGCATTTCTGTTGACCTTAACACAGGAGAGCATGCCTTTTCTACAGTGGGATACAGTTTGATGTACCACATAAGACATGTCTTTTCCTCTAGAACTATTGTTTTATCATTTGATTAACCAGCTTGCTTTAACAATCCTAATTCATTCATTCATGAGTGGAACATATTAAATAACATTAGTTTAGTTAGACCAATGTTAGAATCTTCTTTCTAAAAAAGTAATAAATGTAACCTTAAAAAGCTCTTTTTCAAACAATATGTAGCTAATTCTATTTAATAAGAAAATTTATATGATTTTTTTTTGCTGTTGCTGAAGAAAAAATGAATCCCTGTCCACCAAAGCAATCCTATGCTTATAATTTTTCTGCCAAGACAAGTGGATGCACTTTTAAACACAACATTGGCTGCAAATAGCTCTCTTTTTCACATTGCAGGAAAGTTCAGAAATGGCTCAGTGAGTTAACAACTGACAGGTTGATTTTGGGCCAGTCATTCCATATCTCAGCCCTTTACAGGATGGTGATGAAGAAAATAGGAGGAAGAGGAGGGATATTTGGAGTGTTTGCTGCCTTGAAACTTATAAAAATAGTGATTGAATATAAATAAATAAACAAATAAATGATTTTTCCGGAGAATGGTATTTTGCAGCTCCCTATTTTTAAAAAAGTGTAAAACATACTTTAAACAATATATAAATACAGGTGGAGCAGATAAATTGCCAAACAACTAGCAAGGTATGTAGAGGCATACATTGGCCCTCTGGGTGGTGCAAATGGGGATTCCAGAATCCAGTGGTGTGATTAGGTGTGTCAGATCCTCTCCATTAGATAATTAGGAAAGAAGACCACGAGACTCCATGAGTAGAAATCAAGTGTACTTTTACTAATTATAAATGATTAAAGGCATAGTGAAGCGAAGTCTGATTATTTAGGCGCGAAAGCGATTGATATATAGAATAGCCCATTCCCCACCCCTTGGCATCACAGTTACAGTCCAATCATAATTCTCCCAAGTGTCAGGTGTGAGATAACTTCAAAAGGCATCACGAAGATGGAATGTCGGTGCCGTTAGTCCTGGCGGGAATCTCCTACGCATGCGTAGTCCGACAGGCAGCTGAGCTCCAGAAACTTCCTCCAGCACAATGAGTAACCCCACCCAAATACCATGCCCTCCCTCCCTGTTTCATGGCAGCCAAAGCAACAGCAAAGCAGAGGCTGACATCCGGCCGTCCTCCGGAAAAAGGCGTTCAGGCCTGGAAAACAACAAAACACAAACAAACAGATGAACAACAAAAACAGAAGAGAAAAAGAGGGGGGTAGAAAAAGTCAAGGCTTGTCAGGATAAGCAGAATAAAACTGTCGAAGCAGTCGGGGAGCACGGACATGGGACTTGTCCACCCACTCGGTATGAGATGGAGGAAAATGCTTCCAAGCCACTAGGTATTGTATCCGATTCCGCCGCCGTCGAGAGTCCAAAATTTCACAAACCTCAAAATGTCGTTCACCATCAATCAACAGGGGGGCAGGTGGTGGGTCCACAGGCAGACGTAAAGAGGAGACACGAACTGGTTTAATGAGGTTAACGTGGAAAACTGGATAAACACGGTTGAGATGTTTGGGTAGCTGCAAACGAACCGAAACAGGATTGATGACCTTGATGATGGGAAATGGGCCCACGTAGTTAGGCCCCAATTTCTTAGACTTTTGTGTAATTTGAAGGAACTTCGTGGACAAATAAACCTGGTCACCCACTTTATACTGGTAAGGTTGCGCACGCTTCTTATCAGCCTGTTTCTTATGAGCACGATGCGCAGCATCCAAAGTACTAAGAGCCAAAGGCCAAACATGGCTCTTCACCAAATGCAGCATCTTCACAAATCCAAAGTGACCCGCCAACTTGGAATCGTGAGCCCGTTGGAGAACAACGAGACGAAGAGAGGCAGGAACGTAAAGCTTAGCCCCAATCCACGGTAAATCGTCCCTCATTGTGCATTCACCCTGATGCTGCTGGAACCAGTCATCCTGGGGAAGGGCCCGTTAGAGGTCAGAAAGGAAATCTTGAGGCACTTCTACTTTCGAGCGTGCCTGCTGCCGAGTGACAACCGGAGCAGCAAGGCTGGATGCGGAAACTACGGGTCAAACAATACTCAGCTTAGAGCAGTTGTACTGAGGGAGTCTGGACAAAGCATCAGCCATGAAATTCTTCCCTCCCGGGATGCATTTGAGTGTGAAATTGAAACAATTGAAATGCTGAGCCCAGCGCATCTGCTTAGATGCGCTGGGCTCAAAGCCTCTAAGTTTTTATGGTCAGTCCACACCTCAAACGGGTGCTTAGCGCCCTCTAGAAAGTGGCGCCACATGGCCAAAGCCCAGCATACTGCAAATTCTTCTTTCTCCCAGATTGCCCAACGCCTTTCTGTGTCCGTGAGCGTACGGGAGGTGTAAGCACATGGTTGCAAATTACCTTGGTCGTTGGCTTGAAGCAAGACGGCCCCAACAGCCACGTCGCTGGCATCAGCTTGGACGACGAAAGACTTGTCCATGTCTGGATGCTTCAGAACTGGTTCCGCCGCAAAGAGGTGTTTCAACTTCTCAAAAGCAGCCTGACACTCCATGGTCCAATCCAGCGGCTTGCTAGGCTTAGGTTTAGGTCCACCTTTGGACTTCAACAAGTTAGTGATGGGAAGCGCAATTTTGGCAAAAGAAGGGATGAACTGACGATAGAAATTGGCAAAACCCAAAAATTTCTGCAATTGTCTGCGTGTATGGGGCGCCTCCCACTCAGTGACTGCCTTCACCTTATCAGGGTCCATCTCAATACCAGCGGGGGAGATATGATACCCCAGGTAGTCAATCTTCTCCTGGTGAAATTCACACTTGGACAACTTGGCATACAGTTCAGCGGCCCAGAGCTTTTTCAAGACAGTGCGGGCCAACGTGATGTGTTCGTCATAAGTCTGAGTGTAAATAAGGATATCGTCCAAATATACGATAACGCCTTTGTAAAGATGGTCATGCAAGATCTCATTAATTAATTGCATGAAAACTGCAGGCGCCCCCTGCAGGCCAAAGGGCATCACCCGGAACTGGAAACAACCAAGGGGGCAGTTGAAAGCAGTCTTCCACTCATCCCCCTCCTTTATGCGGACTCTATAGTACGCTTCTCTGAGGTCCAATTTAGTGAAAATGCGGCCCTTTCCCAATTGGGCCAGCATGTCCTTCATCAACGGTAATGGGTACAGGTTTTGAGCAGAGATACAGTTCAGGTTTTTGAAATTAACACATAATCTCAGGGAGCCATCTTTCTTCTCTCTGAACAATACGGGTGCAGCTACCTTGGGTCGTGCTGGCTCGATGAAACCCCTTTCCAAGTTTTTATCAATGAATTTTCTCATTTCCTCCATTTCTCTAGGGGACACTGAATATATTTGGGGCTTTGGAAGCTTAACCCCGGGCAAAATATCGATGGAGCAATCAGTAGGTCTGTGGGGCGGAAGCTTATCTGAAGATTTTTCACTAAAAACTCCTTTCAGGTCCCAATACTCTTTTGGAATCTTTTCTTCCCCCTCAATTCTCTCTTGGCCCCTGGCAGCCAATGTGGGGCTGGAGCCAGCAGGCTCTGGGCAATCGCCCTCCCCGTCTGGAGCTGTGCTGGTGCGAATGTGCAGCCATCCCTCCCTCCAATTAATGCGAGGGTTCCATTTACGAAGCCAGGGGAGGCCCAAAATCAGGGGCCTGTCCATTCCAGGAGCCACAATAAAAGAGATCAATTCTACGTGGGTGCCAATTTTCATCTCTAGAGGTTCAGTATAGAAATGGGCTGGGCCACCCCCTGCAATGGATCCATCGATTTGGCAAAACACAATAGGGGTTTTCAAAGTTCTTAATTTCAGGCCTAGTTTTTCCACCATTGCAGGGTTGATCATACATCTCGAACAGCCCGAGTCAAGGAGGGCAGGAAGCTGTTCTGACACCCCATCGGGTGGTACTCTTAATTCTATTGGGATTAACATGGGGCCTTTATTTGAACTCACCCAGCGAGGTGAGGCATCGTCATCGGAGTCATCAGAGGAGCTGGTGGTGACGTCAGCTTCTTCCTCCACCTCCTGTCTGAAGCGCGGGGAGGATGTTATCAGCAGCGAAAGCAGCCTCTTTCTTCTTCTTCTCTGGGGCCCTGCTCATCTTCCCTTCCCTCTTGGCAGGGGGCGGGGCGGTTGTAGGAAGTTTAGCGCAGCAATCTGTGGTGCGGTGGCCTCCCCTCCTGCAACGGAAGCATGTGAGCGGCTTGCCCTTGCCAGTGGAGCTTCCCTTTCGCTCACTCCTGATTCGGAAAGGGGGCTTTTGAGCTGGGGGGGGGTGATCTTCCTGCTTTCTCATCTCTCGCATGTTGAAGTATAATCAAATTGAGCTCAACATCTGCTGCATTTTCATACCAAGCTGTAACGCACTTGGGAAGGTGTCTGTTAACACATTGTTGGTAAATGTCCTCATTTAATCCTAATGCAAACTGGTCCAAAAGGGCATCCTGAGACCAGCCTCTCATATAACAAGAAAGCTGTTGAAACTCCTGAATATATTGAGACACCGGTCTATCTCCCTGCCTGAGGGCCATAAATTTCATCTTCCCCCATTTCTCGATTAGAGGGTCATCAAATCGTCTTTTAAACGCAGTCATAAAAGCATCAAAATTCCTCAGGAGGGGGGAATTGCTTTGGTGCAAGCTGATCATCCATTCGGCCGCCTCTTCCTCCAAAGCAAGTAACACCATTCGCACTTTCATTTCATCTGTTTCTAAATCGGGCCCATAAATTTCCATATAGTTATAAATTTGTATAACAAAGAGACCCAGTTTCTTGGAATTCCCATCATATTTTACAGGTAAGGGAGGGACTTTTGCCATTCTGCGTCTTCTGGGGGGGGGCCCTGCTCTGGCAGCCGCCCTGGCTGGGGGAGGGGGAGAAGCTGTTTCTGGGTTAGTTTGCTCCCATCCTCCCTCGGCCTCTTCACCCTCCCTAAATTTTTGCATAGAGTACCTTTGTTCAAAGTCTTCTGTTTGGTCTCTTTCTTGGGGTTTCCGTTCGGGCAAGATTTCTTCCAATTCGGCTGGCTTCGCCCTTTGTTTTCTCCTAGTAACTCCAGCATCCCAACTTTCGCTGTCCTCTTTTTGCCCCACACTTAGGGACCATCGAGGGGGAATCGCAGGGTCCACTATTCCTAGGCCAGCCATTCTCCTAGGTAATGATGGGTCTGCAGTTTCCCTTTCAATCTCTTCATCGCTTGCTCGCAAAGACATCTCCCTCGTTCCTTCTTGTAAGTACACCCCCCACAGAAGGTTGAAATCTCCTGGTGGGGTGTGAGTGAGACTTCGCTTACTGTCAGATCCTCTCCATTAGATAATTAGGAAAGAAGACCACGAGACTCCATGAGTAGAAATCAAGTGTACTTTTACTAATTATAAATGATTAAAGGCATAGTGAAGCGAAGTCTGATTATTTAGGCGCGAAAGCGATTGATATATAGAATAGCCCATTCCCCACCCCTTGGCATCACAGTTACAGTCCAATCATAATTCTCCCAAGTGTCAGGTGTGAGATAACTTCAAAAGGCATCACGAAGATGGAATGTCGGTGCCGTTAGTCCTGGCGGGAATCTCCTACGCATGCGTAGTCTGACAGGCAGCTGAGCTCCAGAAACTTCCTCCAGCACAATGAGTAACCCCACCCAAATACCATGCCCTCCCTCCCCGTTTCATGGCAGCCGAAGCAACAGCAAAGCAGAGGCTGACAAGGTGCTTCTCCAAACTACGCAAAACCTTAAACATTGGTTAGCATGAACCAGTCCGACCTGGCTGAAGCCCACCTCTGGACTAAACATATTTCAAGTGTCAAAATATGGCTATAGATTGGTTGGTTGGTTTTACTACCTTTTTTTATACCCGATAGTAGAGAGAGATGTTTATGACAGGTTTTTTTTTACTCCTTTACATATCAAAGAAACTTGGCTTTGGGTGCTAAAACAGTTATTGGAGATATTTCTGGTGGCAAAATATCTTGGGCTTTCTGGCTCCTTTAATCCAAGTCCTTTATCAGATTCCCTTTAAAATACATCAGTGAAATTGTTTTCTTTGTGTCTAGATTTTAAAATGTATCATCTTATTACATTTATATTGTCCAAAGTGTGCACTTCATCCTACTCGCTCTGTGTATTCACTAATATATAAAAAATTCTTAAACCACTAAGATTTCTAATGTGTTTTTCTGTAACAATGGTCTCATCTTTACAAAGACTATACAGTATATGTTTATAACCATATAAGGGATTTCTATAAACGAACCACTGTAAAACCAATATTTCCTTCATTTCATAATGTGTTTAGGAATTTTTTTTAAACACAACTATGACTCCCGCTGATCCCATACTCTGATTATTTCCACTTTACATCAGAGATTCTAATTCTAATTTTAATATGTCAATTATATTTTAATCACATGTGATTAACCATATTTAACTCTCCAGATGCTCTAGAAATATTTCTAGAAGTTGATATTTTAAGTCCAGCATAAATCTCTGCTGTGCACCAGCTAAAATCAAAGAAACACTTTCCTTCATGCCATTGTTGACATTAGGAATAATCAACTTTTTCCTCAAAGATGTGAACACCATTGCTGTTTTCTGATCATGATTCTGCAGCTGTGATCTTAGGGATACCTTGCATTAAAAATAACTGAGAATGGGGTTTTGCCTGCTCTTGCTTTGCTGATATTGTGTCTCACCAGGGGATCAACATGTAACACTTAATCCACTAAGGCACACCCTATTTCCCAATTTTCAGATAACGTTTTGGTAGGAAAGGATTTGGACAATATTTTCTCTTTTTCTTCCTTAATTCCAGAAGCTGTCTGGATTATCTCCAATTCTTCCAGCTGTCAGGGTTCCAACTGATGCCCTAATTAAATTATGAACCTCATATCAAGCTTCAAAAGAAATTCAGTTATTTATTAGGAGCTTCATGTCATCATGGACCAAATGAAGCCAAATCTCACCTCACTTAATTTACGTTCCAGCTCTGACCCTGTTTCCTCCCTCCCCCCACATTCTCCAATAAAGCAATTTCATGAGTTGTAGAGATAACTCCCCTCTGGCTGCTTTGGGTTTCTATGGAGACAACCTCCACATATCAGTTCGAATGTGCCTTGTTTTGGCTAAGATACCAGCTCTTTGATGAAGCTGTGAAGTTTGTTTTCCCATCGCCCTTGTCTATGGCAACTCGAGAGCAGGCCAGGGATACTTTGCAAGTTGACTAGACTTAGACTAACTTTATTGTCACTTTGAATGTACACTAATTGACATATATTAAAATGAAATTTTGTTGTATACAGCTCTCTAATATACACTAGATATACATGACTAAATAAATAAATAAATACAAACATACATACATGCATACATACATAATTATGCATATACCCGCATATATTATATGACATGGAGAAACAACAGTCTAGTTCAGAAGTATACATGTACATGGCAAGAGAAATAATCTTGCGAGTTGCAAGACTGATGGCATAGAGAAGAAAGCTGTTATAGAATCTGGTAGTCCTACTCCCAGCGGAGAGCACAGAAACAGACCGGGAGGTGGATGTGTGGAGTCTTGAACAATGCTTTGAGCTCTAAGTACATACCGCTTATAAGCATGATCCTGCATGACAAGAAGCAAGCTTCATATAATCTTCTCAGCTGTGCTTACCACTCTGAATGGACTTTCTATCTGAGGCACTGCTGCCACCAAACCAAACAGTGACGCAGTTTGTTAAAATGCTCTCAATCCTGCCTCTGTAAAAAGTGGTCAGGATAGAAGGAGAAAGATATGCCCTCTTCATCTGATGCCTGAAATGCAGATTCTGATTTGCACAATTCACTAAGGATAGAGACCAGTTCAGATTGTTAGTTATCTGCACCCCCAGATTTTTAATACTGTTGACGAACTCTACAGCTGCATCAGAAGTGGGTTTCAGGTGGCCCAGTCTGGTACACGTGTACCAGTGCCAGAAATCCAGCGTTCGTTTGCATACCGGGGCCTCCAGAGGCCCGTACCAGAACAATCCCTCCCCTGGCCTTCCCTCCCACTCGCTCCCCCGCCTGCCCGGTCACCACTAGCTTGCTCTCTCACTCTGCCGGTCCGCATTATGCTTGCCCTGCCCACCTACTTCCTTTGCTGGAGCGGAGGATGCATCTGTTGGAAAAAGCTCATGCTTCCTTCTCTTTGATAAGTGCCTTGCAAAACCGGGACTTTGCAAACCACTTCCCAAGAGAAGAAAGAGGGTGTGGGGCTTCTTCAGAGGAGCTGAGGTTGGAGCGGACCCTGGTCAGTCAGCAGCCCGTGCACCGCCACCATGTGACCACTCTGAGGGTGCAACCAGAAAGGATCGCTAGGAGATTGCCAACTGAAGCCAGGAATGTCCCCAGGTCAGTGAGGTGTCTGGGAGATTGCGCAGGGCTGGACTGGAGGCGGCAGGAAGGCATGGGTTGAGGCTCCGCCCCTGTACCAGTGAAAAAAAAGAATATCCCGCCATCCCAGAACTGTGCTGCAAGGTAAGGGAAGCAGGTCTTGGGAGAGACCTTCCCTCTCCCTTCAAAGAGCCTGCGTGTGGGGAGAGAGGAGGCGGGTTGGTTTGAATGCAGGCAAGCGGGCAGTTTACTGCCCCCTTTGCTCATTCGGGCAGGCGGAGAAAGAAAGAAAGGTGTGCGATAGCTGAGGGTGAAGGCGCTCCCCTTCACCTTGGTGGGCGGGGGGATGCTATATCGCACACATCCTTCCTTTCTTTGCCTCCCCAAACAAGTGAAAGAGGTGCCGGCCCAAAACTGCCGACTTGTCTACATTCAAACCAGCCTGCCTCCTCTCTCCTGTCATGGGCTCTGGAGGAGGAGGGAAGGTCCCTTCCAAGCTCGGCTTCTTTCCATCCCTCTTGTCAATCCATAAGGGGAGGGCATGGACCATTTGGTGGTGATGGGGAAATTGAGGCTTTTTTGCCAGCCTCCCTGCTGACAAAACAAACATTTTCACAGCAATGGCTGAAGTCCAATCCCAGGCAGTCAGTTCCGGCTCTCCCTTCCCCAAGCATGTCCCATTGTGCTTCAGCCGTCACTGTGAAAATGTCTGTTTTGCCAGCTAGGAGGTTGGCAAAAAAGCCTCCCTTTCTCCGTTGCTGCTGAATGGTCTGTGCCCTCCCCCTACAAATTGACGCCGCAGGAGGAAAGTAAAGAAGCTGGGTTTGGGAGGGACCTTTCCTCCTCCTCCAGAGAGCTCATGCCGGGAGAGAGGAGGCAGCCTGGTTTGAATGCAGGTGGCTTGGGGCCGGCACCTCCTTCACTCATTCGGGCAAGCGGAGGAAGGAGGCGCGTGATAAAGCATCCCCGCCACCAAGAATGAAGGGAAGCGCCTTTGCCCTCAGCTATCGCGCGTCTCCTTTCTTTCTCCACCTGCCCAAATAAGCAAAAGAGACACGGGCCCCAAACCACTCGCTTGCATTCAAACCAGCCCACCTCCCAGCTGGCAAAACAGACATTTTCACAGCAGTGGCTGAAGCACAATCCTGGACAGTCAGTTCCGGCTCTCCCTTCCCCAAGTATGTCGTGTTGTGCTTCAGTAGCTGCTGTGAAAATGTCTGTTTTGCTAGCTGGAAGGCTGGCAAAAAAAAGCCTCCATTTCCCCGTCGCTGCCAAATGGTCTGTGCCCTCTCCCTATGGATTGACGCCACAGAAGGGAAGAAAAGAAGCCGGGCTTGGGAGGGACCTTCCCTCCCACTCCAGAGAGCCCATACCAGGAGAGAGGAAGTGAGCTGTTTTGAATGCGGGCAAGCCAACAGTTTTGGGCTGGTGCCTCATTCACTCCTTTGGGCAGGTGGAGAAAGAAAGGAGGCACATGATAAAGCTATTCCACACCTCCTTTCTTTCTCCGCCCATCTGAACAAGCAAAGGAGGCAGTAAACCACCCGCTCACCCACATTCAAACTAGCCCATCTCCCCACATGGGCTCTCTAAAGGGGGAGGGAAGGTCTCTGCCAAGCCAGGCTTCTTTCCTTCCCTCCTGTGGCATCAATCCATAGGGGGAGGGTACAAACCAGTGGCAATGGGAAAATGGATACTTTTTTGCAGCCTCCCAGTTGGCAAAACAGACATTTTCACAGCGGCAACTGAAGGACAACGGGTAATAGCAGCTGAGCAAGTGAAGGAGGAACTCTGGGAGTTGAAGTCCCAAGTCTTAAAGCTGTCAAGTTTGAATACCCCTGGTTTTTTTTGGAAAGGTTTAGGGGTGCAAGGGCCTTGTAACTTTACAGCTTTAAGTCTTGCGTGCTTCAAATGCCAGAGTTTCTGAGCCAACATTTTGTTTGCTAAGCAAGAGCGTTGTTAAGTGAGTCTCACCACATTTTACAAGTTGCCATGCCCACCCAATCACATGACCACCAAGCTACTCCTACCCAGTCACATGACCACCAAGCCACTCCCACCTGATCACATGACCATCAAGCAACCCCCACCTGGTCACATGACCACCAAGCAACTCCCCCGGTCACATGACCACAAAGCCACTCCTACAAAACAGGCCACACCTACAAAATAGTTTCTAAACTTTTTTGAAACCCACCACTGAGCTGCATCCTTGAAACTGAGTGGAGTATGACTATGCCCACTCTTTCTAAATTTACAGTGATCTCCTTTGTTTTATTAACATTTAACACCAGGTTACTTTTATTGCACCAATCCACTAGAGCCTTTAGCTCTTCCCTGTATTAATCTTCATTGTTGTCTTGGATAAGACGCACCGCAATACATAAGACTATTTCTCTGGATTAAATTATAAGAGTTATTCCACCTTACATTTTTATCTTCCAGATTTTTTCTGCTAATAATGCATGCCGAGTTGATAATCCACTATACTTGTTTAGGTGTTGATGAAACAGTTGCAGCTGATGGTAACTCCATATGCACCTCATTTTATGCAAAGATAAAACGATGGACAGATCTGAATCATGCACCCCAAACTATAGATAACAAATTTACCATGATAACAAGATCTGACCTATAATTATTGTATATAGATAGGCAAAACCATGGATAAAAACACTACTGATAAATAAATAACTTTTTAATTACTCTTGGTCATCTATAAATAAAAATACATACACACCAGTCTGCTTTTTGAATGTAGAAAATATCACACTCATAGCATCCTTTAAAATGATTTTAGTAAAGCTGTCATTGTTTACAGTATGAAGTTTCCTATAAAATTAGCATGAGAGATTTTGATATATATATTATTATTATTAATTTGTGCAAAAATTATAATATTAAAACAGCAACAAACTGGTGGGAACATCAGCCTGAAAAAAGTCACCGAAAATCAGATGGTCAAGATCTTGTGGGATTTCCGTATACAAACTGACAAAATACTGGCCCATAATACACCAGACATCACACTGGTTGAGAAAAATAAGGTCACAATCATAGACATCGCAATACCAGGGGATAGCAGGGTCGCCGAGAAGGAACATGAAAAAATCGCAAGATACCAGGACTTAAAAATTGAAATTCAACGACTATGGCACAAACCAGCAGTGATAATTCCAGTGGTAATTGGCACACTGGGTGCTATTCCAAAAGCACTGGAATTACATTTAAAACAGTTAAAAATTGACAAAATCACCATCAGTCAAATGCAAAAAGCCGCACTGCTTGGATCTGCACGCATATTACGAAAATACGTTACGACGTCCTAGGCTCCTGGGTGGGGCCCGACTAGTAACCAATGCCAAATCCGGCGAAACAACTGGCCGCTGTGATACAATTGTATTATTATTATTATTATTATTATTATTATTATTATTATTATCATCATCATCATCATCATCATCATCATCATCATCATCATCATCGCAATGATCCCACTATCAGTAATCTTAAAAAAAATGAAATTAGGCTACCAAACAGCCAAAGAAGCTGAAAAAATTTCGCATTTACTATATATGGATGATTTGAAACTCTATGGAAAGTCAGAAATAGAAATCCAATCATTGACAAACACAGTCCGAGTATTCAGCACCGATATTTCAATGCAGTTTGGCATGGAAAAATGCGCCACTGTATCCATAAAAAGGGGCAAAATCACTACACGTGAGGGAATTGAAATGCCCAATGGCCAACTTATTAAATTCAATGAAAATGAAGCCTACAAATACTTAGGCATTCTGCAGTTGGATAACATCAAGCATGGAGAAGTAAAAACTATTGTCAGGCGAGAGTACATCAACAGAGTTAAGAAAATTTTGAAATCTAAATTGAATGGTGGAAATACAATCAAGGCCATAAATACCTGGGCAATACCAGTTATAAGATACACAGCTGGTATAGTTAACTGGACACAAGCTGATTTGGACCTTTTGGACCGAAAAACCAGGAAATTAATGACAATGCACTACAGTTTACATCCACGTGGTGATACTGATAGACTATATCTGCCCCGAAAATCAGGTGGCAGAGGATTATTACAAGTGAAGCAAGCAGTTGAAGAAGAAAAACATGCACTAGCTGATTATTTAAAAGAAAGTCAAGAACATCTATTAATCGAAGTAAAGAACAAAAATCTACTGAAGGCCCAACAGACGAAACAAGAATACAGAAAAGATGTGATAAAATCAAGAATGGAGAGTTGGCAGAACAAAGCACTGCATGGCCAATTTCTGGAAAAAATAAAAGATAAAGTGGACAGTGAACAAACTTGGTTATGGTTAACAACAGGTACATTAAAGAAAGAAACAGAGTCACTAATCCTGGCTGCGCAAGAACAAGCTATCCGCACAAATGCCATTAAGGCCAAAATCGAAAAATCCTCTGATGATGCCAAATGCAGACTTTGCAAAGAAGCTGATGAAACTGTTGATCACATCCTCAGCTGCTGTAAAAAAATTGCGCAGACTGATTATAAATTGCGGCACAATTCAGTAGCGCAAATGATCCATTGGAATTTGTGCAAAAATTATAATATTAAAACAGCAACAAACTGGTGGGAACATCAGCCTGAAAAAGTCACCGAAAATCAGATGGTCAAGATCTTGTGGGATTTCCGTATACAAACGGACAAAATACTGGCGCATAATACACCAGACATCACACTGGTTGAGAAAAATAAGGTCACAATCATAGACATCGCAATACCAGGTGATAGCAGGGTCGCCGAGAAGGAACATGAAAAAATCGCAAGATACCAGGACTTAAAAATCGAAATTCAACGACTATGGCACAAACCAGCAGTGATAATTCCAGTGGTAATTGGCACACTGGGTGCTATACCAAAAGCACTGGAATTACATTTAAAACAGTTAAAAATTGACAAAATCACCATCAGTCAAATGCAAAAAGCCGCACTGCTTGGATCTGCACGCATATTACGAAAATACGTTACGACGTCCTAGGCCCCTGGGTGGGGCCCGACTAGTAACCAATACCAAATCCGGCGAAACAACTGGCCGCTGTGATACAATTGTATAATAATAATAATAATAATAATAATAATAATAATAACAACAACAACAACAACAACAACAACAACAACAACAACTCCGCCGTTGCTGGTCCCAAGCCCGGATGAGAAAGGAGGAGGGTTGGGGTCACGTTGGCATCTGGTCCCATAAAAAAAACAAAACCCGCCAACCCATACAATATGGTGAAAAAAACGAATAAGAATTCCATACCGCATCGGTCGTCGCGCGGGTTAACAAGGGCCGCGGCGGATGTTGGGGTCCCTGGACATCTGTCGACAAGTGGGCTGCAAGTGGACCAGCCAACAAAACGACAAAAATATAGTGCAGATGAAAACCATGCCATAATGGCCTGTTACTACAACTCAGAGCCAGAAAAAAGAGGATATTTAAAGCGAATGTATGAATTATGGAAACAACAATATCCAGATTCAAATGTTAGTGAACAACGACTAGCAGATCAAAGGCGATTTATTATACGGAATAAAGTGTTTAGTGAAGTTGAACATGAGGAAATTCAGGCAAATTGCAAAACCCAAAAAACAATATCACAAGCGGAAATAACTGATATTCAAGACACAACTAAAGACATTATAGTAGAACTCCCAGAAGAAGCTCTCGGGAAGGAAATAACATCACCACCACTAGAACCAGTTATCACTGAACCAACTGATGAACTAACTCAAAAACAAAAAGAATTGAAGGATAAGATCATGGAGCATTTTCTGCTTAATGAGGAAAGGCAACGTTTACCATCACTAAAAACTGTGCCTAAGAAAATTTTGGCCCCTATCATGAAAATGGTTAGTGCAGTGTTTTCAACAATTGAACCGGGATCCATCTTGGAAACAAACCAGTTAATGTACAGCGCAGCTGTAATAGTCACTAATGAACTAGGCATTAAAATTAAAGTACCTAGTCACCCAACAGAAAAAGCATCAAAGCCAAAGTGGAAAATCAGTTTAGAACAAAAAATCAAAAAATTAAGGGCAGATGCTAGTAACTTAAAGAACATGCATGAGCAACGGCTTAAAAACAACAAAATCATAGATCGGCTAATCAGAAGATATAGATTGGATACAAGAAACATCAATGAAGCTGTAGAGATTGTAAAACAGCAGATAACAGCAACAGCTAGAAAAATTGAAAGATATGAGGCACGAATCATCCAATATAAACAAAATCAGCAATTTCGATCAGACCAATGGCATTTTTATCAAAGTCTTAATGTGAATGGTGACACCAAAAGTGAAAAACCAGAAAAACAGGCCACAGTTGAATTCTGGAAAGAATTGTGGGAAAATGCAAAGGACTACAACAAGGAAGCAAAGTGGATACATGACTTTGAGAAAAGCATTGGCAACAAACAAATGCAAGTATTAGAAATAACAACTGAGATGGTCAAAAATCGAGTTAAAAAGGTAAAGAATTGGACAGCACCTGGAAAGGACCAACTACATGGTTTCTGGCTCAAATATCTGACCAGTTTACATGCAATATTGGCCAGGCAACTGAATGAAATTTTACAAAAGGGCCAAATTGATGAATGGTTGACAACTGGAAAAACATACTTGATTCAGAAAGATCCAACTAAAGGAACAACACCTGAAAACTATAGACCAATAACATGCTTACCAACAACCTTCAAATTACTCACAGGCATTATTGCAGATAACATGATGGATTATTTGGAAACAAACAACATCTTGCCATTAGAGCAAAAAGGCAACAAAAGAAGGAGCAGGGGCACAAAAGATCAGCTTCTAATTGATAAAATGATATTAGAAAATTGTAAGAACAGAAAAACGAACTTGAATATGGTCTGGATTGATTACAAAAAGGCATTTGACTCACTGCCACATAGTTGGATCATAAAATGCTTAGAAACAACTGGCATTAGCAAAAATATTACATCCTTTACTGAAAAGGCAATGAAACAATGGAGAACTGAGTTGGCAGTAGGGAATGAGAGCTACGGAATGGTTAATATCAAGCGAGGAATTTTCCAGGGTGATTCACTTTCACCTCTTCTCTTCATCATCGCAATGATCCCACTATCAGTAATCTTAAAAAAAATGAAATTAGGCTACCAAACAGCCAAAAAAGCTGAAAAAATTTCGCATTTATTATATATGGATGATTTGAAACTCTATGGCAAGTCAGAAATAGAAATCCAATCATTGACAAATACAGTCCGAGTATTCAGCACCGATATTTCAATGCAGTTTGGAATGGAAAAATGCGCCACTGTATCCATAAAAAGGGGCAAAATCACTGCATCTGAGGGAATTGAAATGCCCAATGGCCAACTAATTAAATGCAAAGAAAATGAAGCCTACAAATACTTAGGCATTCTGCAGTTGGATAACATCAAGCATGGAGAAGTAAAAACCATTGTCAGGCGAGAGTACACCAACAGAGTTAAGAAAATTTTGAAATCTAAATTGAATGGTGGAAATACAATCAAGGCCATAAATACCTGGGCAATACCAGTTATAAGATACACAGCTGGCATAGTTAACTGGACACAAGCTGATTTGGACCTTTTGGACCGAAAAACCAGGAAACTAATGACAATGCACTACAGTTTACATCCACGTGGTGATACTGATAGACTATATCTGCCCCGAAAATCAGGTGGCAGAGGATTATTACAAGTGAAGCAAACAGTTGAAGAAGAAAAACATGCACTGGCTGATTATTTAAAAGAAAGTCAAGAACATCTATTAATCGAAGTAAAGAACAAAAATCTACTGAAGGCCCAACAGACAAAACAAGAATACAGAAAAGATGTGATAAAATCAAGAATGGAGAGTTGGCAGAACAAAGCACTGCATGGTCAATTTCTGGAAAAAATAAAAGATAAAGTGGACAGTGAACAAACTTGGTTATGGTTAACAACAGGTACATTAAAGAAAGAAACAGAGTCACTACTCCTGGCTGCGCAAGAACAAGCTATCCGCACAAATGCCATTAAGGCCAAAATCGAAAAATCCTCTGATGATGCCAAATGCAGACTTTGCAAAGAAGCTGATGAAACTGTTGATCACATACTCAGCTGCTGTAAAAAAATCGCGCAGACTGATTATAAATTGCGGCACAATTCAGTAGCACAAATGATCCATTGTAATTTGTGCAAAAATTATAATATTAAAACAGCAACAAACTGGTGGGAACATCAGCCTGAAAAAGTCACCGAAAATCAGATGGTCAAGATCTTGTGGGATTTCCGTATACAAACCGACAAAATACTGGCGCATAATACACCAGACATCACACTGGTTGAGAAAAATAAGGTCACAATCATAGACATCGCAATACCAGGTGATAGCAGGGTCGCCGAGAAGGAACATGAAAAAATCACAAGATACCAGAACTTAAAAATCGAAATTCAACGACTATGGCACAAACCAGCAGTGGTAATTCCAGTGGTAATTGGCACACTGGGTGCTATTCCAAAAGCACTGGAATTACATTTAAAACAGTTAAAAATTGACAAAATCACCATCAGTCAAATGCAAAAAGCCGCACTGCTTGGATCTGCACGCATATTACGAAAATACGTTACGACGTCCTAGGCCCCTGGGTGGGGCCCGACTAGTAACCAATGCCAAATCCGGCGAAACAACTGGCCGCTGTGATACAATTGTACAACAACAACAACAACAACAACAACAACAACAACAACAACAACAATAATAATAATAATAATAATAATAATAATAATAATAATAATATCATTATTTTGTCCCCACCCACTGGTCCAGTGAGCCACGTGGATTGGGACAAAAGAATGGTAAAAAAAAAAAAAGTGGATAGCTGCTGCTACAGTACCCTTCGGAAAGCCGGTTGAGTCTCCTGCTGCAAAAGTGACTGCGCCTGAGATTCCTTTTGGGAGAGGTGGCAAAGGGGAAGCAATCAGCTTCATCTCGCCCTTGCCCTCAGCTCCCCCCTTCAGCTGAGCTCAAGCAGAGAAGTGGCCTGCAGGGTTTCAGGAGCAAAATTGAGGCTGACAGGAGTCAGGGCAGGGGGGGAATGTCCAGTGCAGCCCCAGCACTCTTCTTTCTTTGGAAACGGAATCTTGGGAGTGGGAAACAGCATTCCCAGGAAGGGTGGGCATGTCGGTATGTGTATAAAAACACAAAGCGAGGGAGCCAGCAGCCGCGGATTAAGGAGCTTTGTGAAATGTTATGCCTACAGGCAAAGTTTGGCAAGGGAGGGAGAAGAGACACTTCCCTCTCTTGGCAGTGTTTTGCTTGAAAATATTTGAGAGTCAGCCAGAGAGAAGGAAGAATGAGCCCTGCGAGGAGATGCTGCCTACACTGCTGCCTGCAGAGACACAGACAGAGCTAAGTTCATTGAAGATCTCTCTGGCCAGCCCACAAGACTATCTGAAGGTGAAGAGTGGGAGATTTCCTGCAGATCACCAGTGGTGTCTTCTCAGAAGGCTTCTTCCGACATCCCCAGTTGTATGGATTTCCATGCCTTCCTTTACGGGATGTTGCTTCGCACCTGGGACATCTGGAGAAGCCCTGTGAGGAGACGCCACTGCCAATGTGCAGGAAATCCCCCACTGCAGATCATTCTTTCAAAACATAGTTTCACCAGGATGAAGAGGTGGCTGGAGGTGGTGTTTGCGTCAGGTTGGGCTTTCTTTGCAAGGCAGACAATCTGGGGAACAAGAGATTTAGGAAGCCTGGGCCGGCATGGTGAAGCATCTGATTCATCCCCAGGGGTGAACGTTTCACCCTTCGTCATCTCTCTGTCCTGGCTTGGAAGCTGCAGAGGAAGCCTGCCATGCCCAGTGAGGGTGGGGAGAAGTGACAGCAAGAGGAGCCACGTCTCGCACCACACCTCTCACTTCTCCCCCACTCCACCTGCCATCTGTCTCGTTAAAGAGACAGTGGGGAAGGGAAGCAGCCTGGATTCTGTTAGCATTGGGGCTGCGAGACATGTGTCCTACCGGAGACTTGCAGCTCCATTGTGTTCCTCACTGTTTTGTCCAGGGAAGTTGAACTCGTGAGATTTTTTTTTTACAGGGTGCTTCCCTGGACAAAACAGTGAGAAACACGACGGAGCTGCAAGTCTTGGGTAGGGCGTGTGTCTCACAGCCCAACTCCTCCCACCTCGCCCCAATGCTAAGATAATCCAGGCTTCTTCCCTTCCCCACCATCTCTTTAGCAAGAGGGGTGGCAGGTGGGGTACGGGAGACGTGAGAGTTGTGGACCAAGATGTGGCTTCTCTTGTTGTCTCTTCTCCCCCCCACTCTCGCCGGGCATGGCAGGCTTCCTCTGCAGCTTCCAAGCCAGGGCAGAGAGGAGACAAAACGCTCACCTGGGGATGAATCAGATGCTTCACTGGAGAAACTGCCCCATGCCAACCCAGGCTTCCTAAATCTCTCACTCCATAGACTGTCCCTCTCACAACGAAAGCCCAACCAGATGCAAGGCGGTGACAGAACATGTCAGAGCAGTGCTGGCCAGCCGCTCGGCCGGCACAAAGAATGGAGGGGTGGCAATGGGGGTGACAGGACATGCAGTCCCATGCTTGCTGCCTCCTGCATCCCCAAAATAATAAGACATCCCCCCCCCCCCGATAACAAGACCAAGGCCATATTTTGTGGGTCAAAATAAAATAAGATCCTGTCTTATTTTCGGGGAAACACGGTATATTATATTTTCTCAAGTCCTTTATACTAGTCTTCTAATGGTTTTTGGTATTGTTTCTTTTTCTTAATTTTTTCTCACTATGTAAGTTATTGCTAATCCTCTAATAAACGTTTTGGCTGTATCCCAAATGTTCTGTAATGATGCCTCCTCTTTTCTATTCTCTCTAAAAAAGAATCCCATTTTTTGTCATCTTCTGTATAAATTCCTTATCTTTTATTATAGATTGATTCAAAGTTACTTTTCTTTTTTGTCCCTTCTCTTCTTGGTATTTTTTGACCCTTGTATATTGTTACTCCTTTTATTTCCCGTGCCTCTTTTGTATTGAGATAGTTTTCACAGAAATCAATTGCCTTGTCGAGTGAATCTAATCGATATCTTTTTTCCTACCAAATGACTAATATCCCTTTGGGTGTTAACCATCTAAAGTTTACATTATGTTTAATCAGCTCTATATCAGAAAAAGATATTGTTTTCGAAACTCCCTTATTCTCCTGGGGTCACTTCCCAGAACTACCAGTTGTTTTCCTTTATATTCTAATGGTTCGACTCTTGCCTTATTGAGTATCTCGCCTCTTATTAACTTTTTCATGAAACTTAACATGTACTTCTCTAGGCAAATTATATCTTCTCACATAGTTTGTGTAATTCTGGAATGCTTCATCTATTTCCATTTCCATATCCTGCTTATCTGTTCCTAATGCCTTTGCCAATAATTCTTCTATTATCTCTCCTAAATTTTCTCCCTTCACCTCTTCTAAATTTTGAAATCTTAAATAGTGGGCAGATTTTTCTGCCTCTAATATTATCATGGTATTTTCTCTTTGTTTGCTTGTATCAGTTTATAGTTTGTATCATCCACTTTTTTCTCTACTTCTGTTTCCACTCTCTGGATTCTTTGCTCATTTTTTATTATCATTTGTTGAAAAATCCCAAATTTTTCATCCATATTTTGGTTTTTCCCTTTCACCTCTCTTGTACCATTTCTCTCCCGTCTCTTTACCTCTTCATGACTTTTAGTCATGGATCCCTGTAGTGCTTGTAGCAATGTTAGTACCTCTTTTTGAGATGCGTTGGTTTCTTCCAGTTGTAGCATGTTTTCAATCAATCTCTGATTGGAAGGGCTAGAGGATGCTGAGGACAGTATAGAAGATGCCTTCTTCTCTATTTTGGTTATATTCAAGGACAAAATACAAAGCAAACCACTCACCCTCAGAACAAAAATTTGATCTACTGAATTCAAGATGAGCAGAGCCTATACACGTGAACTTTTAATTGTTTGTATTAATCCTTAGCTTCATTTATACAAGAATTCCTTCTGATATCTTACTTGCTAAAGAGATATTCAAAATGGCACGGAGCAGCTTCGTAACACTGACCGGGCTTTGAATTTCTACGGAGTTTAAAACTTCAAAGAAAATGAGTGATTTATTACTAAATTAAACAGCAATTGCTGCACAATTGACCAGCATAGACTTATTAATTGGCTGAAGAAGATTAAAACTTGGAATGGCTTCTAAGCAAAACCCTATCCAAAAGGTTCCCCCCCGGTTCAAAAAGTGCGGGCAGTTCCCCTGCCCCCGGCATGAAACTACAGTCATTACTTCCTCCCCCCATAGGGGAGCCGTTAACTAAAGAAACTTTTCAGAAGGAAATGGCTGAAGCCTTTAAAAATCATATAGTTACGATGGAAACAAAAATTAAGGAAGAGATATCCGTTGCTCATAAAGAACTGTCTGATAAACTTGAGACCTGGGTTCAGAAGATCAGGGATGATATGTTGGGGGTTCTTAATTCGTTTTCAGATTATGTGTCCAGAATTGAAAGCAGATTAGAAGATCTTAATGACTCTAATATTAATTTGGTATCCAAAATAGACGTGGTTCAACAAAAAGTCGGAGATGCTGAAAAAGAAATTATTATGTTACAGTATAGACAAATGGAACTTGCACTAAGAATAAGAGGTTTACGTGAAAATAACCAGGAAAATCTGAAACAGATTCTCTCAGAAGCTTTCGATAGTCTGATGGGAAGGCCAGGGGGGGATTTTGATTGGCAAATTGATAAGGTCTATTGTGTTAACTCCTGGATTGCTAGACAGAAGCAACTTCCAAGGGACATTGTGGTTTACTTTACCACAAAAGACATGAGCAATATGATATTGCAAGAGTCCTATAAAACCAAGCTTCAAATTGGGGGTCAGGAAGTGACTGTTTTGAAAGAGATACCATCTCAAATGCTAAGAATCTAGGAAAGACTACGCCTTTTTAGTTGAAGAGCTTAAAAATCATCAGCTACAGTTCAGAGGGGATACACCAGTTGGACTAGCACTCATTTTTCAGGGGCAAAGATACCGTCTTAATTCAGTATGGAAGGCCTGAGACTTTTACCATAATATCTTGAAAGCCGGACACCCTGCCCCACCTGGACCTAGAGAAAGAGAACAAGAAGGACAAGATAGACAGCAAACTACACAATTATCAACAAGATGGATCATCTTTCTCTCTCAGAAGCACAAGGAGCCAAGGAACAAAGACAAACCCATGTGATTACCAGACGAATGGACCAACAATTAAAAAAGCAACCATCACAACAAACACCTGTTACCAGTCAAGATGCTACAGGTACCAGCTTAGAAGCAATGGGAGGAGCCAGACCAAAGGTTAAATTCCAGGATGTTCAGATGGCTCTAAAAAAGCTTCAGGGAGCCAAAGATGACAACTAAGTTCCTAACATGGAACGTCAATGGATTAAACTCACCACAGAAAAGAAAGAAAATAAATCACTATCTTAAACAGTTCAAGAATGATATAATTTGTTTGCAAGAAACTCACATTAGATCAACTGATCAAAAATATCTGATTAATACAAGACTTGGACAACATTTTATAGCTTCTGCTTCAGAGAAGAAAAATGGTATAGTTATATACTTAAGGAAGGATATGAAAGCTGAATTAATCGAAGCAGATTCCCACGGAAGACTTGGTTGCAATAGACTTGGTATTAGAAGGGAAAAGGACATTGCTACTGGGAATATATGCTCCCAATCAACAACAAGATGGATTTTATAGAAAGCTTCATGCCAAATTAGTACAGTGGGATTATAGGTCCTGCATACTATTGGGTGACTGGAACGGTGTTATGGTCACTAAGAAAGATAAGAAGACTTCTCGGCCAAATACTCAAATGCGAGCGAAACTACCTAAGTCCTTTTTCGATATGATGGATGATTTTGAACTGAGAGATATTTGATGAGAAAGAAATGCAGAAGAATACGATTTTACCTTCTTTTCTGATAGACATCAATCCTTTTCCAGAATTGATTTCATACTAACTACTAATGATTTGCTTTCTAGGGTGAAGAAGACAAAGATATGTGCCATAGTTTTATCAGATCATAATCCGGTTTGGATGGAGTTGGGAGGGGTGACGCAAGCAAGATGGTCTTGGAGATTGAATGAAAATTTATTTAGATATGAGAAATATACTAATGAATGTAAAAAAATTGTTAACAGAATACTTTGTTTTTAATATGTATAAGGGTACATCTATGGAAATTGTATGGGATGCAAGTAAAGCGTATATGAGAGGAGCTTTGATAAATCTCAATAGATTACATAGACCTAAACAAGGGGAAAAGCGAACAGAACTGGAAGATGAAATTAGGAAGAAAGAGCAAGAGTTAACCTTAAAACCAGGAGATATAAAGATTAAAGAAGCAATTACCTTATTAAAAGGCCAATTTAATATGTTGATTTCAGACCAGGTAGCCACTAGTCTGTTATATGCAAAACATAATACTTTTTGTAATGCAAATAAATCTGGTAGATGGTTAGCATATCCGATTAGGAAAAAAACAAAAATCTCGTAACATAGCCAAATTGCACTACAGAGGGAAAGAAGTGTATCAACAGAGTGAGATTCAAAAAGTATAATTATGAACCACTTTGGCATAGTATACAGACAGAGATGAAAAAAATGGGAGAAGTTAAGTTATCCTTGCTGGGAAGAATAGCGGCAGTGAAAATGAATATTTTATCTAAATTTTTATTTCTTTTCCTTTTTTTTAAATAGTTTTTATTAAACATTATTACCTTTAAAAACAGAAAGAAAATTACAAGAAAAGACAAAACATACATAATAATATAAAGTAAATATACAGCCTTTTGTATCGGCATTCATTAGTTATACATATTTTTAAGCATAAAACATACAGATACAAATACAGTTTTAAACATACAACCCCCCCTCCCCTCCCCCCCGCGGTGACAGTCATTCACAGCCCAACTTTTTTCTTTCCTTCCTCATTGTTAGGTCTCTAAGCCACATCTTCTCATTACAAAGTTCAGGGATCTATTACAATACCCATGTTCACTTTTAACTTTCCCCATTTTAAGTCCCTGCTGTTCTCGTTGTCACCCACATATACCATAAGTTCCAGCTAAGATAATGTTCCGTTTCTCCTTTGCCCCTCAGCCAACCCGTCATTCTATCCACATTCATAGATCTTTTTAATTATAGCATCTTCCGACGGTATGGTAGTGGATTTCCAAAATTGTGCATAAGTTATTCTTGCGGCCACAATTATATGTAGGCTCAAATGCCATATTGAACTGCTTATGTTTTCTGGTTTAATGCTTAGTAGAAGGTTCTCGGGTCTCCATTCCATGTTTGCCCCGGTAACCTCTTTTAGCCATTTTTAAATCCTTTTCCAATATTTTGTGGCCTCAGTACAGGACCACCAAATATGGTAGAATGTGCCATCCTTTCTTCCACATTTCCAACACGCTGGAGATAATCTTGGCTAACCTCGTTGGGGGGAAGTGCCACCTATAAACCATCTTGTATATGTTTTCTTTGAATGCTGTAGATATTGTAAGTTTAATGGTCTTACTCCGTAGATCCCACCATTTGCCCATTTCAATTTCATAGCCAAGGTTTCTCTCCCATGCTATTAGAAGGCTTTTGTCCATCTCTTCATTAGCATCTTGGCAAGTCAAAAATTGGTAAATCTTCGATAACATTTTCTTGTCTCCACCAAACAAAATCTTATCTAGCCTCTGAGGGTTTGGGTAGATCCCAAAACGTACCTTATCACTTTTAAACCTGTTTCTAACCTGTAAATATTCCCACCATTCCAAATTCTTGCCCTGCTGCTCTAATTCCATCTTTGTTTTCATGTTGCCATCTTCTGTCATGATATCTTTATATGTTATGTTTCTTGTCCAATTAAATACACTGGGATGCGTTAAGGCCTCTAATGGTGCCAACCAGCACGGAATCCTAAGATAGTATTTTTTCCTCATCTTTTCCCAGACCCTCATCAAAATCTTCCGAATATAATGTCCCACGAAGTACCTATGGGGGGTGTCTCTTTCTTGTCAGAGGGAGGCATGCCATCCCTGAGGGAGGTCATGTCCCTCTATAGCCAATAGGCGCCTTCTACTCAACATCACCCAATCTTTCACCCATGTCATGATTGCTGCATTATAGTATGCTTCCCAGTTGGGTATTCCGAAGCCTCCCAGTTCTCTACGTTTTTGCAATATTTGGGCTTTAATTCGTGCTTTCTTGCCTTGCCATATAAATCGATTCACTATTGTCTCCAAAGATTTAAAAAAAAATTTTGTCCAATTTAGTTGGTGCCGTTTGAAACAGAATCAAAAATTTTGGTAATACATATGTCTTGACTGTCGCAATCCTGCCCATCAGAGACAGTTGTTTACCACTCCAATTAGTCATATCTTTAGATACCTGCTGTAGCAATTTCATATAGTTATCTACCTTGATAGAGGAACATCTCTCCGTGAGCTAAATTCCCAAGTATTGTACTTTGTGGGCCATGTTAATCCCTAACAGGCTTTGTACTTCCCTTTTCTGGTTCAGAGTCATATTCTTAATTAACAGTTTTGTCTTCTCTTTGTTTATACGTAGTCCCGCTATCCTACTGTACTCCTCTATTTTACGTAAAAGTTGTATCCCAGAAGCCATAGGATCCTCCAGGATAAAAACAAGGTCATCGGCGAAAGCCTGGACCTTAAATTCCTGAGCTTTAGCTCGTAACTCTTTAATTTGTGTGTCACTTCTCACTATTCTAAGAAGGGGTTCTAATGTGAGGATAAACAGTAGGGGGGATAACGGGCATCCTTGCCTTGTGCCTTTACCAATCTCAATATCACCCGCCTCTTCTCCGTTTACCAATAATGTCGCAGTTTGTCATACATAAATTGCCCGAATTGCATTTAAGAAGTTTTCTCCAAACTTCATATTTTCTAGTTGTGACAACATAAAGTTCCAATTTACCCGATCAAAAGCCTTTTGTGCGTCAAGAAACATGAAGGCCACTTGTTTATCCGGCCGAGCTTCATAATATTCTAAGGCATCCAAAATAATTCTAACATTGTCTTTCAAATGCCTTGACGGCAGGAAGCCGTTCTGATCAGGGTGTATAAATTTGTTAAGGAAGAATTTAAGTCTATCTGCCAGTATAGCTGCAAAGATTTTATAATCCACATTCAAAAGTGAAATGGGCCTATAGTTTTTAATTTGGGTGCGGTCAGCTCCAGCTTTAGGCAAAAGGGTTATATAAGCCTCAGCCCATGATTTCGGTGCGATAGAATTTGTCAAGACAGCATTAAATATTACTATCATCTCTTGTCCTAAAATTTCCAAAAAAGATTTATAGATTTCAACTGGCAAACCATCCATGCCAGGAGTTTTGTTGTTCTCCATTTTTTTGACTGCCTTTTCTAATTCATCTATTGTTATCTTTTGGTTCAGTACCCCTTTTGCTTCATTTGAGATCTTGGGTAGATTTGCATTGTCTAAAAATTCCTTAATTTGGTCCTCAGAAACTTCTTCCCTACTATATAGTTGCTGAAAAAAAACTTGGATAATTTCCTGTTTCTCCCCCTTGGTTTCTACTAATTCCCCTTTACTATTCTGCAGTTGAGCTATACGTCTGCTCTCTCTTTCTTTTCGAAGTCTATAAGAGAGCCAACGACCCGGTTTGTTAGCATGCTCAAAAAAGTTTTGCTTAATCCCCCTAAGTTTCCGAGAGACATCCTCCTGGTCTAGAAGAGAGATCCCGTGCTTAATTCTAGCCATTTCTTCTTTTTTCCTATCATCTAGTGGGTTCTGTTGCAAGGCTTTTTCTACCACCTCCAGTTTACCTACCCATTTTGCCCTCTCTTCTAATTTTTTCCTGTGTGTGCCTGTTGTATGTTTAATAGCTAGGCCTCTCATATAAGCCTTGGCCATATCCCAAAGTATTTGTGGGGTTACTCCTTTCCTATTTTCTTCAAAAAAAAAAGCCCCATTTCCCTTTTAAACATTTGCTGAAATTCTTGTTCTTTCACTATCTCTGTATTCATCATCCACCTTCTCTTCCTCCCCTGCCTTACTCCTTTCCACACCAATAAGAGTGGATTATGATTGGCCCAGGTATTAACCTCAATTGCTGCTTCCTTAATCAAGTCCCCAATTTCTGGTGTCAACCAGGCCATGTCGATCCTAGAACAGGATTGATGTCTATGTGAAAAGAAAGTAAATTGTTGTTTCTGTGGGTGGAGTTCACGCCATACATCCTTTAATTCATATTCCTCCCTCATGTCTTCAAAGGTTTTGGGGAGAACTCTCCTCCTTTCTCTTAATTTCCCCCCCTTTTGGATGTTTCCTGGGTTATAATCCATTGTCCTATCTGCCACCGCGTTATAATCACCCACCACACATATATGGTCATAGCCTAACTCTGCAATTTTTAAATGCAACTTTCTAAAGAAAGTACTTTGGCTGTCATTCGGTGCGTATATGGCCACCAGCAAAATTTTATATCGACCAAATTTCAATTTGACCATTAAAAGTCTACCCTCCCCATCCGTATAAACCAATTTAGAATCGATATGGTCTTTAACATACAACACAATGCCCTTTTTCTTTTCATCTGCTAAACTTGTATACATTATACCCAGCCGGGGGTAATACAACACATTTTGCTAGTGGTTCACTATATGTACTTCTTGCAAGCATATCAAATCACAATTCTTTTTCCGTAGAGCATTCAGTATTTTATTTCTCTTTCTTAGTGAATTCAAACCATATATATTTAAGGAAATTAGGCGGAGTTCATCCGCCATGTTTATTTGTTTAAGGCTTTAGCTTTTGTTGTCTGCCTCGTTTGCGGTCTCTCATCTCTGCTTTGTTTCTCATTTCCCCCTTTCTCATCTCCTGGGACACTATTCTTTCGCTCCTCTCCTCGGCTCTTTTTGTCCAATTCTCCATCGTTATTCTGAGTTCCCCTTTTCAACTGGCTTTCCATAAAGTCTTGTGCATCTTGCAATGATTCAATCCGAAACCTCTGGCCTTGCCAGAGAAAAGATAACCCTTCTGGGAAAAGCCACCTATACATCACCTGAAGTTTCCTCAATTGTGTTGTTAGGTCCTGATATTTCTGCCTCCTTTCCCTCACTCTTCTTGGTATCTGTTTTAGTACTATGACCATTTCCCCCGCATACATGGTATTCTGGTCACGTGCCTTCTGGTGAATTTCTTCTCTCAGGGATCGTTTAGTAAACCTCACGTGCACTTCACGTGGCAGTTTCTGTCTCCTAGTATAAGAAGTATAGACTCTATATACGTCATTTCTTTTCCAAATACTACCTATACTTAAAAAACATGTGAACTTGTTAGAATGGCAGAAGGGTATTAATAAATTTATATGGGCAGGGAAGAAGTCGAGAGTAAAACTAAAAATAATGCAAGATGCGCGTGAGAGGGGAGGTTTGAAATTACCCGATTAAAACCATACTATGATGCAGTAGCTTTATCTGTAATTAGTGATTGGATTAATTTAACAGATTATAGAATACTTAATATCGAGGGGCATTATCTGGTATATGGCTGGCATGCTTACCTGCTATATAACAAAAAAGTGGACAGGGACTTCCTGTGGGAGGAGCCTGTCGCCGAGGAGCTCAACGAAGCCCCTCTTAGAGTTCTGGTCTGTATATCTAATTAAGATCAATAGATATCATCCCTTTCTGGCAGAAAGGGACAGGCAGAAGCTCAGGTGTTAGGATTTATTCGTAGTTCACAGCCCTTTTTCCTTTTTTTTGGGCTGTGAATGAAGAAGAGTTCTAGCGTAACTGAGCTCTTATCTCCAGCCAGTTCTTCGCAGCTGCCTTTTTGCAGCCCTAGACAGCCGACTCCCTCACTCAGGACAATGATAAATTGTTTTTAAGATAATACGAGCGGGTCTTACTCCTGTGAGGTTTTTTTTTATAACTATCTAAACACCAGCCTTGTTTTTTCTTTGAACGTCTCTGCGCAATTGGGATACAAAATGGCGTTTTTACTGTGTTGGTGATTGATGACGTAATTAACTGGCTTTATTTCCCCGGAGACTGCTACTCATTAACAAGCAAAATCTACAAATAATTTAGTGAGAACTGACCAGCTGAAGACACTGTTTATCTGTCTATTCTCAGATTTTATCTATAATGTCTCCCAGGTCTAAACAGGCAAAAAAATCCTCCCCGATTGTGCTTAAAGAACTTGTTAGTAAATCGTTGCCTTTGTCTCCTACGCCACCTACTGGAGATTCTTTGACACAGGAGCTTTTCTTTCAAATAATTAATGACTTTAAGAAAGAGATCAAAGAATTTGTGCTGGATTTATGCGATAAAATACAGACCAAAATTGCCCAAATAAATGCGGATATGTTTGAAACCACGTCTATTTTGACAGATTATATTGAAGAAATGGAGACTAAATTGGAAACTTTGGAGGGGGCTAATTTTAAATTGACTTCTAATATCCAAGCCTTACAACAAGAGATTATGGACACTCAAACACAACTTACAATGATAAATTATAACAGAAAGGCGTCTGCAATAAGAGTCAGAGGACTGCCTAAAAAGAAAGGAGAAAACCTGAAACAGACTTTTGTAGAAGCTTTCAGCCAAGCGGTGGGAGGTCCGGGACTCAATTTTGATTGGAATATTCGAAAAATCTATCGCCAAAATTCGCATATAGCAGAGCAACGACAGCTTCCAAGAGACATAATTATATACTTTTTCACAAAAGAATCCAGAGATGCGATCTCACAAAAGTTTCATAATAGCAGGCTTCGAATCGATGGCCATGATTTGTTCGTCTTTAAAGAAATTCCGCTCCGGATGTTGCAAGCAAGGAAAGGCTACACTTTTTTAACCCAAGAACTCAGAAATCGTCAAATAAAGTATAGGTGGGAGGCCCCAGTTGGAATCACAGTTACATTTGAAAATCAAAGATTTCGCATCAATTCTGTTTCGGAAGCCTGGGATTTTTATTATAAAACTCTGAAGGCGGGGCTTCCTGACTCATTCGGAAACGCGGAAGGACAAGGTGAAGGAAAGACAAGCAGCAAGTTACTTGGTTACAAGAAGGAGGGAGGTGTTCTCCCCCTATTGGAGAGACAGAAGAGTGGAAACTGAGGATTCAGTCATATTTTCAAAGCAGTGGGACATGTGGTTACAAGGGAGAGGGTAGCCTTCTCTTTCCGAAGGGCAGAAGAGTAAGGAACATAGACCCAGCGATGTTCTTAAAATACCTTCTAAGCTTTTGGACTGATTATTTCTGTTTGGTAAATGGTAAAGCTGTGCATTGATGAGGAATCGCTTATTGCTTATTCCAGACAGACATTATACGGGACTTTTATAAGATTTACTTGAATCTTAATCCAAACTGCGCATGAATTGTGGCTTGGGAGGAATGGAGGGGGGAAGAGTGTGGCAGAAAGGAAGGTGGAATGGGATATTGATGAAGGGATCTTGGGATTGAATGAACTGGTATGGATTTTGGGTACACATTTTACGGATTTACATGCTTGAAGTATAACATAAAAAGCTTAGGATTTTAAAGTGAAGAGCGAGATCCTAATCATATGTAATTTCGGTTTGGGTGGAATGGAGATGTGAAATGAAGGGTAGGAAGATGAGTAGCGAAAGTATGACTAGATTGCTCTGTATTTGAAGATAAATTGATTTTTGTATAAACTAATATTTGAATATAAGGTTAAGAAAGTTTTTTTTTTGGAGAATTTACAGGAAGATGGGGGTAAATATCAAAGAAGTAAGGGACGAAGACAAAATAAAAATGGAATGATTCACACTGATTAAATTTTAAGAATGATGGGAGGCTGAGCATAATGCAAAAGATTTTTAAGAAGTAAGGGACGATGACAAAATATAAATGGAATGATTCACACTGTTTAAACTTTAAGAATGATGGGAGGCTGAGCATAACGTAAAAGATTTTTAAGTTTTTTTTATTTACTTACTTTTTCGTTTTTTTTTTTTCTTTTTTTCTTTTTCGGAGTGTTCTTTTTATTTTATTTTCATTATTATTGTTAATAAGATATTTTGAAGGTGAAGGTTACTGAACTGTGCCGGGTGTGGGACCTGGGAAGTCGGAGGGGGTTAGGGAGGGGGGTTCATTGGGGGTGGGTGGGTGGGTGAAGATATAGTTTCAATACATAGAACAAGAAGAATACACTTGTATACTGTTGATTTTTATATTTTCTTTTTATTTTTCTCTTTTTTTTTCTTTTTGCTTTTTTCCTTTCTTTTTTCTTTTTAGCGTAACTGAATAGATTAAGGAATAGAATACACCATAGTGAGAAGTAGAGGAAAGGAAGAGGGAGAAGTAAGGAGGGAGGAAGAGGGGAATGTAAGGAGGATGAGAGGGGAAGGAGGCGAGAAAGGAAGATAGGAGGGGAAAGGGAAGTAGGAGGGGTGATTGTTGGAGGGAGAAAGGAAAGTTGGAGGGGGAGAAGAAGGGGTGTATGAAAGCGATAGGTCGGGTTTATGAGTTGTGTTTAGGTTGGGGTTTTTCTTTTCTTACTATTATATTTTTCAATATCCAGTATATAAGTGAATGTACAAAATTGAAAATGAATAAAACATTTAAAGGTTAAAACAAAAAAGTGGACAAGAATTTTAAAAGTCATATTTTAAGGAATGCTTTACTGCGGGTCTGGAAAAAATATCAATATAAATTAAATGATAAGATACCCATGTGGGCAATTCCTAGACATGCAATAGAAAATATGAACATAGTACAAAAACAGGATATAATTACTTATAGACAGCTTCTTACCCTAGAAAGGGGTGTATTACAACTAAAATCCTTGGATGAATTAAAAGAGGAAAAGGTAATTCAAACATGGTTCCAGTATGGACAGCTACAGGTGGAAAACAGATCAAAAAAGTGGTTTTATGCAAGTCGAGGATAATTTATTTAAACAAATAAGAGATCAAAGCTTAATGCATATAAAGAGTCTATACAATGTATTAATACAGATGGACTCCGAAACAGAATTAGTTAAAGACTGTATGATAAAGTGGGCTCAAAATATTGAAGAACCAATAATGTTGGATACATGGGAAAGGATTTGGGTAAGAAATGTAAAATTTACATAAGCCCAAAACTTGAGAGAAAACTTTTACAAGATGTTTTATAGATGGCATTTAGATCCTAAAAAGTTGGCTTCTATGTATCCGAACTTACAACCCAAATGCTGGAGATGTGATTCTCTCGACGCTACATATTTTCATATATGGTGGACTTGCAAAAAGGCTAAAGCATTTTGGATAAAAATATGGTGGATTATGCAAAATGTTCTTAAAAAAAGAATAAAATTTACCTCTCAGTTATTTTTGTTAGGTATAATTACTGATTGTACAGCTGTAGAGATTAATTTGATTTTGCACTTAATAACTGCAGCTAGATTGTTGGTGGCGCAATAGTGGAAGAAGGAAGATTTGCCTACAATTCAAGAATGGACATTGAAAGTCACAAATTTAGCCGAGATGGCTACAATATCTGCATATCTTAAGGATTACTCAAACGAGAGATATAAACAAGACTGGAAAAAATGGATCAATTATACTCAAAATAAATATGGGACTAAGAAATTCCAGACAGCTTATGATTAAGATCAGGAATGATATAAATTGTTTAAAGTTAGCCTAGCAAGGAGGAGCTAAGTTCAATTTAAAGATGTTATCAATTTTCTATTCTTTTTTCAAATATATTTTAGACTGTTTTTGTTAAAGATTTATACCGTGTCGGGGGGGGGAAGGCTGGGGAGAGGGTTGGGGGGAGGGTGGGAGGGAGGGATGTATATTAAGCTTGATGAGGGGTGTTAGATTTTAAAGTAATATGATTGCACATGTATACTGTCTTCTCTTATTTTTTCTTTAAAACTAAGATATGTTAAGTATATTGATATGGAAACATAAATACCATCAACATAGATTGGAGTTTGCTCAGAAGCTGTAATACACCAAGTGAATGAGAGGAAGAGTGGGAAGCAGAGGAGAGAAGAAAGATAGGAAGAGAGGGATAGGAGAGAGGGTAAGGGGGAAAGATGAGGAGAATAAGGAGGAGTGGAATGAAGAGAGAGGAAAAGGAGAAAGGAAGGGGAAGTAGAGTAGAAAAGGATGATGGAGGGAAGAAAGGAGGTAGGAGAGAGGCAGAAGAAAGAGGTGTATGGAGAGCAGAAGAGCTAATAATGAGGAAGTGGACAAGGCCATAGGAGCGATGAATGCCTCCACCTGTTTATTGGACCCGTGCCCCTCCTGGCTGGTGTCGACCAGCAGAGAGGTGACACGAGGCTGGCTCCAGACGATTACTAATGCATCTTTGCAGGAGGGGTCTTTCCCGCAACCATTAAAGGAAGCAGTGGTAAGACCCCTCCTCAAGAAGCCTTCCCTGGACCCAGCTATTTTGAAAAACTATCATCCTGTCTCCAACCTTCCTTTTTTGGGAAAGGTTGTTGAGAAGGTGGTGGCACTTCAACTCCGACGGATCTTGAATGAAACGGATTATCTAGACTCGTTTCAGGCCGGTTTCAGGCCTGGGTACAGCACGGAAACCGCTTTGGTCGCCCTGACCGATGATCTCTGGCAGGCCAGGGATAGAGGACATTCCTCTATCCTGGTGCTTCTTGACCTCTCAGCAGCCTTCAATACCATCGACCATAGTATCCTTCTGCGACGCCTAGGGGAGGTGGGAGTGAGAGGCACCGTTTTACGGTGGTTCTCCTCTTATCTTTCTGACAGGTCACAGTCGGTGTTGGTCGGGGGGCAAAGGTCGACTCCTAGGCCCCTCAAATGTGGTGTGCCACAGGGTTTGGTCTTGTCCCCCCTCCTATTTAACATCTACATGAAGTCGCTGGGTGAGATCATGCGACAGTACAGGGTAAAGTACCACCAATACGCAGATGATACTCAACTGTATCTTTCTGCCCCGTGCCAGCTCAGTGTAGCAGCGGACATGATGTGCCTGGAGGCTGTTAGGATCTGGATGGGGGTGAACAAACTTGTGCTCAATCCTGATAAGACTGAGTGGTTTTGGATGCTGCCCCTGAAGGACAGCTTAGACAGTCCATCCTTAACCCTGGGGGGTGAAAATTTACGCCCCTCAGAGAGGGTCCACAATTTGGGGGTCCTCCTGGATTCGCAGCTGAAACTGGAACATCATCTACTGGCTGTGACCAGGGGGGGTCTTTGCCCAGGTTCATGGTGCAGCAATTGCGGCCCTATTTGGATCAGGAGGCACTTCAAACGGTTACTCACGCCCTTGCCATCTCAAGGCTGGATTATTGCAACGCGCTCTACATGGGGCTACCTTTGAAAAGCGTTTGGAGACTGCAGTTAGTCCAGAATGCGGCCGCGCAAGCGATATTGGGTGCACCAAGGTACACCCACGTTACACCTGTCCTCCATGAGCTTCCAATTGGTCTCTGGACGCAATTCAAGGTGTTGGTTATTACCTTTAAAGCCCTACATGGCTTATGGCCAGCGTACCTTCGAGACTGCCTATTGCCACATACCTCCCAGCGGCCAGTAAGATCCCACAGATTGGGCCTCCTTCAGATGCCGTCAGCCAGACAGTGTTGGCTGGCGGGCCCCTGGAGGAGAGCCTTCTCTGTGGCTGCTCCGACTCTTTGGAATCAGCTACCGGCAGAGATCCAGACCATACCCGCTCTCATGGCCTTCAGGAAAGCTGTAAAAACCTGGCTGTTCCAGCAGGCCTGGGGCTGTTGACCTCACTGTTGAGGTCAGCCCCAATTAGAATGAATGTATGTGGTGTTGTGATTTTAAACCGTTTTTTCCCCTTTCTTTTTTCTCTTTTTTTCCTCTTTTTTGTAAGCCGCCCGGAGTCCTTCGGGATTGGGCGGCATATAAATTTTATAAATAAATAAATAAAATAAATAAATAATGGGTTTTTATCTTTCTGGGAGTTGATGGCAAGAGGAACTGATGTAATTACTACTTAATACAATAAGATATTGGCTATGTAATAGTATACATGTGATTGTATGTTATGAAAATGGAAAATAAAAAAAGTATTTTGAAAAAAAAAGAAGGGACAAAATACCATCCGTTTCCCCGTGTTCAGAAAAGCAACTCCAGGAAGGCCCTTTGGTGGTGGCAGGCATCCTAGAACCTTCCTGCTAGCAAAGGACCTTCCCGGAGTTGCTTTTCTGAGCACGGGGGGACAGAAGTTACAAAATACCATCAGTTTCCGCATGCTCCGAAAAGCAACTCCGGGAAGGTCCTTTGCTAGCAGGCAGGTTCTAGGATGCCTGCCACCACCAAAGGACCTTCCCGGAGTTGCTTTTCTGAGCACAGGAAGACAGAAGGGACAAAATACTGTCCGTTTCCCCGTGCTCTGAAAAGCAACTCTGGGAAGATCCTTTGGTGGCGGCAGGCATCCTAGAACCTGCTTGCTAACAAAGGACCTTCCCAAAGTTGCTTTTCTGAGCACGGGGAGACAGAAGGGACAAAATACTGTCCATTTGCCCGTGCTCAGAAAACTCCAGGAAGGTCTTTTGCTAGCAGGCAGGTTCTAGGACACCTGCCGCCACCAAAGGACCTTCCCGGAGTTGCTTTTCTGAGCACGGAGAGATTTGCGCAGTGCGGCCAGCACCTAGGAGCAGTCCCCTCCCCCTTCACTCAGATTTCTGGGCCCAACAAACTGAGTGAAGGCAATTTCTGCCAGTTTACTCTTTTCTTTCTTTGAACACTTTAAAATTCTTGTCTTTTTGGATTGGAGATATTTTATAGTTACAATTACCTTGAGGGAGCACAAAGACCTAGACACACATATACACAAGGACAAGGAGAAAATAAGAGGGGGGGGGGAGAACTCTCAGGTTTACACATCCTAGTCATTCTCAGCACAAATCTGTTAAATTAGGGAAGGCACAAATCTTAACAGACAAACCACATGGTTGCATAGAAGACAGAGAAAGAGACAAACAGTCAAGAGAAAGAAAGAAACCCCAACATTTTTCCTTTTCTTTTAAGTACCTTTATGTGGCCAAATTAGTTTTCCTGAATCATCTTTCAGCAAAACCCATTCTCTACATATCTGTTTTGCTTTCTTTTTTTTTTCATTCCGGCCAGGACAGCATCTGCTTTTCATCTCAGGCCCCCAAGAGCTCCCCTAAGGGGGTTTCCGTGGCCACCCGTGAGCTATCGCTTCCTATGATCCCGCTCAGATGTGGGACTCACTTCGTCCTAGCCGGGCTTGCTGCTTCATATTCCCTGCTTCAAATTAGCTTCCTTAGAGGACCTTTCCACGCCCTTTTAAAAGGACTTTTTCTCACCCTTTGGAGGGACTTTTCGTGCCCTCCGGAGGGACTTTTCGCGTTCCTCACCGCGGGAACCTTTCGTGCTGTGTTTTGAATCCAGATTTGGTTGAATTCTCAGATGCCATGTGGGGAGTTGGGTAAAGGGCCAATATTATCATTTCTGTGGGAGGAGCCAACGTCACAATAATACATTGTTGTATTCGGCTGTCTGAATCCACTGATGACACTTTTGCCCCTGGACAGTCCGGCAGGACCTAAATCGTCCCGAAGAGATGGTGACTGGGAAGACAAGACCTTGCTGGTCGCAGGGATATCACAAAGTCCCTGATCGTCCCAAGGGGAGTGCTTCCAACCGGCGGCAAACAGACAGCCTCCCCCCGGCTGACATAGTTGGAGATGGCTCCACGGAAGAGAGAATGAAACAAAAGTGTTTCTATTGGTGAGGTTTTTTTTCTTTTCTTTTAGAAGATTGCCCTAAGAAACTCTTTTCTTAAGCTTAATTAGTCCATTAAGCAAGAACAAAGTAGCGTACTTAATCCCATTGGACTGCCTTAGAAAGTTTTTTGCTCTTGCTTGTAATTTTTTGTGGATTGAGTGACTGCAACGCTCCTGTTTTTTCTGCTTGAGGTGAAGGGATCTCTTTTTTCCTTATTTTCCCTTACTACTTTAACTTTTTTGGTTTAAATTAAAACTCTTTCTATTTAAATAAATTTCTTCCTCTACTTGTTGCAATATTATACTGGAGATACTTAAGGAAAGAGATTTTAAAAGAAACGAATCTGCCACTTGAAAGCCCAAATCTGAAGCTCTTTTTCTCTTGCTGCTGTAGCGATGTCTTCTTTGTTCACTCTTATCTATATTGACTGCGACTGCGCAACAACAAATAATGGTGTGTGGAAAATACTTTGACAAGAATTGGAAAGAAAAGAAAAACTTCAGAACCCTTCTTCTTTGAAAACCATAAAAGAACATTCGTCTAAAATAAAAATAGATATATTATTCAAAATCTGTGATAGGCTAGAGTGGCAGATTGTGCTAAATTCCTCTTCTCTTCTTGCTCTTTCCCTATATTATTCCTTATTTTAAAAAATGGAACAATACTCAGATGAAGAAAACTTGTTAATTCAAAACATTTTGGCTGGACTTCAAAACATCTCAGAAGGAACATCAATGGCTTAAATTCCCCACAGAAAAGGAAGAAAATAAACCACTATCTTAAACAATTCAAGAATGATATAATTTGCTTGCAAAAAACTCATATTAGATTAACTGATCAAAAATACCTGATCAATACAAGACTTGGACAACATTTTATAGCTTCTGCAGCAGAGAAGAAAAATGGTATAGTCATTTATTTAAGGAAGGATTTGAAAGCTGAATTAATTGAAGCAGATTCCCATGGAAGATACATTGCAATAGATTTGGTATTAAAAGGGAAAAAGACACTGCTATTGGGAATATATGCTCCTAATCAACAACAAGATAAATTTTATAAAATGCTTCACACTAAATTAGTACATTGGGACTATAGATCCTGCATATTACTGGGTGATTGGAATGGTGCTATGGATCCCAAGAAAGATAAGAAGGCTCTCCGCCAAAATACTCAAACGCGAGCAAAACTACCTAAGTCCTTCTTCGACATGATAGAGGATTTTGAATTGAGAGATATCTGGTGAGAAAGGAATGCAGAAGAATATGACATTACCTTCTTTTCTGATAGACATCAATCCTTTTCCAGGATTGACTTCATATTAATAACCAATGATTTGCTTTCTAGGGTAAAGAAGACGAAGATATGCTCCAGAGCCTTATCAGACCACAATCCGGTTTGGATGGAGTTGGGGGCTGGGATTCGAGCAAGAAGATCTTGGAGACTGAATGAAAACTTATTTAGATATGAGAAAAACATTAATGAATGTAAAAAGTTGTTAAAAGAATATTTTGTTTTTAACATGAATAAGGGTCCATCTATGGAAATGGTATGGGATGCAAGTAAAGCATATATGAGAGGAGTTCTGATAAATATGAATAGACTACATAGACGCAAACAGGGGGAAAAGAGAACTCAACTTGAAAATGAAATTAGGAAGCGAGAGTAGGACCTAGTCTTAAAACTAGGAGACAAAAAGATTAAAGAAACAATCACATTATTAATAGAGCAATTTAACATGCTGATGTCAGATCAGGTGGCTACTAATTTGCTATATGCAAAACACAACACTTTCTGCAATGCAAATAAATCTGGTACATGGCTAGCATATCTGATCAGGAAAAAACACAAGTCTCGTAATATATCGAAGTTACATTTTAAAGGGAAGGAAGTGTACCAACAAGAGGATATTCAAAGAGTTTTTCGTGAATTCTTTATAGGATTGTACACAAATGATAAAATCCAAAGCTTAGATATAGATAGAAACCTGGATAAAGAAAAAATACCTATAGTTAAAGACGAGCAGAGGGAAAGACTGAATCAACCAATTCCTCAGGTAATTAAACAGCTAAAAGCAGGGAAAGCACTGGGTACAGATGGCTTGACAGCGGCTTACTACAAAAATTTGCAATTAGAAATGGTAGAATCGCTTAGGGAATTATTTAATAAGATCCAAGTGGAAGGGAAGGTTCCCCCATCTTGGAAGTATCTTTGATACCCAAAGAAGATCAAGATCTTACTCAACCAAAAAATTATAGACCCATATCATTACTTAATATAGATTATAAAATTTTCACTAAAATACTAGCGAATAGGTTAATGTTGGTTATTCAGCAATTGATTCATAATGATCAAACAGGTTTTATTCAAGGGAGACAAATGAGTACTAACGTAAGATTAATTCTCAATACATTAGAATACCTGGGGAAGAATAACCAAATCCCTGCTGCGCTTATATTTTTAGATGCTGAAAAAGCCTTTGATCGAGTGAATTAGCAATTCCTGCTGAAAATATTGCAAAAAATGCAAATAGGAGAGCACTTTCTAAAATAAATTAAAGCAATATATCAGGAACAAACAGCCCAAATCATAATTAATGGGAGTCTAACTGATTCATTTAATATTGAGAGAGGTACAAGGCAGGGTTGTCCCTTATCCCCACTATTGTTTATTATAACCTTGGAACTACTCTTGAATAAAATACGGGGTTCGGGGGACCTACAGGAAATCAGGATTAGGCAGCAAGAATATAGAGTATGTGCTTTTGCGGATGACTTGGTTATAACAGTTACCCAACCACAGGAATCTAGTAAGGTATTAATGAATATGATTAATCAATATGGTCAAGTGTCAGGATTTAAAATAAACTTAGGGAAAACAAAAATACTAGCTATAAATATGAATACTAAACAAAGGGAAGAACTAGAAGGAACGACAGGATGTGAAATAGTTAAAAAGGTCAAATATTTAGGAGTTTATATTTCAACCTCAAATGGGAAGTTATATAAGTATAATTATGAACCACTATGGCATAGTATACAGACAGAGATGAAAAAATGGGAAAAATTACAGTTATCTTTGCTGGGAAGCAGCAGTGAAAATGAATATTTTACCTAAATTTTTATTTCTTTTTCAAAGATTACCAATACTTAAAAAAGATGCAAGCCTCCAAGAATGGCAGAAGGGTATTAATAAATTTATATGGGTAGGGAAGTAAAACTAAAAATAATGCAAGATGTGCGTGAAAGAGGAGGCTTGAAATTACCCAATTTAAAACTATATTATGATGCAGTAGTTCTGTCTATAATTAGTGACTGGATTAATTTAACAGATGATAGAATACTTAATATTGAAGGGTATGATTTGGTATATGGTTGGCATGCTTATTTGCTATACAACAAAAATGTGGATAAGAATTTTAAAAGTCATATTTTAAAGAATGCTCTACTGCAGGTTTGGAAAAAATATCAATATAAATTAAACGATAAGATACCTATGTGGTCTATTCCCAGACATGCAATAGAAAATATGAATATAGTACAAAAACAGGATGTAACTACTTACAGACAGCTTCTTACTGCAGAAAGAGGTGTACTACAACTGAAACCCTTGGACGTACTAAGAAAGGAAAAGGTAATTCAAACATGGTTTCAGTACAGACAGTTACAGGCTAGATGGAAAACAGATCAAAAGATTGGCTTTATGCAAGTTGAAGATAATTTACTTAAACAAATTAGAGATCAAAGTCCAATTAATATAAAGAGATTATATAATGTACTAATAGAAATTGACTCGGAAACAGAACTAGTTAAAGACTGTATGATTAAATGGGCTCAAAATGTTGAAGAACCAGTAATGCTGGATACATGGGAAAAGATATGGGTGAAAAATGTAAAATTTACACAGGCCCAAAATTTGAGAGAAAAATTTTATAAGATGTTTTATAGATGGCATTTAGATCCTAAAAAAATGGCTTCTATGTATCCGAACTTACAACCTAAATGCTGAAGATGTGAGTGTATGGATGGTACTTATTTTCATATATGGTGGACTTGCAAAAAGGTTAAAGCATTTTGGATTAAAATATGGTGTATTATGCAAAATGTTCTTTAAAAAAGGATAAAGTTTACCCCTCAGTTATTTCTGTTAGGCATAATTACTGATTGTACATTTGTAGAGATTAATCTGATATTGCATTTAATAACTGCAGCTAGATTGTTGGTGGCGCAATACTGGAAGAAGGAAAACTTGCTCACTATTCAAGAATGGACATTGAAAGTAACAAACCTAGCCGAGATGGCCAAAATATCTGCATATCTTAAGGACCATTCAAACGAGAGATACAAACTGGAGTGGAAAAGATGGATTGATTATACTCAAAACAAATATGGGACTAAGAAACTCCAGATAGTTTACGATTAGAGATTAGGAATTATAAATTATTTAGAGTTAGTCCAGCAAGGAGGAGCTAGAGTTCAATGGAAATACGTTGTTCACCATCTTTTTGGTTTTTTTTTCTTAAATTGTGCCTTAGATTTTCTTTGTTAAAGATTTATACCCTGTATTGGTTCTGGGAAGTCGGGGGGAGGGGGAAGGTTGAGGGGGTTTGGGGGGGAGGGTGGGGGTGAGAACTAAACATTTGTAAAAGTTTGTATTTTTTTTCCAAAAATGTTTAATAAAAAAAAAATCGCAGAAGAATTTGAGAGATTCCACAAGAAATGGGACAGACTATGGGATATTACAGAAAAAGATGATGGGGTTATAGCCCCAGAAATTAAGGAAATGAATGGAAATACAGAAAACAAAGATAAGAACTTAGATGAACTTATAAATGGAGTAAACGTGAGTGAAAGTGGAAAGAAGGGAAGCTGGAAAAGTGACTTTGATAATTTGGTGTTCCACCCCAAACTTTAAGATGTAGGAGAAAAAGAAAGAGTGAAAAAGATGGAGGTAATAAGACAAATCTATTCAGAAACAAAACTGACAACTAAAGTTAAGCTTACATTAATAACAACTCAAGGGCAACAAAACTACATGAGAGATCGTTGAAGCTTCAATGTGCGGAGAGAGGTTTTAAACCCTGGAAAGGCTTTGGACATAGAATTGGCACAACAACTGCGAGAGATGAAAGGCTATTTTGTAACTGGAAAGATACTGGTTAATAATGCCAATTAATGGGAAAAAACTAGTTAATTCTTGACTGATTGTTAAGTAGAGATTATAGTACCTTTTAGACTGTTTTAAATTACCATTGAATGATTATCCATTAACATAAATTTACTATGATACTAAGAGAAATAATAACCCTAGTTAGCATAAATAACCAGACCATAGAAATACTAGTATACATTCTGGGTGATTGTCAAATAGAAATGTTAATATTTCTTAGATTGTCTTAGATGTCTAATGTTTATTTTCTTAGCCCATCATTAACTAATTTGGGACTGAGGGAAAAGTCCTATAAATCTTATTAATAAATCATTGTTTAAAGATGGTTATAAAGTTATAATATTGTGAGATAATTAGTAAATAACCTTTAGTTAACTACAATAATAACAATGAAATGTTAATGGACAATATTTAATGATACATACAGGTGTGTTACGGGGGGGGGGGGATGCTTAGATATCTTACTTAACCGAATCAATTTTAGAACATGTCATAAAGGTGTAATGGTATTGGAGATCTATTGAAATTGCAAATGAACGCCAGTAGGTGGTTATGTCTTCCAATATAAAGGATTCTAGATAAAAACATGTTTAAACAATGGTAACCAAATGAAAATTATGGTACAGGGATAGTAAAATACATAACTTTTCTTTCTTGACTTAAAATGTAGAACATGATTTGAATGAAGTATATGTAAGGACTGTGGAAGAAACGCATGGAATATATTTGTAATCAATAGATATGCTTTCAACAAGATGTAACGAAAGATGATTTTTTTCTTTTTTTTCTTTCTCTTTGACTAAAACAATAAGGAATTTTCTCAATAAAGGGACTTTTTCTCACCCTTCGGAGGGACTCTTTTCGCGCCCTTCGGAGGGACTTTTTGTGCCCTTCGGAGGGACTTTTCAACAGTTTTCAAGTCTTGGGGAGAGACTCGAGAGGACCAGCAGCACAGCTACCCAGAAGGGGTCTTGTCATCAGCAGGTATGCGCACCTCCTCTTTTCCTCTCTCTTTACATACAATTGGCATTTGCTTTTTGCTCTCACAGGACAAAAACAGCAACAAAAAATTTTCATTCACTTTTCCATCCATTTTCACACACACTAGTCACACACATGCAGGCATACCCACATTTCCCACGCTTTAAAATTAAATTTTAGAGAATTAAAATTTAGTGGTACTCACCTTCTTTCCAAGCAGCCTTTAAGCTCAAACTCAAAACCCCTTTAAAACCTAGATCCAAATGGTTAAGGCCAAGATAAAGTCCACCCACAGACTCAATGGGGTCTGTGCTGGCATGGGAGGCTTACCTGAGCCATATCCATTGGTTAGGCTAGCTTGGAGTCCCATCTGGGGTGCCAATTGTTGGAGGAAATATCCTTCTGGGTTCGGCTCCAAGTGGGGAAAAAGACACTGGAGACATGGAGGCTGCTTGGAAAGATGGTTTTAATGGTGGACAGGACCACATGGCTTGAGTGCTGAATAGAAAAGGTGATCACATGCTTCAATGTTGTGGAGAAAAAGAGAAGCCAGGAAGAGAAGCTGAGTCTCTGGTTTTATGCCCTCTCTGGCCTTTGATCTTGAGTTTGTGTTCTGATTGGTTGTCAGACTCCCATGGAGCCATGCAGGGGCAACTCTCTAGGCTGTGTTTTGAATCCAGGTTTGTTTGAGTTCTCAGATGCCATGTGGGGAGTTGGGTAAAGGGCCAATATTATCATGTCTTAATCCCATCTGCCTGGAGCTGAAGGGGAGAACTCTTTATTATGTAAAGTGGACTAGCTTGGGCTTCTTAATGGCCCATTGACAAAGTGGGGATGGACAGGAAGCTACAGGGAGCTATTCTGTTTTTTAAAACATGTTTCTTCCTTTTCACATCCAGAGAAATATTCTGCTTTTTCAATATTTTCTAGGATATTTCATTTTTCTGGGAGAGGGCTGTGTGATAACTTCCTACACTACTAAGCAATGTTTATATTACACTAAGCATGAACTCTGCTATTGAAGTAGTACCTTCTTTCCCATGTATTCAATTTCGATCTGTAGATGAACAAATTAAGAAATAAATTATAACAATTTTATGTATGTTATGTTTTAAGCAGCAAGATCAGTTTTCACTCTGTTCTACTAAATAATTTGATGATTGTGATTTTGATATCTGATTTAATTGGAATTAATTTGATTCTGGCTCCTTCCTATATGCTAAAATAGAGCCTGGATGTCAGCCTCTGCTGCTTCGGCTCCCATTGAAACGGGGGAGGGGGGCATGGTATTTGGGAGGGGAATACTAATTGTGCTGGAGGAGGATCCTGGAGTTTGCTGCCTCTCTTGCTGCGCATGCGGAGGAAGTTTCCCGCCAAGGCCAACGGCACCGACATTCCATCGGGGTGATGCCTTTTGAAGTTATCTCACACCTGACACTTGGGAGAATTATGATTGGACTGTAACTGGGATGCCAAGGGGAGGGGAATGGGTTATTCTATATATCAATTGCTTTCGCGCCTAAATAATCAGTCTTTCGCTTTGCTACGCTTCTAATCATTTATAATTAGTAAAACTACACTTGATTTCTATCAATGGAGTCTCGTGGTTTTCTTTCCTAATTATTCAATGGAGGAGTGCTGACAGTAAGCGAAAGACCGATTCACACCCCACCAGGAGTTTTCAACCTACCGTGGGGGGTGTACTCACAAGAAGGACGGAGAAATGTCATTGCAAGCAAGCGATGATGAGGAGATTGAAAGAGAAACTGTCAGCCTCTGCTTTGCTGCTGCTTCGGCTGCCATTGAAACGGGGGAGGGGGGCATGGTATTTGAGAGGGGAATACTAATTGTGCTGGAGGAGGATCCTGAAGTTTGCTGCCTCTCTTGCTGTGCATGCGGAGGAAGTTTCCCGCCAAGGCCAACGGCACCGACATTCCATCTGGGTGATGCCTTTCGAAGTTATCTCACACCTGACACTTGGGAGAATTATGATTGGACTGTAACTGGGATGCCAAGGGGTGGGGAATGGGTTATTCTATATATCAATTGCTTTCGCGCCTAAATAATCAGTCTTTCGCTTTGCTACGCTTCTAATCATTTATAATTAGTAAAAGTACACTTGATTTCTATCAATGGAGTCTCATGGTTTTCTTTCCTAATTATTTCAATGGAGGAGTGCTGACACTAAGCGAAAGACTGATTCACACCCCACCAGGAGTTTTCAACCTACCGTGGGGGGTGTACTCACAAGAAGGACGGAGAAATGTCATTGCAAGCAGGTGATGATGAGGAGATTGAAAGAGAAACTGCAGAACCAACTTTACCTGAAAGGCTAGCTGGCCTGAGGATAGAGAAGCCTGCGGTTCAGCCCCGATGGACTTTGGGAGTGGGGCAAAAAGAGGATTATGAGGATTATGAGAATTTGGATGCAGGAGTCACCAGACGGAAACAAAGGAAACCCCCAGCAGACTGGAAAGAAACTATGACCGAGAGGAGGTCCCGGGAGAGAGAAATGGAAAGAGAGCAAACGGAAGAATTTGCACAAAGGTACTCTTTGCATAAATTTTGGGAGGGTGAAGAGGTCGAGGGGGGATGGGAGCAAGCAAACCCAGAAACAGTCTCCCCCTCCAGCCAGGGCAGTTGCCAGAGTGGGGGGGGGGGTCCCCCAGAAGACGCAGAAGTGCAAAAGTCCCTCCCTTACCAGCAAAATATAACGGTGATACAAAGATGTTGTGTCCTTTCGTCATGCAAATTTGCAACTATATGGAAAAATATGGCCAAGTTTTAGAGTCAGATGAGATGAAAGTGCGAATAGTTTCACTTTCTTTGGAAGAAAAAGCGGCCGTTTGGATGGTGAGCTTATACCAATGTAATTCCCCTGTCCTGAGGAATTTTAATAGTTTTATGACTGCACTAAAAAGGAGGTTTGATGACCCACTGATTGAGAGACGAGGGAAGGTGAATTTTATGGCCCTAAAACAGGGAAATGAGCCAGTAGCTGAAGAGGTTCAGGACCAGTTTGCATTGGGATTAAATGAGGACATTTACCAACAATGCGTTAACAGACACCTTCCTAAGCGAATTGTTGCTGGCTATGAAAATACAGCGGATGTTGAACTAGACTTGATTAGAATTCCACGTGTGAAAGGGGAAAAAGCAGAGAGATCACCCCCCACCTCAGCTCAAAGGGCCCCATTCTGCATCAGGGGTGAAGGGAAGGGAAGCTCCACCGGCAAAGACAAGCCTTCTATGTGCCTCCGTTGTGGAAAAGGAGACCATAGCGCCATGAATTGCCGTGTTAAACTTCCTCCGCCCGCCCAAACCCCTACCAAGAGGAAAGGGAAGGCAAGCAAGGCCCTGGGGAAGGAGAAGGGAGCTGTGCTCGCTGCTGAAAATACCCCCCAGTGTTTCCAGCCAGAGATGGAGGAGGGAGCGGACGTGACCACCAGCTCCTCGGATGACTCCGATGACGACGGCTCGCCTCAATGCATGAGTTCACATAAAGGCCCCATGTTGATCCCAATTGAGTTAAGGGTGCCACCTGCTGGGGAGGCAGAGCGGCTTTCCGCCCTCCTTGATTCGGGCTGTTCGAGATGTATGATTAACCCTGCAATGGTTGAAAAACTGGGCTTGAAATTAAGGACTTTGAAAACCCCTATTGTTTTTTGCCAAATCGATGGATCCATTGCAGGGGGAGGCCCGGCCCATTTCTACACTGAACCTCTAGAGATGAAAATGGGCACCCATGTAGAATTGATCTCTTTTATTGTGGCACCTGGGATGGACAGACCCCTTATTTTGGGACTCCCCTGGCTTCGTAAATGGAACCCTCGCATTAATTGGAGGGAGGGGTGGCTGCGCATCCGGACCAGCACAGCCCCAGACGGGGATGCAAATGCCCCTGAGCCTGGTGGCTCCAGCCCCGCATTGGCCGCCAGGGGCCAGGAGAAAATTGAGGGGGAGGAAAAGATTCCGAAAAAATATTGGGACTTAAAAGGGGTTTTTAGTGAAAAATCTTCGGATAAGCTTCCACCCCACAGGAGCACTGACTGCTCCATCGAGATTTTACCTGGAGTGCCGCTTCCAAAACCCCAGACTATAGACTGTAAAACTCTTAAAAGATCAAGAACTCTTTTTGGATGGTTGGATGTCAGAACACAGCAAAAGTGTGGAAAGTGTTTGGCAAAGTCCCAAAGTAGGCCTTAGATCTTCAGAGTTATGCCTGATTCAAGTGGAAAAAGCCTTAGAAATGAAAGTGTGGAAAAAAATCACCTGAGAAATCACTGACTCAATCAGACAAATTTAATATTCTCTTACAAGGGTTAAAAGAAATGAAGAAAAATATAAAGGAGGATTTGAAGCAAATAAATGATAAAATGGATAGTATGGATTTGTTGGACTTTGTTTGGTGAAACAAAGTCAGGATATGACACAAAATATTACAGAAGTGAAGACTCAGATTGAAGAACATGATAGGGTATTTAAAAGCCAGATGACTATGATGCATCAGGTGAAAAAGGATTTGATCGAGATATCGAACCATTAGCGCCGCTCAATTTTAAGGATACGTGGATATCTGGAGAAAAATGAAAAAATGAAGCAGTTGATCCAAGAAGTATTGGACTGAGCTATCTTGATCCTCCCAGACATTCTCTTTACAAGATATTATATTGATGTAATACATAAATTTGGCAGAAAAAGGTTGAGAAAAAAATTGCCAAGAAACATTGTGATAAGATTCTGGTTTTATGCAAAAAAAAACAAAAACAATTGATGCGTAAATTGCAAGATATGGTGTTGATAGTGTTTGGGGGTCATCAGATACAAGTTTTTCCAGATTTAAGTGTGAGACTTTACAATGGAGGAGAGAGATGCATCACATTTGTTAATTACTGAAGAAAAATAATATTAATTATAGCTGGGGTTATCCAGCTTTTTTTGAGATTTCCTTATGGGGGAAGAGTCTATATAGTTGAAACAAGGGGGGGAGGCAGTGGAGCCTCCCAGCAACTCTAGTTACAGAGAACAGTGATCTCCATTCCTGTGCTGGTCTTCTCCTGTTTGTGGGCTCTATAAAAGAGCCTACGCCTCCCTGGGGGGGGGGGGGTTGAAGCTAAGGAGGGGTGCTCTGTGAAGTCACAGGTGAGATCACAAATGTCAGGCATGCCTCCTTCCATATCCAAGAAAGAAAAACCTCAACTCCATATTAATAAAGATAAAGTACTTTTACTAGATATGAAGTGAAAGCAGCTAAAAGGAAAGCAAGATCTGAGCCAGAAAGGTGGGAACATATACATATCAAAAGTTTACCCAGCACCCTCCCCCAATTCCCCAACCCAGTGTCCAATCTGCAACTCCCTAAAGTGTCATGTAGGGTGCATCTCCAAACAGCCTCATCAAGTTGGTATGTGAGATGGTTGGCCTTGACCAAGTCCAAACATCAGCCACTAGCATGCGCAGAAGATGGTGAGAACAAGACTCCTTCAGTACAATATTATTCCCTTCCCCAATACCATGTCCCCACCCATTCCTATGGCAGCCGATAGTAAGCAATCATAGCAAAGCAGCCATAAGCAAGTAACCAAAACAGAGGCTGACATCTGGCCCTCCTTCAGAAAGAGATATCATTCCATGAAGGAACGGAGAGAGGAAAAACAATACAAAATAACAATACAGCATATACATCTATTATAAAATCAAGGTTTATCAGGATAATTGGTATAGAACTTCTGCAAAAGTCTGGGAGCTCTAACATGAGATTTGTCAACCCATTCAGCCTGGGAAGGGGGAAAATGTTTCCAGGAGACCAAATACTGAATGTGACCCCTATGTTTTTTGGAGTCCAAGATTTCTTTAACTTCAAAATGTTGCTCTCTCTCAATAAGAAGAGGGACCGGAGGTGAAGGTTGAGGCAGGCGAAAGGAAAAAGTATGCTCTTTTTTCAACAGGTCCACATGAAACACAGGATAAATTCTGCTAAGGTTTTTCAGCAGGTCCAACTTCACTGTTACCAGATTTATTATTTTTACAATGGGAAACGGACCTATGTACTTCGTCCCCAACTTCTTCGACTTTTGGGTGGTTTGCAGAAACTTGGTGGACAAAAAAACACTATCCCCAACTTGATATTCTTTCGGCTTAACCCTTATCCGCTTGTCATGTGTGAGCCTGGTGCACTGCATCTAACACTTTGCGGGTCATGGGCCAAAACTGCCAAAGTTGATCATTCCATTCAGACAAGGACAAAATTTGCAGTTTCTCCTGAGGCAATTCAGGAATTGGCACAGAGTCCTAACCAAACACAACTTTAAAAGCGGTCATGCCGTTACTGCTGTGTATCAAATTATTGGACACCACCTCTGCATGTGGTAACAGTTCAGCCCAATTAACCTGTTGATAATTGATGAAACGTCGGAGGTACTGCTCCAAAACCGAGTTAGTCAATTCACAAGCCCCATTAGTCTGAAGATGGTGGGCGGACCTTAGCCTCTGGGCAGAGTCAATCAATTTCAGGAACTCTTTCCAAAAGAGAGAGGTGAATTGGATCCCCCTGTCCGAAATAATGTGTTCAGGCACTCCATGCAACCTATATACATATGAAATAAACAATTTAGCCAACAACTAAATAGGAGGGATATGGGTGATTCTCTGCAGGGCAGGGCTGAGGACTACGTCCAGTTTCTCGCGGATAAAGTTGCTCGGTTTCGGGCGGACTTGGACTCCAACCCTGCAGAACCAGCCGAGGCACTAGGGGATAATCTGGTAGGCCATCGCTGGATTGAGTTTCAGGCTGTTGCCCCTGAGGACGTGGACAAGGCCATGAGAGCTGTAGGTGCCTCCACATGCGTGCTGGACCCGTGCCCCTCCTGGCTGGTTGTTAACAGCAGGGAGGTGACACGGGGCTGGATCCAGGCGGTTGTTACCACCTCCCTTTGGGAGGGGGTCTTTCCCCCTGCTCTTAAGGCGGCGGTGGTGAGACCCCTCCTGAAGAAACCATCTTTGGATCCAGCCGTTCTAAACAACTATCGTCCAGTCTCCAACCTCCCCTTTGTGGGGAAGGTTGTTGAGAAGGTGGTGGCCTTTCAGCTCCAGCGGTCCTTGGAGGAAGCTAGTTATCTTGATCCATTCCAGTCTGGCTTCAGGCCTGGCTACAGCACAGAAACCGCTTTGGCCGCATTGACCGATGATCTCTGGAGAGCCAGGGATGGAGGCCATGCCTCCATCCTGGTACTCCTGGACCTCTCGGCGGCTTTCAATACCATCGACCATGGTATCCTTCTGCGACGACTGCGGGAGGTGGGGGTGGGAGGCACTGTCTTATGGTGGTTCTCCTCTTACCTCTTGGACAGGTCGCAGTCGGTGTTAGTCGGAGGGCAGAGATCGACCCCTAGGCCCCTAACATATGGGGTGCCGCAGGGTTCGGTCCTGTCCCCCCTACTTTTTAATATCTACATGAAACCGCTGGGCGAGATCATTCGACGGCACGGGATAAAATACCACCAGTATGCGGACGATACACAGTTGTATCTGTCCGCCCCGTGCCAACTCAATGAAGCGATGGACGTGATGAGCCAGGGCCTTGAGGCTGTTAGAGACTGGATGGGGGTTAACAAGCTTGTGCTCAATCCGGATAAGACCGAGTGGCTGCTGTGCTTCCCTCCCACTAATTGGCCAAGTGTTCCATCTCTCAGGCTGGGGGGTCAAATACTACGCCCCTCAGACAGGGTCCGCAACTTGGGAGTCCTCCTGGACCCACAGCTGACTTTGAACACCATTTGTCAGCTGTGACCAGGGGGGCATTTGCCCAGGTTCGCCTGGTGCACCAGTTGCGTCCCTACCTGAACCGGGAGGCTCTCACAACAGTCACTTGTGCCCTTGTGACCTCTAGGCTGGAGTACTGCAATGTGCTCTACATGGGGCTGCCCTTGAAGAGTATTCGGCGACTGCAGCTAGTCCAGAATGCGGCCGCGCGAGCGATCATGGGTGCACCTCGTTTCACCCACATAACACCTATCCTCCGTGAGCTGCACTGGCTACCTGTTGATCTCCGGGTACGCTTCAAGGTGCTAGTTGTCACCTACAAAGCCCTTCATGGTATTGGATCTGGGTACTTGAGAGACCGCCTACTGCCAATTACCTCCACTCGACCAATTAGATCCCACAGATTAGGCCTCCTCCGAGTCCCATCAGCCAGTCAATGTCGACTGGCAACCACGCGGAGGAGAGCCTTCTCTGTGGCAGCTCCGACCCTATGGAACGAACTCCCCGTGGAGATTCGTACCCTCACCACCCTCCAGACCTTCCGCATAGCCCTTAAAACCTGGCTGTCCCGACAGGCCTGGGGCTAAAGACCTTAACCCTACCCGAATAGTATGAATGCTGTGCTTTTAACGATGTATTGTCTTATATGTAACTTGGTTTGTCCTCCCCCCCCCGAACTGTGAGCCGCCCTGAGTCCCCCCAGGGAAAAGGGCGGCATACAAATAAAGTATCTTAAATCTTAATCTTAAATCTTAAACTTCACTGATGGGATCTTGGAACACGGCACAAAATGAACCTGTTTGGAAAACAGATCGGTGATAACCCAAATAATGGTATTCCCCAGACGTTCTGGTAACTTGACAATAAAGTCCATTGATATCTCTTTCCATGGGGTCCCAGGATGGACAACACTTTGGAGGAGACCCTGGGGCCTCCCCGGTGGTCTTTTTGCGGCCGCACAGATGGGACAACTGGCTATGTAGGACTTAATGTCTTTTTTCAATGAATGCCACCAAAATTGCCTCTTAATCAGATGCAAAGTCTTTACAAATCCAAAATGGCCCACCTTTCTCGAATTGTGGGCCTGTTGAAGTACGACAGGTTTCAGGTCAGCCGGAACATACAGTTTAGCTCCTACCCACACCATTCCATCTTTCATGGTGCATTCATCAGAATGTTCCTTGAACCAGTCATCAGATTCAAGGCCGTCTTTGAGTTTGTTCATTAGGTCCATAGTTACCTCCAAATCTATTGGGCCTTGGCTCCTAGTAATCATTGGGGCAGCAATATTTCTAGCTGGGATGACCGGATGAACCATGCTCAGTTTAGAGCTGTTGCACTGGGGAAGCCTGGACAAGGCATCAGCCATAAAGTCCCTCCCCCCCCCCCGGATGTATTTCATAGTAAAATTGAACCGGTTGAAGTGTTGTACCCAACACACTTGTTTATGTGACAGTTTTCGCGAGATCTTCAGTGCTTCTAAATTTTTATGATCAGTCCATACTTCAAAAGGGTGTTTCACCCCCTCCAGGAAATATCGCAATGTTATCAAAGCCCATCTAACAGCAAAAGCGTCCTTCTTCCATATGGCCCATCTCCTTTCAGCTTAAGTGAGGTGTAAGCACACAGTTACAATTTACCGTCAGCGTTTGTTTGAAGTAATACCATCCCCACCACCATGTCACTGGAATCAGCCTGTACCACAAATGGCACATCCATATCAAGGTGTTTCAAAACTGGCTCTGCTGCAAAGAGTCACTTTAATTTCTTGAAAGCAGCTTCACACTCCATAGTCCAGTTCAAAGGCTTCCCTGGCCTAGGTTTTGCTTCTCCTTTAGATTTTAGAAGATTTGTAATGGACAGAGCGATGTTAGAAAACGGGGGAATAAATTGACAATAAAAAACTTTACAATTGCTTGTGGGTGCGAGGAGGTGCTCATTCAGTAACGGCCTGGACTTTTGCCAGGTCCATCTCAATGCCTTTGTGGGAGATGCGGTATCCCAGGTAATTGATCTTCTCCTGATGAAATTCACATTTAGACAATTTTGCATAAAGTTCAGCGGCTCTGAGTTTCTTGAGGACTGAGCAGAACAAAGTCATGTGTTCCTCACGTGTTTCCATGTAGATAAGGATGTCGTTGAGATATACTAACATGCCCTTGTACAGGTGCTCATACAAAACTTCATTTATTAATTGCATGAAAACTGCTGGCACCCCCTGCAAACCAAACAGGAGTACCCTGAACTGGAAGCATCCCAAAGGGCAGTTGAAAGCAGTTTTCCACTCATCCCCTTCTTTGATTCTGACTCTGTAATAGGCCTCCCTTAGGTACTACTTGGTAAAAGTCTTGTCCTTCCCCAAGTGGGCTAACATATCTTTCATGAGTGGCAGAGGTATACATTTTCCATGCAAATTCCATTAAGGTTTTTATAATTCACATATAAATGAAAGGAGACATCTTTCTTTCTCTGAACAATACAGGTGCAGCCACTCATGGCCTAGCTGGTTGTATAAAACCCCTTTTTAAGTTTTTGTCAATGAACTTTTGTAATTTCTCCATTTCATGTGGGTCATCAAGTATATCTGGGGCTTAGGGAGTTTCTCCCCTGGGATGATTTCAATGCTTCAATCAGTGGCACAGTGGGGGTGGGTAGTTTGTTAGAGGCCTTTTCACTGAAAACCTTCTTGAGGTCCGAATATTCTTTGGGGATTTTCTCTTCTCCTTTAATCTTTTTCTGCACTGCAGCAGCTAGGTTTGTTTTGGCATTGGCTATGTGGGATATCCTCCCTTCCCCTTAGGGGTTTCTGCGGAACGAATGCGCAACCACCCACTCCTCCAGTTCACGTAAGGGTTTCATTTCCGTAGCCACGGTAATCCCAGTATGAGGGGCCAATCCATCCCAGGTGCCATGATGAAACTCAAGGTTTCTTGGTGATCCCCCATCCACATTTCTATTGGTTCAGTTACAAAATGGGCAGGGCACCCTCAGTAATTGACTCATCCAACTGGCAAAAGGCAATGAGCACTTTCAAAGTCCTCAGTCTTAAACCCGTTTTCTTCACCACCTCCAGGCTGATTACACACTGGGTGTATCCAGAGTCTAAAAGGGCCAGCATCTTCCCCTGGGCTCCAGTTGATGGCACTTTTAATTCTACTGGGATGGTCATGGGGCCTGATCAGGGATTCACCGAGTGGTCATCATCTCAATCATTTTCATTTTCTTCTCCTGTTTGTGGGCTCTATAAAAGAGCCTAAGCCTCCCTGGAGGTGGGTTGAAGCTAAGGAGGGGCACTCTGTGAGGTTACAGGCAGGATCACAAATGTCAGGCATGCCTCCTTCCATATCCAAGAAAGAAAAACCTCAACTCCATGTTAATAGAGATAAAGTACCTTTACTAGATATGAAGTGAAAGCAGCTAAAAGGAAAGCAAGATCTGAGCCAGAAAGGTGGGAACATATACATATCAAAAGTTTACCCAGCACTCTCCCCCAATTCCCCAACCCAGTGTCCCTAAAGTGTCATGTGGGGTGCATCTTCAAACAGCTTCATCAAGTTGTCATGTGAGACAGTTGGCCTTGACCAAATCCAAACATCAGCCACCAGCATGCACAGAAGATGGTGAGAACAAGATTCCTTCAGTACAATATTATTCCCTTCCCCAATACCATGTCCCCGCCCATTCCTATGGCAGCCGATAGTAAGCAAGCATAGCAAAGCAGTCGTAAGCAAGTACCCAAAACAGAGGCTGACAACAATCTTCTGTTGAGTTCTAGGGGTTTTTTCCCCTCTGCCACATTGGACAAAGAGAGTCTAAGATGGCTGTCACAAGGCTGGGAGAGAGGACGACCATGTAAGCATAGTGCAGGAGCGAAGTTGGTTGGAAGTGTTTGGAACTGGATAAGAAGAACTTCGTTTATTTGAATTCTCAAATCCAAAAATAATTTGGAAAAGGGTCCACAATTATTTAATGAAGCAGCAACTGGGCACTTTGAAAAAATATTAAAATTGAAGGAGACAGAATCAAAGGAAAAGAAAAGACAGAAAAAATTGCTAAAAAATACAAAAAAATGGACTTTTAAACTGAATAGGTATTGTATTGGAAAAGCATTTTGAAACACTGGAACTATTTACTCAAAAATTAACACTATTTTTATATCATTTAAAATTGGTAAAAAATGGATTAATACTGAAATTTAATTAAAGAGTGTCACCTGCTGATGAAAGGAAGAACACAATCTCAAAACAGGCAGATTAATAGCAATAGCAATAGCAATAACAGTTAGCCCTCTCTAAGCGGTTTACAGAGTCAGCATATTGCCCCCACAGTCTGGATCCTCATTTTACCCACCTCGGAAGGATGGAAGGCTGAGTCAACCTTTGAGCCGGTGAGATTTGAACCGCCGAACTGCAGCTTAGCAGTCAGCTGAAGTGGCTGCAGTACTGCACGCTAACCACTGCGCCACCTCGGCTCTTAAGCTTGGAATATGAAGAAATAAGAATACTCAATAATTCAATAAGTGTTTGTAGGTCTGAAAATATGGTATTTGGACTATTGGACAAAAAAGGGATTCAATAAAATTCAATGAGATGCTTCATCAAGAAGAACGGAGTGGAGGTTGGAAAGGGGTGGCATTGGCAATTCAAAATACACACTGATAAGACAATACCAGAAAATTATGAAAAAAATGAAGAGTATAGATGAAATTCTGGGAAATATAACACAAGAGACAGTCAGTGTTCAAGATGTTCCGGAAGAGGAGGAGCCAACTGAAAGAGGAGACAGAAAAAGGGGACAGATAAAACAAGTGGAACAAGAAAAAGAAAGAGCAATAATAATAAAAATAACAGGGATTGATGACATAAGCCAAAGAGAGTGTACTTTAAGGAAATTAAAAAAGAAATTGGGGAAACAGGAAGATGCTTATGGGAGAATGATAGGGGCAAAAGTAGATATTTTGAAAACTAGACAATGGAAAAGAATAGAGAAGGGAAGAAAGTTTAAAATAAGTAGGCAGGATGTGGAAATACATAGAAATAAAGATCCAAGATCTAAGAAAAGAATAATCAAAGCTTTAAGACAAGTAAGAGATAATGGTTAGCAAAGGGAATATCTTTAAATAGTAGTTGTACAATAAAAGGAAAACAAAAAAAACAGAGAAATAGGATTTAGAGAAAGGGGGATTGATAAAATACATTTTTATGTAATAAGGAGAAGCAATAATGAGAAGATAAATTAAAACTGGAAGGATGGTATTAGTAAATTATAATTCAATATGAATGTGAGTAGGTTTGTTAAATCTAATAAATATGATCAAAATGTATGATATGAGGAAAATGATTGATATAAAAACATTGAGACATTGAATAATTAAAAAATGAAACATTATAAATTGAATAAGCAAAAAACAAAATCTTAATTTAGTATAAATGAGGGTTGTTATTATCAGAAATATATAAGCTTGTTAAATGAAATAAATATGTTGGATAATATTTTATGAAATATTTTATAAAATGGTGATTGGCATAAAAACAATACATAGAATTACTGATTAAACAAAAAATGAAAGATGATAATTCAATATGAATATGCATATGTATGCTAAATGTAACAAATATAATGAATAATATTCCAGTTGTATTATGTAGAATATTGAGATTGATATAAAAACAATATATTCAAATATTTAATAACCAAATAACATAATAATGGAAGATCTTAATGTAATATAAATATTGGTGTTAATAATAGTTTTATGTTTGTTAAATGTAACAAATATGATTGATGATATTTTATTCATGTTAAAAGGTATGACAATTAAGATAGGGTGATTGGTATAAAAATAACATTGAAATATTGAATAAACAATGGACGATTATAATTTAATATAAAGATGTGTATTATTACTAGTATTATATAAGCTTGTTTTTTTTTAATTATTTTTTTTATTTTTTTGTTACATAAACAACACATGCCCACAACAGTGGGGGGAAAAAAGAATCAAAACACAAAAAAGACAAAGAACAAAAAACAAGGCAGAGAAAAAAAAACACAAGTATATATTATAAAAAAGTTTATCAGCTGGTTACAACATGTTTTTGTGCATCTCTTCCATTAATTCATATTAATTCAAATATCTTAACTCAAATGTTTACCATATTAACATCATCATACCTCCACTTTTAGTTGACTACAGTTGTTTAAACATCCTTCATCCTTAACTATGCCAAAGATTTAATCCATAACCACATGCTAGCATTTCATTTACTTGTTTATAAAATCCTCCATTAACATCAAATCCTCATATCCTGTTTTAGCTAAACATCCATAATATTTAATACCAAAAATTCCATCCTCCATGTATATAGTTTATTATCATTCTCCTTTCTTTATGTAGTTATATCGTATATCATAGCATTTTCCACATATTAGTTAAGATTTAACTGTATATAGTTTTATTTTATTTTTTAATAGTGATAATTATTGTGATTAATAACCTTTATATATGGTCCAAAAATATTTCTAACCTTCCCTTCTCATATCCAATTATTATTTATCATATCAACTCAACATTATATACATTACTATCATTATCAATTATTATTCAACTATGTCTATTACAAATGAATTTAATTAGGTTTAGCTAATTTTGGATTGTATTCTTCCATCTATCAGCCTGTGTTTCTCCAGTAACAAAACCTCCTTAATCCTGTTGCCATTCGTGGATCAAGTTCTCCAAACGTCTTTATGAGCAAGTCCATACAAAAAAATCTTTGCACCTTTTTGCTTAAGGTGCCTCTCATATAATGCTGCCGTCCTCCGTTTATTCCCCTTTTCAGCTTGTCTTTAATTCTCAGTGGTGGTATCAAACGTTTTGCAGATGATATTTCATAAAGTATAAATTCTTTAATGCTTCTCACTCCTCCTACGCTCTGTCTTTCGAAGTAAATCTTCTGTGTGGCTGCCCCCCTTCAGACATTCCATCTTTTTCTCCCTCAGAGGTAAACCAGTTGCCCGGAATATCAGCAAGTTGAAAATCTTCATCTCTGACATCCTTCGTTTGTATTTCAGGAATATTCAAACATTCAACATTCTCATTTTTTTCTTCATATTTTGTTGCTAGAAACAGCAGATAATCCAGCTTCCTCACAAATCTATCATATGTGGCAGATAATTTTTGTAGTGCGGAAGAAATCATTTGAAATGAATCATTTGAAACTTGAATAGACGCCATCTTTGTACGCAGTTAGTATTTTTCCTTTGGAAACTCTAAGGTATTTGCAAGTAAAAACAAGCTGGGAGCTGTACAATCTTATCTGATCTTAGACCAATCCAGCCAAGCAATAAAAGTGTCAAGTTGTAAGGAGCCAAATTATAGTAAATTGGTTTACAGCCCATTTACAGAGGGTCAGAGGAGATGTTGGAGTAATCTTTCCTTTGTCCATGTAAATAGCATATAAAACATTTAAAAAATAGGGTAACCACCGTCCATAAACCAATAAAGAGATCAAAATCACTGATAGATTCTTCTGTTCTTTGGTTTCAATTAGCTTAAATTTTTATGTGGACCGTCTTTCTCTGAGTAATAAAATCACCTTACCAGCTGGAAAACACTTTCGCCATTCTTTGGAGCTATCTGCAGTTTCGGTTAGCTTACGGCTAATCCAGAAGTCACTGGCAAAGGAGGTTAAATTCCAAGCCCCCAGGGACTTTGCAAACGTCTCTGGGGTCACTGGATCTCCTCCTACCTTTCACTGTCTCTCCGGGACAGCTTGGGTTCGAAATGAACCGTCCAATTCCTTCGGAATAGGGGAATTTCAGGAATAGCCTGAAAATCCGTCTTCTCACTGCTAAACCCCACCTTCTTCCTATATAATATAAGCTTGTTAAGAGCCTTTATTAGGACTTATCTAGTGGCGATATGGGCGACAAAATGCACACATTTTTCCACTCTTATTGCATCCACGGAATCTCGCCCAGCCGCCCAATTTAGGGTGACCCGCTCCCTCCTGAAAGGTGAAGAGGTGGTGGAACCCCTGCAGGGAAGAGCTGAGGAGTTCATTCAGTTTCTGTCGGATAAAATCACTCAGATTTGGACAGACATGGACTCCACTTGGGCAGTAGCAGCCGAGATGCCAAGGGCTAGTCTTAATCAGATTTTTTGGGATGAGTTTGAATTTGTCACCCCTGAGGAAGTGGACAAGACCATGGGAGTGATGAGTGCCTCCACCTGTTTATTGGACCCGTGCCCCTCCTGACTGGTTTCAACCGGCAGAGAGGTGACATGAGGCTGGCTCCAGACAATTACCAATGCATCTTTGCAGGAGGGGTTTTTCCCGCAACCATTAAAGGAAGCAGTGGTAAGACCCCTCCTCAAGAAGTCTTCCCTGGACGCAGCTATTTTGAAAAACTATCGTCCCGTCTCCAACCTTCCTTTTTTAGGGAAGGTTGTTGAGAAGGTGGTGGCACTTCAACTCCAATGGACCTTGAATGAAATGGATTATCTAGACTCCTTTCAGTCTGGTTTCAGGCCTGGGTACAGCATGGAAACCGCTTTGGTCGCCCTGACCAATGATCTCTGGCAGGCCAGGGATAGAGGATATTCCTCTATCCTGGTGCTTCTTGACGTCTCAGTGGCTTTCGATACCATCGGCCATGGTATCATTCTGCGACACTTAGGGAGGTGGGAGTGAAAGGCACCATTTTACGGTGGTTCTCCTCTTACCTTTCTGACAGGTCGCAATCAGTGTTGGTCGAGGGGCAAAGGTCGACCCCTAGGCCCCTCTAATGTGGTGTGCCGCAGGGTTCGGTCTTGTCCCCTCTCCTATTTAACATCTACATGAAGCCGCTGGGTGAGATCATGCGACAGCATGGGTAAAGTACCATCAATACGCCAATGATACTCAATTGTATCTTTCTGCCCCATGCCAGCTCAGTGTAGCGGTGGACGTGATGTGCTGATGCCTGGAGGCTGTTAGGATCTGGATGCAGGCGGACAAACTTGTGCTCAATCCCAATAAGACTGAGTGGCTTTGGATGTTGCCCCCGAAGGACTGCTTGGACAGTCCATCCTTAACCCTGGGGGGTGAAAATTTACGCCCCTCAGAGAGGGCTCGCAATTTGGGAGTCCTCCTGGATTCGCAGCTGAAACTGGAGCATCATCTGTCGGCTGTGACCAGGAGGTCCTTTGCCCAAGTTCATCTGGTGCACCAATTGTGGCCCTATTTGGACCGGGAGGCACTTCTAACGGTCACTCATGCCCTTGTCACCTCGAGGCTGGATTATTGTAATGCGCTCTACATGGGGCTACCCTTGAAAAGTGTTCGGAGACTGCAGTTAGTTCAGAATGCGGCCACATGGGCGATATTGGGTGTGCCGAGGTACACCCATGTTACACCTGTCCTCCGTGAGTTGCACTGGCTACCAATTGGTCTCCGGACTCAATTCAAGGCGTTGGTTATTACCTTTAAAGCCTACATGGCTTAGGGCCAGGATACCTTCAAGACCGCCTGCTGCCACATACCTCCCAGTGGCCAGTAAGATCCCACAGATTGGGCCTCCTTCAGATGCTGTCAGCCAAACAGTGTCAGCTGGCAGGCCCTCGGAGGAGAGCCTTCTCTGTGGCTGCTCTGACTCTCTGGAACCAGCTCCCCCCAGAAATCTGGACCATACCCACTTTCATGGCCTTCAGGAAAGCTGTCAAAACATGGCTGTTCCGGCAGGCCTTGGGCTGTTGACCTCACTGTTGAGGTCCAGCCCCGACTAGAATGAATGTATGAGGGTGTTTGTTGTTTTTAAATTGTTTTCTTTTATCGTTATGTGTTTTTTCTTATATTTTTTGTAAGCCACCCGGAGTCCTTCGGGATTGGGCAGCATATAAATATATTTAATAAATAAATCAATAAATAAATCAATACATAAATAATGAAACAAATATGATTAATATTAATTTTATTGTATGAAGTGTATGATACCCAGGAACCACATACACTGATATGTTTGTAAAAAATAAGAAATAAAAAATTTATTAGAAAAAAAACAAAGAAGAAATTAAGGGAGCTTGGAATCATCAATAAAGAAGAGCTCATGGAGCAAATCCAGAAAATGAAGATGTCAAAATTCTCGAGAAGGGAGATAGAGAAGAAGAAAGATGATCTACGGGAAGGAGGGAGGCTGGATGAAGCAACAGGAGTTACAAGTCTGCTGCAGCGACAGTATATAAATATTAGTAATAGTTATATTAAGGGATATGTGTTATAATATGTTTGGGTGTAAAACAGGGGTAGGTTCCTGCCAGTTCTAACCTCTTCTATAGAAGAGGTTCCACAAATCTGCCGTGCCATTTAGAACCAGTTCCAGCTCCCTCCCCCCGCCCGTCTGCACCACGCTTGCCCCGCCCACCGCTCACTGATTGGCTGGCTCACCAATCGCCTCGCCCCACCTCTAAAAGTCCTATCTAAACCTTAAAGTCTTAAAGCTGTCAAATTTGAACACCCCTGGGTTTTTTTCCTAAAGGGTTAGGGGTGCAAGGGTCTTGTAACTTGACAGCTTTAAGACTTGCATGTTTCAAATGCCAGAGTTTCTGAGCCAACATTTTGGTTGCTAAGCAAGAGCGTTATTAAGTGAGTTTCACCACATTTTACAAGTTGGCCACACCCACCCAGTCACATGATTGGCAAGCCACTCCCACCCAGCCACATGACTGGCAAGCCACTCCCACAAAGCAGGCCACACCTACAGAAGAGGTTCTAAATTTTTTTGAAACCCACCACCGGTGTAGAAATAGGGTAAAGATGGTTAAGGGAAGTGGAGTAGGCAACCTAAGTCTGTGTATGGTTGGCTCCTCTTCTCTCCCCTAGAGGCTCTATGCTGTGGAGAGGAGGAAGACCTCCTGAAGAAGAGAAGGGGGACATTATATATGTTTATGGGCGGGTAAACACATTTTGGGCTAATATGTGTACTGTGCAATTTTAGTTTTGTAAGATTTATGTTAGAGCACATAAGGAGACCAAAGGGAATATGTAATATGACAAATAGATGGGGAAGGGAAAATATAACCGAGCAAGAATTGAAAAATTAATTAACAAAAAGAAAATAGCTATTGTATTTTTACAAGAAACACATCAAAAGAAAGAAGGGATGAATGAATTTAAGTTATACTGGGTTGATCTATATGAAAAGGCATTTGGTACATCAAAAGCAAGAGGAATAGCAATCATAGCTAAAAGATGTGAATTTATGATAAAAGCCATAAAAAGGGATGAAATGGAAAGATTTCTTATAATTCACGACCTGATTTATGGACAAGAGGTTACCTTAGTCAATTTGTATGCAGCTAATATAAATCAAAGAGAGTTTTATAATAGGGTATATAAAGAAATAGAAGTAAAAAAAGGTTATGTGATAATGGCAGTTGATTATAATATGGTTATGGATAACTGAATTGACAGGTGCAATCCACTAAAAGCTGATATAATGTATAATAATACAGATTTAATAAAAATTATTAATAGAAATAGACTGAAAGATGTTTGGACAGAATTATGAGAGCATGATACAGTTAAAAATAATTTGACTAAAAAATAAACTCCCATCATGTGTCACTAATTCATAACAAACCATTTGCTTGGAATCAGTAGAGTTTTAACAAGCTGTAGAGAGAAAATAAAACATTCAGCAAAAATCTGGAGGTACTAATGAAGTGTATTAGAGCATTAGCAAAGATAAAAGAAATTGTAGGAAAACCATTGGCATTTTTCAAAATAAAATATAAAGATCAATCTAAGGTAACATATAGTTTGGACAGTAAGATGAACCATGTGACAATCTAATTAAGGCTTCTAATTTACCTAACATTGACATGTAAAAAATACAGCTTTCTTAAAGTCATATTGATTTTACAGGAATCACAGTTCTATCAACATTAATTTAGTTTTGTGTATTCTGCCTGTATATGATCAGTACAATTTATATGTGCGTGTCTATAAAACATTGGAAATAAAACAATATATAAATATAAATCAATCTTTTCATCCACTGCCTCTGGGTGGGATAGTAAGCTACATCAATATTTTTCATATTTCTATTAAAGAATAAACATCTATGGTTTAAATAAGGGTAATTTTTAAGTAATTAATTCTACCTATGGTAGAAATTAGAGCAGACAAAGATGCCTTTGAAATTTGGGGCATTTTCTCATAATGACCACAAAGAAGGGATTGATCTGTCACCAAATATTCATTTACCAGAAGACAAACTAATGGCATTAATCCTCATAAGTTTCTTTGGCTCTCTAAAATGCTGCTAACCATTTGCTTATTTTTTTCTGAGCAAGTGTGTATTCTTTCAGTAAAACCCTAGATTATAATCCATGCCATTTTATTTTTTTAAGAATGCCTCTCAGATTTACATGTGACCAAAAAATTCTTGGAAATAAATATGAATCTTAAAATGAATGCATGAGGATTGTTTATTATTGTCTTTTAGGTAAGCTCTAATAAAATAACAACTGATGGGGACATGGAGCATGGCAGGCATCAAGGGAAATGTTTTGAGATATCTTAGCACTTCAGTGATGGGTTCCAGATCCCGTTGCAACCAGTATACTGCGACAGGGTCAGGCATCCACCACATGCATGCGCATTGCGTATGCATGCGCACTGCGTACGCATGCTCACCCACCACCCTGTGATGCTCCAGCTGCTCGGAGGTCAATCCCTTCTTTGTGGTCATTATGAAAAAATGCCCCATTTTTCATTTCCAGGTTTTTTTTCCAGCCATTGATAAAACAAATCCAATATAAAATTGCTCATCTTCTTGTTGTCTAATTTCAAACGTCAATTTACTCATTTCAGCACACTCCATTATCTTTCGAATAACTTCCTCTTGTTTTGGTATTGTTTCATTTTTCCACTTTTTGCAAATATGATTCTAGCTGCTGCTAAAACATTTACAATCAAATATTTCAAGTCTTTATTTTAAATTTCTGGTATGATTCCCAATTTAAAAAAATCTCTGGTTTAAGGTCTATGTGTTAGTGTATCATTTTCTTCAACCACATGTGAATTTTAGTCCAATATATTTTGGCTTCAATGCAAGTCCACCACATGTGGTAATATGAGCCCGGTGTCTGATGACATTTCCAACATTTTTCCGATTTATTCTTGGAAATTCTTGCAATTCTCGTTTGGGGTAGATGCCACCTGTAAAACATCTTATACAAATTTTCTTTATGCAGTTGACATTGTCATTTTATAATTTTGAGACCACAATTTCTGCCATTTCTCTAACTCAATCCCATGCCCAAAATCCCCCCCCCAAGCTCTCATAGTTTCTTTAACTTGTTCCTCTTGTAATTTGACCTCTAATAAATATCATATAGTTTTTAAATTACTTTTTCATCAGTACCTGTTAAAATTTTATCTAGCTCAGTCATTTTGTTGTAAAGACCTTTCGATTTTCTGTCTTCATTATATCTAGAGTATATCTGCACATTGAATACCATTTCTATTCCTTCTTGTTTCAACTCTTGGATAGATTTGAGTTCACCTTCTGCATTCAGTATTTCAACATATCTGTTTGTTCCTTTTTATATATTATTGGATATGAAAAGGCTTCAATGGTTGATATAATTTCAACATGACATCTGGACAACTGCTGAGTTTATATCTTGTCTAAATCTTAACTGTGGGTTTTGATCAGTGGTGAAATCTATTTTTTTTTTTTTGCCACCGGTTATGTGGGCATGACTTGCTGGGTGTGGCTTGATGAGGAGTGCTGGGTTGGACAAAGACCAGGGAAATGATTAATAGGAGGAGGTTGGGGGGGGGGGGGAGAGGGAAGGGAAAGAATGTTGGAGATCATTGCAGGGGAGCAGAATTGGCAGAGCTCAAATCTGCAACTGATGAAAAGCTCCAGGTGATGCCATGGCTCTTCCAACCTTACCTGGATGCAGGCAAGAAAGGAAGGGATGTTTATACCTCCCCCCAGGAGAGTCACTTCCCTCTTGCCCTCCCCATCCCTTCCTAGAGTGGCAACTTTGCACCGCCACTTTTCCTCACCTCTCCTGCTCCCTCCGTGGAGCAAGGAGCCATTTCTCCCCCAGCTTGACACCTGCAACTTCATAGGGAGAGATACCCTTCCTGGAGCCCTGCAGTGGCTGATCCACTCTTCCCAAGACTGAATTGCCCACTACCCCCTCCGCAATGTTCGCCTGCCTCGTCCACCTGCCTGCCTCCCTTGCAGAGTCTGTGGGTGGGGGACAGTGACGTGCGGTGAGGTTTATACCTGGTGAGGCTCAGCTGGGCATCCTTTTGCGAAGCAGCAAAGCAGGGCAGCGATCGGCCTCAGCGCGGGGGGGGGGGATTTGCATTGCAGGAGCAGCCAAGTGCCCGGGTCTGCAGCAAAGGTGCTTGGTGGCTCCCGCGATGCAAAGTGCCCCGATGCCGCCGCCCACGCACTGCCCCGGCCTGCGGCCGCTGCTTCTCCAAGCTCCACTGCTGGAAGTCCCGGATCGCCTCTGGGGGAAGGCTGGGTGAGAAGCGGAGCGAAGCTTCTCCGCGGCCTCCTGGTACTACGCAGAGGCTCTCGCAGGAGTGCGTGCCAGCGGCCGGCAGCCCGGAGCGGCCCTGGCTGCGAGACAAGGCAGCTTTAAGCGCTGCGCAGCGCCGGGAGGCCGCGGAGAAGCTTCGCTCCACTTCTCACCCAGCCTTCCCCCAGAGGCGATCCGGGACTTCCAGCGGCGGAGCCTGGAGAAGCAGGCCGGGGCAGCAGGCGGGCGGCAGCATCGGGGGCAGCAGGGCACTTTGCATCACAGGAGCCGCCAAGAGCCCAGGTCTGCAGCAAAGAGCGAGCCTCCTCCTTCTTCCCCACTCCTCTCTCCTCTGAAGCATGCCCTCCAAAATAACCCGCCCAACGTAAGCGTGCTCAAGAAGACATGATTCGCTGCTTCCAGATCAGGAGGCGGGAGAATTAGTGCCTCTTTTGCACCTGAACTTTTTTGCCTTTTAACTCTTTCTTAACTTTTAGAACGCGAAAAATTCCTTATGGAAAGGAGGCCCCGAGTTCTCTCGCCTCCTGCTTTGGTTAACACTAAGAAGACACCAAGCCACTGTGACCTGGAATCTGGTAGCAACTATCTTGGCTTTAATTATTTAAAAAAATATATTTAAATTTCTTTCTTTTTCCTGAGGAGACTGGTGAGGCTCCGCCTCCCTTGCCTCTAGTGACTGCACGTCCTGGTGGGGGATGAGAGGAGATCTCCCTGCAGCCACCTCAGGGTCCTGCATGAGTTCAGAGCCCCAGCAACTGCTGCCTGCCCCCCCCATGCACCCTCAGGCCATGCTTCTTGGCAGGGGCACTGCAGCCTCTGGAGCCAGAGCCCCAACATGACCCAGGAGAGAAGAGGCGCAGGGAACCCCCACATCTGCCCATTACCCCAACAGCTCAATCACCCCTCCGCTCCTCTCTGACCCACTTTTCTTGGTGTGAGAAAAGGTGGTGGGAGGGGAGGGGTCTCAGGTGGCCAGCCTGTCAAGAGTGGCACTGCTTGACCTGGGTGCGAGAGAGAGGGGCAGTACAAGGACTTAAGTGGCAGCTGTCCCTTTGGGCAAGGGGGGGAGGGGAGCCAGGATGTACAGCTTCAGAAGGAGACTTTTGTGCTTTGGGGAGGGGGAGGACCATCTGGTGCGGGTGCAGGAATCAAATCCAGCTGAAGAACTTTCTGCTAATCACTGGAGATTCAATCCCACTTTCAATATAAAAACTAAATGGGGGCATGGCTCAGCTTCTGGGTCTTCCCTGGCTTGTCTGAGGGGGTGGCTTCCTCCCTGTTTGTAGGAGTTGGCAGGAAGGATTCCCCATTCAGCCTCAAGGGAAAAGAAGTGCATGCTTGCTCCTGGCATTTTTCCATTTGGTGGAAGCTTTCAAAGCGAGCAAGCGTGCGCTTCTTTGCTCTTGAGGCTGAATGAGCAATCCTTCCCACCAACCCTGCAAACAGGAAGGAAGCCACCACCCACCAGAGAAGCCGGAGAAGACCCCAAGGAGGAGCTAAAGAGCTGATGAACCAACCCTGCCAAAGTAAAAAAAAGATTCCACTGATCGCATGACATTGTCACAGCTGATTGTTGGAACCTTTTTTTACTACTAGTTTGGGCGAACCATAGATGTTTTTGCTACCAGTTTGGGAGAACTGGTCCAAACAGACAGCATTTCACCCCTGGTTTTGATGACTAAACTTCAGTTATATGGGACTACTTTAGGGATGCCCAGTGGGGGGAGGGGTCCAAACAAGATGAACAGAGGTGAAGGACCGAAGGCTGAGGACCAGGCATCTTGGCCAGTGACAGCTAGCAAGCTTATACAATCAACGGCTTCTGTGCTCATTGAACTGCAGGCTTGCCACCACACTATGAAGGAAAATTGAGATGTGGGATCTGTTCCTTTAGAGAAGTTTGTTGACCTTGATGTAGAATATTTCCTATGTCTATTTTGGTTATTATCTTAGTCAGTTGGGTTTGATCTTCTTTCTGACTGACTTTTTTCTTATGGAAAATTGTTAGGTTAGGTTAGGTTTATTGGTTTATTGTTCCCAATATTGGCTTCTGCTGTAGTGCATCTTTAAACATAAAACTATCCTTTCTTAAAATATGAAATGAGTTGTGTTGCTATTCCAATCCTTTTCCTTCGATGACTGACATAAATGTGTATTTGTATGCCAAGTTATTTTCAGGCAAGAAGGCAATCATTCCATAGACACAGCAGCTCACAATTGCAGATATCTGTCCTTTCATCTTCACTTTTGCTTATTACAATAATACCAGTTGAAAAGCTTTTACTTCTTCTTGAACTTCAGTTCAAGAGAGATAGAGGTGATCATTTTTTGAGCAGGCTTTTCTCAAACTTGGTCACTTTAAACTATGTGAACTTGAGGAGGAGCCAATGTCGTGATGAGATGGACATGCGGCCTCGATGCTCTGAGACCGCAGCCAATACTTTTGTTGTTGGGTGGTCCAATCGGACCTAAACCATCCCAAAGAGCCAGTGAACAGGAAGAATACGTCTTGCTGACCTCAGGAATATCGTAAAGTCCCTGAAAGAAGAAAGAGAAGTTCTTCAAGCCGGTGACAAAAATCCAGCCAAGGCTGACAAAGTCGGGGTGGCTCCAAAATGGAAGGATACGGAAAGAGAAAGTGTTTCCAGCTGGTGAGGAACTTTTACTGTTTTAAAAAGAGACTGCCTATAAAAACTTAAAATTAATCTAAATTGGAGAATAGAAGAATCAAGTGGCAGAATTAAATTTGGAATAGTTTTGGACAGTAGTTATCTTACTTTTTAAATGCTATTTTCATGGATGGAATTTATGCAAGCCTTTTGAAATGGATAGATTTCTTCTTTTACTTTTTCTTTTATTGTTCTCTGTAACCTATGGACTAAAGTTTTCCTCTTTCATTGCTGTGAGTATTTTTCTAATTCATTTAAAGTTTGAACTCTTTTTTCTAACTTGAAATACAAAAAAGATACAAAAGGAAATTAGATTTTCAACAGTATTACTGCTGCTCAGAGGCTGGGAAGATTTGTTGATTGGCGTATATGTATTGAAAATGGAACACTTTTTTCCCTCCACGGATTGTTTTGACTTGGCACTACAAGATTTTACTGCTTGGCTTCAGAGAGTGATAAGAATGGAAGCACACAGATGTCCCTTTGAAGTATATTTCTAATCAGAGAAAAGTGAAAAGCTCTTTGTGAATCTATGCTTTAATTTTATTAACCTTTCAAGCTAGAGCAGCTGTGTTTGTTAGAAATGCACAATTTCAAAAGAAAATAGAACTCTCAAGTTCGCAAAAGATACTTTCAGAAATACAGAAATTATCAAATGCATATGAAAGAATAGAGAAAAAACTGGAATACTTAGAGCACATAAGAATAAAATATGATGAAAAATTGAGGATGTCTATCAGATGCAAAACAGGGTGGTTGAAACTCAAAAAATCGAAGTGGAAAATGAATATAAAGAGATTAAATCTGCTGATATTTATGGTAATTGGTTTGTTTCTGAAAATGGAAAGAATGGAATACTGAAAGAGGAATTAAATGGAGAGGAAATATATTCCAGAGGGCAAGATACAGAAGAAGAAGAAACTACTGTGCTGGCTGGGAGATTCTGGGAGCTGAAATTGACACAGCTTAAAGTTGCCAAGGTTGGGAAATGCTAAAGTTACAAAATGAACAGGAAGATGTTCTGTGTGTGAATCAGTTTATCAGCAACATATCTGGAGATACCTGGCATTTTAACCTTGCATTGCCTCCCGGCCGCTTGCTTGCCTAGCCTCCTGAGGGGGGTGGGGATGGCACTTCCTTTGATGGCTGGCCCTGCAGGAGGAAAGCACCTTCCCTCAACCACCATTACATGACACAAGCCTTCTTCCCCTTCTTTGCCAAAGAAGTCCAAAGGGCAAGCAACTTAGAGGCAAAGTGGGCAGTGAAGAATCACCCACCTGGCAGGCTACCGCAATCCTCCTCAGGTTGAAGCCAACAGGATTGGGGGAGAAAGGAACATGCTCCCAAAGCTGAAGAGCTTCTATTAATGTGTGTGTGGCAACTGGAGCCAGAAGTCACTTGGGACTCAGCAGAGCTCCTCACACAGGCACGCTCTGGCGTTACTGCAGTGTGGATGGCCTCAAGAGTGGGTGTCCTCAATGTGAGCACTGGCTGTGGGAAGAGAATCCTGGGAGTAGCGTGTCCCTCAGAGGAAGCAGGGAGAAAAAGAAAGGAGTCAGAAAGCCCAAGCACACAGTTTTTTCTCCCACAGCAGCTGTACCCTGGATGTAGCCCTCCACTGCAAGCTCTGTGGCTGGAATTGAGGGACAAGGAGCACAGTGCTGCTCCTCAGATGGCACATTCGCTTTCCCTCTTCAGCCAGAATGGACTATTCAGACTCTCAGGCACAGGGGACGGACAGGAGGGAGACACTGCCCTGGATGGAGGAGGAGCATCACCTACCTGGCTGCTTGTATTGCTTCCATAAAACTGTGACGCAGCCACTAGCACCAACACTCCTCCTCTTCCTTCCTGTTCAGTACAACATTGGGACATTAAAGGTAAAAGGTTCAAGACTGGAAAACAGGAAGAGTCTGCTATTCTGATAAGGAAGTCATCTTGGGCAAGCAGATTAGTTAACAGTTTTAACCACACAGTCTAGTTATATAATGGAAAAATTAATTAACCACTTGCTTCAATTTATTATGCTTATGCTGCAAGGATTGTAAGGAAACAAGAAATATAGGTTAAGAAGTAAAAAAGGGACAAAAGGTTGTCTGGAAAAGTGGGAACTGGGCCAAAGGTGAGGAAACAGATTAAGCATGGGGAAATTCATGGAGAAACAGGCGTTCTGGGAAGATTGCAATCCTGTGGTCTTTGTCAAAGGGGACTGCAGGGGGAATTTGTGGTTTGGGTGGAGGGAATAAAAAGTTAAAGAACTGTATTCTTCTGTGTGCCTACCTGCTAGCCACCCTATCAGATCTCTTAAGTGATACTGCCATTCAATTGGGAGGAGGGGCACTTTGGAGTTAAATTACCAGCAGTATCTGTAACAACTGAGATTTATAACTAGTTTCCTGTCGCTGGAAAGCTGGAGGTCCCAGCACCTCTGGAGGGATATTTATGATGGCCATGTGGGATATCTTACTTTAATGTCAAACTAGAGATAGCCATGGGAACGTGTGTTTTATTCGACTCTCAGGGCAGAAGAGTTAAGGAAACATCTTCACACTTGTGTATTGGCCAGAATCTGCATTCTGACAAAGGGGAGGGGTCATTATCAGTTTAATCCCACCTGCATTGCCTAAAAGGCTTCAGAAGCTGCTTTGCCTCTAATGGTTTTCCATTCTGCTTAATTAAAGGTTCCTTTTGAAATAATCCATTTCAAGAGTCTTTACTTTCTTAAGTTAGGAGAGGAACCATTACATAAAGCAGCATCTGTGAATTGGTCAACCAGGAGAGATGACATTTGCTCTACTGAGGGGACCCTGCAAACCATGTCTGAGCACAACAGTGAAAAAGGAGAAGCTGATTGCTGGAGGGAGATGACAACCCCTTCCCAATCAGAGATCTGTTCCATATACCCTATCAGAGAGGATGAGGTGAAGCTAGAAAAAACAGGACACGCAAGCCAGCTCTTCAGGGAAGGAATAGTGTATTTGTGCAGGTTCATGACAAAGAATAAATGGCCTGAACAATGAGTGACAGGCAGGAAATCCCTTATATAGTTTATCGCGTTCAGATAAAGCCATCTGTTAGTTTTGGAAACACCCCCAAGATTTGCCCTTGAGTCACAGCAATATTATGTCTACAGGAAGTAATAATACATAGTCAGCTAACGGAGCAGAGTAGCTCGGATTTTGAGGAATTTAAATGTGTCCTCCAGACAGTCAAGCCAGCAAATACATTAAAATAGAGACTTTGCTTCAACAGGTTTCATGTGCCTCTAACCTATGTCTAACCGCACCATGTCCTAAAAGCAAACCTTTGCAATTTCTGTATATGAACAGTTAAAGCTTAATATCATGAAACCCTAGTTTGGTTCAGGCTTGAGGCCTACCTTGGTTCAGCCTGCCACCTCACACTGGTCAATCAGCATCGGGACGAAAGATGGCTGGGATGGGAGATCCAGGGTAGTCACTCTTACCCGAGGGAGCCGAAACCCAGAGTGGAAAGTGGAACTAGAAGCCCCCTCTGACCAGGAGGAGCAAAATGAAGCCTCACTGAGGGAGGGGGGATTGCCTGAAGAGACATGCAACCCAGTTGGTGATGGAGATTTTGGAAAATCTCAACATCCAGGGGGAGCCAGAACAGCAACCAAGAGGCGTGGGAAGGGTGGCAATGGCAGAGGAGGCCAGGGTAGCTAACCCCCTCTGATCTACTGATCAAGCAGATAATACCGCAGCAACAGCTAGTAACCCAGAGAACCCTCCCCCCAGGTGGCACATGGATTGGGAGGCACCCCCAACGAACCCCGAAACCTACAATTGGAAAGGAAAACCTCTTCCCTTGGGGTGAAGTTTGATGGGAACCCAAAAGAATTGGGATTCTTTGTGGCACATGTGCTCACCTACATGCAAGAATATGGGTGTGACTTTCAAACCCAAGGATCCAAATAAGAGTGGTTACCCTAGCTCTGGAAGGAGCCGCCACCCGATGGATGGTGACACTACACGATGCCAATGTGTCAGAACTGCAGGACTTCGACCATTTCATGATGGCCTTGCGACGATGTTTCGAAGACCCCATCGCAGATCGCAAAGCTGGGATACCCCAGCCTCTTGGGAAGAGGAACCATACTCATTCGGAAGCGATCCAGAGGATGAACCACTGGTAAGAAAACCAATCAAACCGCTTACCCTCCCCCTAAGACTGTTTATTCCCAACTGGGAGAGGGGGATAAAAATCTCTGCTTTAGTGGACTCAGGATGCACCCGTTGTTTGATCAGCCCAACCCTGGTAAGGGAGTTGAGGATTAATGTAAGGAAGCTGAAGAGCCCCATAGCTTTTTGCCAACTAGATGAGTCAATAACGGAGGGGGAACCAGCTTCATTTGCCACTGAGCCCCTACAGATTGGCATTGGAAGCCACAAAGAAATGCTTACATTTATAGTGGCACCGGGCATGGAATGGCCACTAGTTTTGGGACTTGCATGGTTGAAAAAATGGAACCCCAAAATTAATTGGAAGCAAGGCACCATAAGAGTGCAGACGCATGTAACCTCTGCTGAGAATCCAAAACAAGAAACTGAGGGGGCAGAGCACCAAGAAACAGCAATGCTCACTTACACTGTGCCAACCCAGAGCATACCCAAAGAATACAAAGACTTGGCTGAGGTTTTTAACGAAAAAACCTCTGAAGAGCTTCCCCCCACCGCTCCACTGATTGTGCGATAGAAATTCTACCCAGAGCCAAACTCCCTAAACCCAAGATGTATAGCATGTCTCTAAGGGAGCTGAAAGAATTGAGGACATTCATTGAGAAAAAACTAGCAAGGGGTTTCATTGAACCAGCCCAGCTGAAAATTACAGCCCCAGTTTTTTTCAGAGAGAAAAAAGATGGCTCCAAATGCCTCTGTGTTGATTTTAGAAACCTAAATTCTATCAGTGTGGAGAATGTATAGCCTCTTCTTCTCATGAAGGATATGCTAGCACACCTCGCAAAAGGGAGAATTTTCACAAAGCTGGATTTAAGGGAGGCTTACTATCGTATCAGAATTAAGGAGGGAGATGAATGGGAAGCGGCATTTAACATCCCTCTGGGATGCTATCAATTCAAAGTGCTACCATTTGGACTACAAGGGGCCCCTGCAATGTTTATGCAATTAAACAAAGTGCTGCAGGAACATTTATAGAAGGATTGCATAGTCTACATTGATGACATTTTGCTTTATTCTGAGACCTAGGCAGAACATGTAAAACTAGTCCGGGCGGTTCTGAACAAACTTCGCTCTGCCAAACTTTATGCTAAACTCTCCAAATGCGAATTCCACCAAGAAAAAATCAATTACTTAGGATACCACATTTCACACCAGGGCATAGAAATGGATCCTTCGAAGGTATAGGCAGTACTTGACTGGGACCCACCCAGAACATGTAAACAGTTACAAAGTTTCTTGGGATTTGCCAACTTTTACCGCCAGTTTATCCCTGCTTTCACCCAGATTGCTCTCCCCATCACAAAGCTCTTAAAAACGAAGGGGGAGGGTAACCCAAAACTAAAGCAGCCTTTGAACTGGACAATGGAATGCCAAACTGCATTTGAAAAACTTAAACGGCTGTTTTCAGTAGAGCCGATTCTAAAGCAACCAGACACAGAGAAACCGTTTATCATACAAGCGGATGCTAGTGATGTGTGATAGGAGCAGTCCTGCTTCAGAAAAATGAGCAAGACAAATTACAACCATGTGCTTACACATCCAAAAAATTGAATGAATCTGAGCAAAGGTAGGGCATTTTGGAGAAAGAGGCTTATGCAGTTCGATGGGCTCTTTTAACCTGGAGACATTTCCTAGAGGAGAACAAGATCCCTTTTGAAGTCTCGATGGATCATAAAAATTTAGAAGCCCTAAAGACCCCAAGGAAACTCTCTCCAAAACAAGTATGATGGGCTCAGTACTTTAAATGGTTTGAATTTATGCTTAGATACCTCCCGGGAGGGGGGGGACATTTTCTGGCAGAAGCACTATCCAGGAAACCGCAGTTCAATAATGTGAAGCCAGATGTAGTCAAACCCATGATACAAAAAAGTCAACTAGCTGATAAAGTAACCACCAGATCCTAGGGAAAATGAGACACTTTGGAGGACAATGACACCACCCAAACTTTTAAACAAGCTTTAACCACCGATGAATGGTTTTTGAGCCACAAAGACAGCTGCCTGATGAAAGATAACTTAGCTTAGGTGGGAGGGAAGTTGTATGTTCCAGCCAAAGACTGTACTTAATGGAAAGGTGCCACGACTCCAAATTGGTGGGACACTTTGGTTTTGTAAAAAACTTTACACTTAATTAAGAAGCAATTTTGGTGGCCATCACTAAAAAAGGACAAGGAGAGCTGTTGTAGCTCAGCAGGAGCCGTTGGAGCTGTCGATGGACTCCGATAGCGAGGAACCCTATGAGTCAGCTATGGAAGATGTGGAGGACCCTGGGCAGGGTTCAGACTCAGAACAGGGACCAGAAAGGCTGGTTGGCCACCAAGAAGGACCTGAAGCATGGAGCAGTGGGGAAGATCAAAGGGAGTTTGTCCCTGATGTCAGGGAACATAGGATGGAGAAATGGAGGCAGCAGTTATGGAGACAGACTCATAAGAGATAATCAAGCCCAGGTGGTTGTGGCTGGGCCCCTCCCAAGAGAGTATGTAAGAGGAGACTTTGGGAGGAGTCCTTTTGCAGGACATCACAATCTGGAGAAGCTGTTGTTTGTATTCTATCTCTTGTCTGTGAGAGTCTGAGTTGCTGCCAACGTCTTGCCTGTGAGTCGTGTGTGGGCTTTCAGACAACAGGATTGTAATTGCTGTGAATAAAGCGTTGCTAACAGTAAGCCTGTGTTGGTGTTAATCACCGGACGGAGGGGGGTCAGAACAGAGAGCTATGTAGCCAGCTGTCCAATTTGTGCAGCAGCTGAAAGACGCCAAGGCAAAATGCCAGGACTGTTACAGAAGGTAGTCCAGCCTTCAGCACCCTGGAAAGAGATTGCTATGGATTTTATCGTCAGGCTACCAGAAAGTGCAGGGAATACTGTCATTTGGGTCGTAACAGATTGTTTTCAAATTTGTTTTATACCATGCCAAACGATCCCAACTGCCAAAAGTCTAGCCAAGTTATTCCTCATACATATTTATCGCCTTCATGGAGCTCCACAGAGAATCATCTCCAACAGAGGGGTCCAATTCACCTCAAAATTTGGGGGGGCATTCTTAAACTTACTTGGCACCACCCAAGGACTGAGCTCCAGTCACCATCCATGCATCAATGGTCAAACTGAAAATTGGAATATGGTTCTAAAAGCAATACCTAAGATGTTTTATTAATTTTCAACAGAATAACTGGGTTGATCTTTTACCTTTTGCAGAAGTGGCCTTCAATAACGTTGTGCACTCAAGCACTGGTTTCACCCCTTTTAGAGTAGCAACAGGCCAAGATTTCAACCCCATACCTGAACTACCCACAGAAGAACCCACTATCCCCTAACTTAACGAATGGATAGACTAAAATACAATCATTACTCCCTTCTACTTCTGCAGGGGACCCCCTGACAAGGGAAATTCTACAGAAGGAATTAATCAATGCGTTAAAAAATCATGCTGTTATGATGGAAGCAAAACTTAAGGAAGAGATAGCTGCTTCTAACAAACAGATGTCTGAAGAACTTATGACATGTAACCAAAGGATTAGAGGGGACTTTCTGATGGCTCTGAATTTGCTAGCGGGTTATGCATATGGCCTTGAAGAAAAGTTAGAAGATCTTAGTGACTCTAATACGAACTTGGTAATGAAGATGGAGGTGGTCCAGCAAAAGGTTAGCGATGCAGAAAATGAAATCATAATGCTACAGTATAGGCAAATGGAATTTGCTTTAAGGATAAGGGGCCTCCCTGAAAATACACAAGAGAACCTGAAACAGACTCTCTCTGAAGCCTTCGACCTAATGGCGGGAAGATCAGGAGGGAATCTTGATTGGCAAATTGAAAAGGTTTACCATGTTAATTCCTCGCTGGCAAAACAAAAACAATTACCAAGAGATATAGTGATCTACTTCGCCACTAGAGATGTGAGAAATACGGTATTACAGGAATCCTACAAAAATAAGCGGAGATACCACCTAAAATGCTGAGATCTAGAAAAGACTATGCCTTTTTAGTTGAAGAGCTTAATAATCGGCAGATACAGTTTAGATGGGACACACCAGCCGGCATCGCATTTAGCTACCTTGGAAAAAGACATTGTCTCAATACAGTATGGAAGGCACAAGATTTCTACACCAACTTACTGAAAGATGGACAACCCTCTTCCTCTAGATCTAGACAAAGAGAACAAGAAGGATATGATGGAAAGCAAACCACTCAAGTATTAACAAGGGGGGATCAACTTGTTCTCTCAGAGGTACAAGAAGCTAAAGAACAAAGACAAGACCGTGTGGTTACTAGATGAATGGAACAGGAATTAAGAAAGCAATGTACACAAGCCACCATTCAGGAGCATACAGGTGTTACATTAGAAACAGTGGGAGGAGCTAGGCCAAACGTTAAATTCCAAGATGTTTAGATGGCTATTAAAAAGTTTCAGGGGGCTAATAATGGTAACTAAGTCTCTAATATGGAATGTTAAGCGATTGGATCAATTTAGCAGGGGATGGAGTGTTCAGTATTGAAGGGTATGATTTGGTATATGGCTGCTTGTTTGCTGTATAATAAAGAGGTGGATGAGAATTTTAAAGGTCATCTTCTGGGGAATGCCTTGCTACGGGTTGGGAAAAAACATCAATATAAATTAAATGACATGGTAGACTTATAAAAAAGTTAAGGTATTCTGGACAAAAATATGATGGATTATGCAAAATGTTCTAAAAAAAAAGGATAAAGTTTACCCCCCACCTATTTTTTGTTATGTATAATTACTGACTGTACAGCAATAGAGATTAACTTGATTTTGCATTTGATAACTGCAGCTAGATTGTTGGTGGCGTAATACTGGAAGAAGGAAGATTTGTCTACTATCTAGGAATGGACATTGAAAATCACAAACTTAGCAGAGATGGCTAAAATATTTGCATATCTCAAGGATAATTCAAACGAGAGATATAAACGAGACTGGGGAAAATGGATTGACTATATTCAAAATAAATATGGGTCTAGGAAATTTCAGATAGCTTATGATTAAGATCAGAAATGATACAAATTGTTTATAGTTAGCCTAGCAAGGAGGAGCTAAGCTCAATTCAAAGATGTTATTAACTTTCTACTTTTTCTTTAAGTATATTTTAAACTGTTTTTGTTAAAGATTTATACCTTGTATTGGTTCTGGGAAGTCAGGGTGGGGGAAGGTTGGTGCGGTTGGTGGGGAGGGAATGGAGTTTACTAAGTTGGAGGAGGGATGTTGGATGATTATACATGTATACTGCTATTTTTTCTTTTTTATGTATATTGAAATGGAATTATAAATACCATCAACACAAAAGGGAGTTGGCTCAGAAGCTGAAATACACCAAGTGAATTAGAGGAAGAGTGAGAAGCTGAGGAGAGAAGAAAGATAGGAAGAGAGGGATAGGAGAGAGGGTGAAGGGGGAAGATAAGGTATATAAGGAGGAGTGGTAAGGGGAGAGAGGAGAAGGAGAAAGGAAGGGGAAGTAGAGTAGAAAATGATGGAGGGAAGACAGGATGTAGAAAGGGGGAGGAGAGAGGGGGAAGAAAGTGTTGGATAAGGTATAAATATGGTGCATGGAGAGCAGAAGAGACAATAACTGGGTTTTTCTTTTTTTTTCTTTGGTAGTTGATGGTAAGATGAATTGATGTAAGTAATTGATGTAAGTAATTTATGTAATTGATTATTAAGTTAATACAACATGATATTGACTATGTAATAGTTTACATGTAATTATATGTTATGAAAATGGAAAATAAAAACTTTCTATGGATATGGAAGCATAAATACCATCAACATAGATTGGAGTTTGCTCAGAAGCGGAAATACACCAATGAGAGGAAGAGTGGGAAACAGAAGATAGAAGAAAGATGGGAAGAAAGGGATAGGAGAGAGGGTAAGGGGGGAAGATGAGGAGGATAAGAAGGAGTGGAATGTAGAGAGAGGAGAAGGAGAAAGGAAGGGGAAGTAGAGTAGGAAAGGATGATGGAGGGAAGAAAGAAGGTAGGAGAGAGGTAGAAGAAAGAGGTGTGTGGAGAGCAGAAGAGCTAATAATGGGTTTTTATCTTTCTGGGTGTTGATGACAAGAGGAACTGTTGTAATTACTACTTAATAAATAGGATACTGGCTATGTAATAGTATACATGTGATTGTATGTTATGAAAATGGAAAATAAAAAAGTATATTTGAAAAAAAAAAAGAATGGATAGACCTACGAAACACATGGCCAGTAGTTAGAATAGCTTTGCAGGAAGCTAGAGAGGCTTTCAAAAATCAAGCTGACAAAAAAAGAGTAGACCCCAAATCTTTCCATGTTGGAGATAGAGTATACTTATCTACAAAATTCCTGAAGTCATTGCAGCCATCAAAGAAATTAGGGCCAAATTTCATCCGACCTTTCCCAATCACCAGAGTTATCAACCCCGTAACAGTAGAATTACTCCTTCCAAAGACACTCAGACAAGTCCATCCAGTGTTTCACATTAGTTTACTCAAACGAGAAGTAATCTCACAACTCAGACCACCTGCACCTACACCTCCTGTTCCTATCATGATAGAAGGCGAACAACATTTTTAAATTAAGGAAATCCTGGACTCTAGGACCCACAGGGGGAAAACCCAATACTTAGTTGCTTGGAAGCATTTACCTTCAGCCCAAAATGAATGGGTAGTGAAACACCATGTTAGGGTCCCTGCTCTATTGAAAAAATTTCACTCCCAATATTTGATTTCGATTTCGATTTTTGATTTTATTGTATTTCTATGCCGCCCTATTCCCAGAGGGACTCAGGGCGGCTCACAAACCAGGTCAGGGGGGGGGAACAGAAAAAGACAACAAACAACACAACACCACAATTTAAAAAAACAATCAACAGCCACACCATTCGAGCGGGGACAGGAACTCATCAGCCCCAGGCCTGTCAGAACAGCCAGGTTTTTAAGGCTTTGTGGAAAGCCTGGAGGGTGGTGAGGGTCCGAATCTCGGGGAGCTCGTTCCAGAGGGCTGGAGCAGCCACAGAGAAGGCCCTCCTCTGGGTAGTAGCCAATCGGCATTGGCCAGTGGATGGAATTTGGAGGAGGCCTAATCTGTGGGATCTAATCGGTCTGTTGGAGGTAATTGGCAGCAGGCGGTCTCTCAAGTACCCAGGTCCAATACCATGAAGGGCTTTATAAGTGATGACTAGCACCTTGAAGCATATCCGAAGACCAATAGGCAGCCAGTGCAGCTCGTGGAGGATAGGTGTAACGTGGGTGTACCGAGGTGCACCCACGATCGCTCGCGCGGCTGCATTCTGGACTAGCTGAAGTCTCCGAATGCTCTTCAAGGGCTGCCCCATGTAGAGCACGTTGCAGTAGTCCAGTCTAGAGGTCACAAGGGTGAGTGACTGTTGCGAGGGCCTCCCGGTTCAGGTAGGGACGCAATTGGCGCACCAGGTGAACCTGGGGAAATGCCCCCCTGGTCACAGCCGACAAATGGTGTTCAAAAGTCAGCTGTGGATCCAGGAGGACTCCCAAATTGCGAACCCTGTCTGAGGGGCGTATTGTTTGACCCCCCAGCCTGAGATATGGAACACTTGGCCAATTAGTAGGAGGGAAACACACCAGCCACTCGGTCTTATCCAGATTGAGTGCAAGCTTGTTAACCCCCATCCAGACCCTGACAGCCTCAAGGCACTGACACATCACGTCAACCGCTTCACTGAGTTGGCACAGGGCGGATAGATACAACTGTGTATCGTCCACATACTGATGATATTTTATCCCGTGCCGTCGAATGATCTTACCCAGCGGCTTCATGTAGATGTTAAACAAGAGGGGGGACAGGACCGAACCCTGCGGTACCCCATAATTCAGGGGCCTAGGGGTTGATCTCTGCCCTCCAACCAACACCGACTGTGACCTGTCCGAGAGGTAGGAGGAGAACCACCGAAAAACGGTGCCTCCCACCCCCACCTCCCGCAGTCATCGCAGAAGGATACCATGGTCGATGGTATCGAAGGCCGCTGAGAGGTCAAGGAGCACTAGGACGGAGGCATGACCCCCGTCCCTGGCTCTCCAGAGATCATCGGTCAGTGCAACCAAAGCAGTTTCCGTGCTGTAGCCAGGCCTAAATCCCGACTGAAAGGGATCTAGATGATCGGTTTCATCCAAGGACCGCCGGAGCTGAGAGGCCACCACTTTCTCAACAACCTTCCCCACAAAGGGGAGGTTGGAGACTGGACGATAGTTATTTAAGACGGCTGGATCCAAAGATGGCTTCTTCAGGAGGGGTCTCACCACCGCCCCCTTTAAAGCGGGGGAAAAGAACCCCTCCCGAAGGGAGGCGATAACTACCGCCTGGATCCAGCCCCGTGTCACCTCCCTGCTGTTCGCAACCAGCCAGGAGGGGCATGGGTCCAGCACACATGTGGAGGCACTCACAGCTCCCATGGCCTTGTCCACTTCCTCAGGGGTAACGAGTTGAAAATCAATCCAGAGATGTCGCTCCAGATTCTCCCCTGGTGCCTCGGCTGGCTCTGCGCAATTGGAGTCCAAGTCCTCCCAAAGCCGAGCAACTTTATCCGCGAGGAATTGGACGTATTCCTCATTTCTACCTCGCAAAGGATCACTCGTATCCCTCCTATTCAGGAGGGAACGGGTTATCCTAAACAAGGCGGCTGGGCGCGACTCAGCGGAAGCTATCAGAGTGGCAACATGAGTTCTTTTTGACGTCCTAATTGCCCGAAGGTAAACTCTGATGCAGGATTTTAATAGTTCTCGGTCTGACTCGGACTTACTGGATCTCCAGCGGTGCTCTAGGCATCTCTTTTGGCGCTTCATCTCCCAGAGTTCCTCGATAAACCAAGGAGCCCTCCTGGATCCACTGCCTTGGATCGGCAGTAAAGGCGCAATCCAGTTGAGAGCCTCTGACACTGCTGAGTTCCAGGCAGCAACCAGGGTCTCCGCCAGACTGCGGGTGAGGGTATCAGGAACAACGGCAAGCGCCGTCTGAAAGCCCAAAGGCTCCATAAGGCGCCTGGGGTGGAACCACCTAATCGGTTCCTCCTCCCTACAGTTTGGCCTCCAAAAGTCAAGCCTCAATAGGTAGTGGTCCAACCATGACAGGGGTAAGATCTTACTACCCCTCAAACCAAGATCACAACTCCACTGCTCCGAGAGGAATACGAGGTTGAGCGTGTGACCCGCCGAGTGAGTCGGGTCCCGAATTATTTGGGCCAAGCCCATGGCTGTCATGGAAGCCATGAACTCCTGCGCTCCATCAGAGTGCTCGCCGAGCGAAGGCAAATTGAAGTCCCCCAGCACCATAAGTCAGGGGAACTCAATTGCCAGCTCGGCTACTGACTTGAGGAGCGAGGGGAGGGCTGTTGCAACACTGTTGGGAGGCAGGTACGTTAACAGCAAGCCCACTTGACCCTTGAATACCCTGACAAATCTTGTTAAAATACTATGATGCAATTTCTTTTCCTATCTTTTCAAGGTGGATCTCTCCTTTTTCTAAAGAACAACAAGCATGTCAGATCCCTTAAGTGATACTGCCATTCAATTGGGAGGAGGAGCACCTCGGAATTAAATTACTAGCAGTATCTGTAGCAACTGAGATTTACAACTAGTTTCCTGTTGCCGGAAAGCTGGAGGTCCCAGCACCTCTGGAGGGATGTTTATGATAGCCATGTGGGATATCTTACTTTAATGTCAAACTAGAGATAGCCATGGGAACGTGTGTTTTATTCGACTCTCAGGGCAGAAGAGTTAAGGAAACATCTTCACACTTGTGTATTGGCCAACTGCACCAATCTGCCACTTACACTATTTTTGGATAAAAGTTTAGCATTCTCCAAAAAGATTGCTAGAGCTATGTTTAGAAATGTTCTGCATAGTAGGCCACTAACACACCAATGCAGCTGCCAACAATTGCCAAAGCTCATTTCTCCATAATTGACAGTCTTTGTCTTTCTTGTCAGTGTGGTGATGCTGGGTAGGACAGGAAATAGAGCAGAGCAATCCACTAATTTTTTCCTTTAATTTCTCCCTTATTAATTTTGTAAGGATATCAATGATTTGTCTTATCACAGCAGCAGAACAATACAATATCAGGGCAGGGCAAATTTTCATGGCATACTTTTCTTCCAATATAAGGGGAGGAGGAATTTGCATGGCTATAAGGAAGAGGCCAAAATCTGCATGAATCCACATCCCAGACTAAATTCTGTAGAAAGTCTGTTCTTGTGTTAAATAGATATTCTACCAGTAAATGATTGTTTGGAAGACTTCTAATCTGGTCATCCAACTATTGATTGGTGTGTTTCAATCTTCTTACTATCCTCCCTCTATGGAAAACAATATTTTATGAAAGTTGCATATTTTAATATTTAGCAGGCTTAAGGCTTAACCCCCCCCCCATAGTAAAGGGAGATACAGGATTTTAAAGTACACAGGATCTCCTCCATAAAAATTATCAAACATACAGGGGTTCCCCCCCCAAATATTTCATTCATTGAAAAAAAAAGTACTTGTCTGTTGGTATAGCACTTGGCAAAAAAAATTACAATTTTCTGACTAGCTTAAGGGAAAAATCTTATTGATATGCTAGACTGCTCAGCAAACATGCTTAACTGGTTATTAAAGCAATTAAAAGGAAGTTCTGCCAAAGGAGTTGTCTTTTCCCATATCTCAAGCAGTAAGTATGGTTACTAATTTGTCCGATCAGAGTCTTACTGTTAGCATTGCATCAAGACTTGGTTGCTGTCCCATCTTGTAGGTAGATACACATACACTAGGGCAACAGCCAAGTCTTGATACAACACCAACAGCAAGACTGTCATAAGCAGAAATGTTTAGCATTAATATACTACAGAATTTAAAGATTTTCATGGTGCCATCAGTATTTTCAAGAGCTCAAAATAAAGTATTTTTGTTTTCTGGAAAATTTTTGTGTGTTTTTGTCACCCTTGGTTAGGCTAGGTGGAATATTTACAGTATTATTTGGTTTCTATAATATAGAGTGCATCCTTCCTACTTCATTTTGGATGTCACAATATCTTTTTAACAGATCTAAAAGGATTTTTTGAGTAACATTTCATACTCTTTGTTGCAAAATGTTTCAGGTAGATATGTTGACACAGAATTAGGTTATTCTTTTTATCACTTCAATTGCATGAACAATGGGAACTTTCTCTCCAATTTTGGGTAGGTCATTTTAAAAAGTACCATATTTTTCAGAGTATAAGATACACTGGAGTATAAGATGCAGCAAGGTTTTGAAGAGGAAAAAAAGTTTTTGCACTCTGCAAACCTCTCAAAAACAACTTGTTCCCCCCCGCCAAAAGGCATGAATAGCCTTCAGGGAGCTTGCAGAGTGCTCCTGGGGAGGGGGAATGAGCAAAAAACAGCCCATTTTTCACAAAAATGGGCCCATTTTTCATTTTTAAAAAAGGGCATGGATAGCCTTTAGGAAGGTTATAGAGTGCTCCTGGGGGGCTGGTTTGCTCATTTCTGCCCTCCCCAGCCCCCAGGAGGTCTTTAAAAGCTTCCTACAAGCTATGCACGGCCATTTTTGCAAAGGGGGTGGGGTTTCGGGATGCCAAAAATGCTGTATTCAGTGTATAAGATGCACCCAGATTTTCAGCCTCTTTTTTGAGGGAAAAGGATGCGTCTTATACCCTGAAAAATACGGTAGTATGTGGAAGCAGAGGTGGGGATGCAAAGCTGGTTTGCTAGTTCAATTATGGAAGAGCCTCACAGATCAGCATTACCAAGCATTTTTCTAACCAACTCTAGATCCTTTGTCCACAAAACTGATGAACCAGAGCTATGGATGACAGCGAATAAGATCATTCGTTTGTGATTTTCCTCACAGAGACTTGACTTCATCCACTTGTACTGGATGTGCCAGTAAAGCTAATTAATCACACCACACACAGCTTTGACAGAAACAGCAACTCCAGTAAAAGCAAAGGTGGAGGACTTTGTATTTACACACATAATTACTGGTGTACTGACAGTAGAGTTACTTGAGGAGGAGCCAACATTGAGATGATACGGACATGCGGTCTCGATGCCCTGAGACCGCTGCCAATACTTTTGCCGCTGGATGGTCCAATTGGACCTAAACCATCCTGTAGAGATGGTGAACAGGAAGAATGTGTCTTGCTGATCTCAGGGACACCACAAAGTCCCTGATCGATCCAAGAGAAGTTGTTTAAGCCGGCGACAAAAAGTCCAGCCCCAGGCTGATGAAATTGGGATGGCTCCAGAAGGGAAGCGGAAAGAGAAATGTGTCCATCTGGTGAGGAAACTGTTTTGGAAAAGGCTGCTCAATTTTTTAAAAAAGTTAAATTATATTTGAAAGCAGAAGAAAACAAGTGGCGAAATTAACCTATATTGGATTGCTTTGGATAGTGTATTTCTTTTTCTTTGTAATTCTACTTTGTGGATAGAAGTGCTCGCAACTTTGTTTTTTTTTTAAAAAAAAAAAAGAGAATGGATCAGTTTTTCTTCTATGTTTATTTTTATTTTTTAATCTATGGATTAAAGTCTTTATTTCAACAAGGACTTTATTTCTTGCTATTAATTCCATTTAAAAACTCTGTTTCTTTTAAGTTTTAAATAACATTAGAGAGTGGGAAGCAATACTGCCACTTGGAGGCTGGTGGCTTGAGTTTTTGAAACAATGCACTTTCCCTTTTCCTTTTGATCTCACTGACTTTGTATCTCAAGGCTCTGCAACTTGTTTATAGAAAGTGATAAGAAGCAAGGGCCTGAATTGTTTATACAGGTGCACTTTGAGAGTCTTACTGGAAGTGGGAGAGAAAAAGAAACAGAATCTTTTTTTTTTGAAGATCATAAATGAATTTGTGTTTAAGCTAATTTAATATAAGAAGCCTTGGAAGCCAGTGGCAATATCTACCAGCTTGCCAAAATGGCACAATATTAAAAAAAAAAAAACTTTGCAAAACATCCTGGCCAGAATTCAAAATGTATTAGAAATAACAGAGAGAATCGAGAAGATGGAAAAATTAGAGTTTATAACAGCAAAAAATGATGGGGTCAGAATCCCAAAAATTGAAGGGAAAAATGATTACAAAGACAAGACAACTGATTACTTTACCAGTGGAGTGAATGTGGTTGAAAGTGGGAAAAGGGGAGTATGGAAAAGGGACTTAGATCAACAGGAATTCTACCCTGGATTTCAAGGCATGGAAGAAGAAAAAAGAGAAAAAATGATGGATTTAAGGAGAGAAAACTTCTCAACCAAAGATAAGCTGATTAAAATAGCAGGTGGAGGGCATCGAGATTACTTAAGTGATACTATAAGCAACAAGGTGCAGAGAGAAGTCCACAAAAATTTTATTAAGGAAATAAGTAGAAGATCAATTCCACAAATGACAAAAGAAATAAGATTGTATTATTACTGGAAGGATACAGGCTGATATATGAAAGTTGATAATAAAAAATTTGTTAATTTTAGTAATTAGTGATTAGTAGTTTAGTAATCTCTAGAGTGTTATGTTAAATAAATAATTGATAAGGATAATAAGGTACATACATGTGTTGGTTTGATGAGAGAATTTGATATAATTAGCGAATGAATTTCTGTTAATAACTAACTATAACAATAACAATGAAATGACAAGGGATATAGTTAACAATATATATGTACTGGTTTAATAAAAGGAATTGGGATATAAATTGTAAACAGCAATTTGGAAAGGAGGATTAGAAACCTTGTTATCAAAGGTTAATTTTTACTTAAAACATGCTATAAAGGGGTAATGTTATTGGATGATATTAGAAATGATTAATGAAATGCTACTATGTGGTTGTGTTTTTAATTTTGGTCGATTTCATGCAAAAGGATGTTAAAACAGCCACAGTCAAATGAGAAGCGTGATATGTTGATAGTAAGATATATAAAGATTTTTGATTTAAAAAAAATAATGTGATATGAACTATAAGTAATGACTGGAAGAGATGCACGAAAGTTATTTGTAACCAATTGACACACTTCTACAATATGTAACAAAAGATTATTTTGTGTGTGTGTTGTGTTTGTCTGTTTAACCAAAAATAAAAAAAAAACTTAAAAAAAAACAGTAGTTACTTAAACATACTGTTCTCCAGATGTGGAATTCTTAACTGTCATTTGTTGGCCATTTTATTTACCTAGAGAGATTTCTGTTATAGTTATCACTGCTGTCTATATTCTACCTGATGCAAATGTTAGCACAGCGCTCTCTAAGTTACATGCTGCCTCCATCGAGAGGCAGCAGCAAATGAGGGTGCTTTTGTCATTGCTCTGGATTTTAATCAAGCCTGTCTAAAGTCTGTTCTTCCTAAGTTTGTGCAGTGTACCACCAGAGGTAAGAACACTTTAGACCATAAGCACTCAAACTTAAGACAGGCATACAGAGCAATCCCCCTCTCCCATTAGGGTACGCCTGACCACATCTCTCTGCTACTGTGCCCAAAGTATATCCTCCTTAGGAAAAGGATATGGCCAATCAGGAAAACTATCAAAATCTGGCCAGAGGGAGCACTCTCCCAGTTGCAGGACTGCTTTGAGACTACCGAGTGGAGTATATTTGAACATTTGGAGCTGCAAGAATTAACTGAGGCTGTACTCTCTGTTCTGTCCTGAGAACGAGGGGTAACAGAATGGAGGCGAGACTGAGATAATAAGCTAACAGTTGTTTAATGCTAACATTGGTTGCCAACGCAACAGCTAACACAGTGCCTGATCAGCTGTTGACAACAGCTAAGTTCAAGCCATCCAACTCTTTTTATATCCGGCTGTCAAACAGAACGACCAATCAGGAAAGAGGATTGCACTCTCTAGATGGAGGACCAGACTGGAAACTATAAACAGCACTCCTTCCCACCCAGCATTGTGCATGCATAATTCTTTAGGTACAGTGGCCGCCACCTGATTCATTGAGATCTTCATAGTGTATTTCTAGCGGTTGGCACAGGAGGATGTTCCTGGCACTCTCTCAGATTCTTAGCAGGCCGCAGGACCTCACCGACTGGTGTCAGACTCAATGGTAATTGGATGCCTTCTTCAGGTAAGTCTGCTTCTCCCTCAGCATTGCTTGCAGCAATGTTCCCTCTAATTTTTTTTCAGTGTGAGCGGAAAAGTATAGTGTTTGAGCGGCACATTTTCATGCCTGAGCACCTGAATTTTTTCACATATGTCACCTAAGACAACAACAAAATCAGTATTATTTGAAACTCAAAGTTATGTTTATTCAAGGTACCCGCTTAATTAAAAGTGTTATATAATATCAGTATCACTTAACAACGCTCCTGCTTAGCAACCAAAATGTTGGCTCAGACAGTCTGGCATTTGAAGCACGCAAGTCTTAAAGCTGTTGTTACAAGACCCTTGCACCCCTAACCCTTTAGGGAAAAAAACTCCAGGGGTCTTCAAACGTGACAGCTTTAAGACTTGTGGACTTCAACTCCCAGAATTCCTCCCTGAGGGGAATTATATATTTGGACTGTTTCATAGTTACATTAGAGAACTACATTGTTAGAACTTAGCACAAAAGATACCTTTTATCTGAAAATCCAAATAGAGTAAACCTGCTATTATCCCAGAGCACTAATTTCATTTGTCCCAATCTGTTTTACGAGTCTGTATTAAAATAGATAGAAATATTTTCACTAAATTTTGTAGATCTATATTTCAGGAACCTATCAGAAGTTAGGGCAAGATAAGAGTGGAAGAATGAATTTTGCTGCAGGTCATGGGGATTTTTTCAGCATCTTAAAAGTGGAGCGCATGTGCATTGAACTAGCAATACCCATTTAATAACAAAAGGAAATGGCTGAATTAAATTTGGTAAAGTTGCAAGCGAGCTGTAAAAAGCTTGTGGTTTTTAAAATCATAGAATCAGAAGGGATACTGGAGGTCTTCTAGTCCAGCCCCTTGTCCAAGGCAGGAGTCTTTATATCATCTGAGACAAATGGCCGTCCAGTCTTTTGAAAACCTGCAGCAAATGAATTAAGATTCCATTGATTTTAATTGTTCTTACTGTCAGATTTCTCCTTATTTCCATCTTGAGTCTCCTGACAAGTTTCCATTGCTTCTTGTCCTGTCCTCAGGTGCTATTGCTGCCACCTCCTCCTCCTCCTCCTCCTCCTCCTCCAACAGCACCAACACATTTGCTGCCCAGCGCTGCGGCTGAGGTGAAGCCGCCGAAGCTCCCGCTGGCGCCCCGCAGCGTTGGGCGGAAATCCAGCAGTGCTGTTGGAGGAGGAGGAGGCGAACCAGCCTGCCACTGCCGGCCACCGCCAGCCCCGCCGCTCTTCCCGCCCCCTTCCCAGCCCCACAGTCCAGCGGTCGCAGTAGAAGCAGCCCCGGGTCTCCGCTGCCGCTCCCCGCATTTTCTGGACGGGGATCCCTTGGAGAGGGGATTCCTTCCTGCGAGACCCTGTCCAGAAAATGCGGGGAGCGGCAGCGGAAACCCGGAGCAGTTTCTGCTGCGACCGCTGGACTGTGGGGCTGAGAAGGGGGCGGGAAGAGCAGCGGGGCTGGCGGTGGGCGGTGGTGGCAGGCTGGTTCGCCTCCTCCTCCTCCAACAGGCAACAGCACTGCTGGATTCAGTTGCAGCTGCCTGCAAAGGACTTCCACACGTTTCCTTAAGAAATCTCTGCGCGGCAGATAAAAACTGCTGCGCGGGATTTTCTTGCAACGTGCGCAGCCGCGCACGCGCGCACCTTAGAGGGAACAGTGGCTTGCAGTTCCTGGTGTTCCACCGCCCATCTCTGGTGGTGCTGGTTGTGCTAGGTCCTGAGTCAGGGAGAGGCTTACCCTCCTCTGTGTGTGGTCAATGTGGCATCTCCACTCCCTCCCATCCCCTAACTCTATTTTAAAAGAATAGGATCCAGCTATCCCTGTGATGTTGCCCAGTAGCCATGGGGGATGGCCTGCAAAGTTCCGGGCATAGACAGAGGCCCCTATGTCAAACACTCTTATTTTCCCACCAAAGTCTGGTGGGACTTTTTTCAGGGGAAGTATCTGGATGTAATCTATCCAGGTGGTTTGCAGGCAGTGACTCATTAAAACTTAAACTGGGCTGTGGTTGTTATTAGGGCAGGGCATGGCATGTTGGATCAATAACTACTGCACTATCTTAGACTGCCAGTCTTCCCCTTCCATTCTTCCCAGAATTTTCTTTGCCAATTGCACCATTCTCTCCACCAGGCCACAACTGGCCAGGTGGAATGGAACGGTAAGAGTGTAGCAGATTTCTAAACTAGCCAAGAGCTATTTGAACTGCCCAGAGGTAAATTGTGGCCCATTATTGCACACTATCAGATTCAGTATCCCATAGGTTGCAAATGCCCTCTGGAGTGCCCTCTTGACCACCTCTGATGTCGTGGAAGGCATTAAAATGACCTCTAACCATTTAGTGTAGGCGTCCACAATTATCAATAAATTTTGTCCCTGGAATGGCCCCGCCAAGTCCCTGTGCAGCTGAGACCATGTTCCTTGGGACATGTATGGGGGGTCTGGGAGATGCTGGCCTTGACTCCTTGCAACATTGACACCCCAAGACCCACTTCATGATCCATGTTGAGCTACCACACATAACTGCGGCCCAATGCTTTCATGCGTATAATTCCCAGGTGACCCTCGTACAAGGTGGTTAGAATTGTGCTTTGTAAAGGCTCTGGGATGATCACCCAACTGCCCCACAACAGGCAATCCTGCTGGGTCGATAGCTCATGCTGCCTTAGTTTGTACGGTTTGAACGCTGGGTCAACTAGCGCCTGAGCCACCCCCTTCTCACCCAGTCTAGCACCTGAGTCAAAATTCTGTTGTTTGCAGTATGTTTAGCAATGTCCGTAGAAGTCACTGGCACCAAGAACCCGTTGATTAGCAGAACTGAACTCATCAGAGCTGGATCAGTGACAATAGTTGGTAATGGACAGCAGTTTAGGGCATCTGCATGCACTGTGCTTTCCAAGTCGGTGAAATAGTGAGTAATTATATGCAGCAAAAGAAAAACAGTCCACCAGGTCATTCATGGAGAAAGCACTTGTGTTGTCTGCCAGTCGCTGGCTAACAGTCCCAGGAGAGGCTTATGAGCTGTGATTAAGTCAAAATGGTGGCCCTGCAAATATTTGTAGAATCGTCTAATTCCAGCCACCATAGCAAAAGCCTCTTTGACTAATTGACTATAATTCTGCTCAGCTGGAGATAGGGTCCTAGAAAAAAAAATGCTATGGGAACTTCTAAGCCATTAGATAATGGCCCCCACACTCTATGGGAGAGCATCACATGCCAATACTAACGCTATGCGTTCATCGTATCGTAGAATAACGTCTGATGTCAAGAGATGCTTTACAGCTCTAAATGCCCTAAGTTCTCATTGACCCCACACACAAGGAGCCTTAGAATCCAACAGGTGGTGTAAAGGCTCTGCCACAGAAGCCTTATGGGGTAAAAAAAATGCTATAAAAATTAAGGAGCCCTAAAAATGCCTGAAGCTCAGTCTTATTGGTAGGAACTTGGGCTTCCTGTATAGCTTTTATTTTTTCAGAGGTAGGGTGTAATCGTGTGGCATCTATTTGGTAGCCTAAAAATTGGACACTTGGAACAGTAAAGTGGCATTTTTCTTTTTTAAGCTTCAAGCCTGCATCCCTAAATTGGGTAAGTACTGATTTTAGGAAGAAGAGAAGGTCTGATTAATTAGCTGCAGATACCAGGATGTCATCAAAGTACAGTATGATGCCTGGGATCCCTTGGAGTAATCTGTCCATTAGACTTTGGAAAATACGGACCTGAAGTTCTCCAGCTGGACAGGCCTGAGGGATGTGAACTCTGAAGAGTCTCACATGAACTCTGCCTGACAAACTGTCTCTGGGATCCATTTTTGGATCAGAATCCCCTGGGGGGGTGAAGAAGGGGCAGCATCTCATCAGACCCAGAGGGAGTGCAACAGGTCTCTCATAGGTCAGAGACTTGCCCTCTGAATCAGAGCCAGGGCGGCAGCATGGCAACATGGCTGCACAAGAGCTGGCTCCGGGCCAAAGCGGCTGAACAGGAGCATGCAGAGATGAGATGAAGGCCTGGTAAGGTCTATTAACCCACAGTTATAAATCAGAATTTGGAAAAAGGCAAAGAACCTTGAGAGCATAAATAATATTGATGGACAGATCAGGATTTTGGCGAAAAGAAAGAAGGGGGAAAATGGAGGGTTGAATCACTAGCCCCAAAGAGAGCCATTTACTTGAAATAATTTGGACAGCAAGGAGAAAGAAGAAAGAAGAAAGGATAAGCCATTTACTTGAAATAATTTGGACAGAAAGGAGAAAGAATGACAAACCCACTTAAACACAAACTCTAAATTTGGTTTTGGATTTGAAAAGTTTGTGTTTTTAAAGGAGTCTAGGAGTGTGAAGATTTGCTTAGTCTGTCTTTTAATTAACATATCTTAAGCAACTCCAATTAATGAGAACTGGAATGCAACAAAGGGGAAAAATCAAGAAAAAAGCACCATCTCCTTATTGACAACTGATAACTTAATCTTGCTGGTGTGGGAAATTTTAATTAACCAACTGCCATAAATCAGAACTTGGAAAAGCAAGAGGAAAGAGAAACATACCCGAATATGGCTGTATGCAAGTTTGTTCCAATTAATATATTTTGAGCAATTATAACCAATGAGAAGCAGAAAGTACCAAGGAAAAAATAATAACATAATCAAGAACTGGGGAAATATAAAGTCTTTTTTTCTTTTTTGTCTGCAAAAGATCAAGATGGCTCCAGCTTCTTTTCTATTTTCACAGTAGTTGAATTAACTAAATTTAAGGTGGACCAGAATTTCGAAATAAGATAGGTATAACTAACTGCAATTTTGGAACTGGACGTTAAGGAAGAACAAAAGACCAAGATGACTTCCGTCTCTCTTTCCCACAGCAGCTGAAGTAGATAAATTTAAGGTGGACCAGAACTCTGAAATAAGAATTGTATAATTAACTGTAACTTTGGGACTGGACATTATGGAAAGATGGGAATTTGAAGAACTATGTGAAATTATAAAAAATATGCATAAATCATTAAAATAAAGCCTAAATAGAATTCTGAATTCAGAGAAGCAGGTATTTAAGGAAGAAGGGAAGGAAGTGGGGGGGGGAGACAATGAAGGGGTAGAAATGGTGGAAAATAAAAAACAAAAAACTCCATAGGGCTTGGCAGTGGTATAGGAAAAATTGCAAATGGGGGGGGGGAATCTGTCCCAACAAAATAAAAAACAGACAAAAGATGTTTTGGAGGTTGACAGTGGCATAAGGAAAATTGAAATAGGAGGTTACACCCCAACAAAGGGAAATATAAAAGATCTTTTTGACAGAGGCTTGGGGAAAACTGAAGAGGGTGGACATGTCAAAACAAAGAAAAGAGAAGGCAGGAATAGAGAAATGGGACAATTTACTAGGAAAAAATAAGACAACAAGAAATTGTTATATGGGAAAATATAAAGCTAAGATAAGGGGTTTATTCCTAAATATGACAATAAAATGGATTTTCTAACTGACTGAATATGATAATGGAAAGCAGTGATGTGTGGTGAGGTTTATGGCTGGTGACGCATCACAATCTTTTTATTAAAATGCCTTTGTAATACAGGGAGTTTTAATAAAAGGATCTGTGCCATTTTGTCCTGTCCTTGCGCATTTTGAAGGGGTGTCGGGCAAGAGCATATCGTTGAAGACCATATGTGGTGACCACCAGTGGCCAACAACAACAAAAAAAGAGATGGGGGTGGAGCAAGGAACCGAGGAGTTTCTTGTTGTGTTTTCCACAAGGGATGACAGTCCTCTGAGGGGGGGAGAGGAGAGAGCGAAAGGATGATGATGATGATGATGATGATGATGATGATGATGATGATGACGACAATTAAGTATTAAAACCTTTTGAGTTTGACAATATAATATGTTATCCAAAATTATAAATAATCTTATTTTCAGATGCATTATTTGCCATCTCTGTTTTAAAAAATCAGACTTGCTTCCAATTTGTGCCTTCTAGCAAACTACAGTTTTTTTGGCAAGAAATATAGCTTGCCATTGCTTTCGTCATAAGTCTGAGAAAGTTTCTTTCTTTTCTTTCTTTCTTTTTTCTTTCTTTCTTTTCTCTTCCTTTCTTTCCCCCTGATTTGTTTCCCTCTCTTTTCTCTCTCTCTCATTCTCTCCCTTCAGCTCTCATTTCTCTCTCCCTCTCCCCCTTCTCTCTCTAATTTGTTTCTTTCTCTTTTCCCTCTCTCCCATTCTCTCCTTCCAGCTCTCTCTCTCTCTCTCTCTTTCTCTTTCTTTCCCCTTTTCTTTTCATCTCTTCCTTGCGTGTGCAAGCAAAATACTTTTCTGGGCTGGGATCACGGCGGCAGGGACAGCAACTCCTTCCGCTGCCGCCACTGAGAAGTGAATACCTGGTTGCACTGTGGAGAAGAGTCACGCTGTGCAGGAGACTCCTTAGCACTAGACTCAGGTCAGCGTGAGCCGCGGTTCCATTCCCCTCCTTCCTGAGCCAATATGAAGGGGACCGCGGCTCACACTGACCTAAGCCTAGCGCTAAGGAGTCTCCTGCACAGCATAGCTCTTCTCCGCAGCGCAGCCAGGTATTCACTTCTCAGTGGGGGCAGTGGAAGGAGTCGCTGTCCCCGCCACCATGATCCTGGGGTATTTTGCTTGCATGAGCAAGAAAGAGATGAAAGAGAAAAGGGGAGAAAGAGAGAGAGGGAAATGAAAGAGAGCTGGAAGGAGAGAATGGGAGAGAGGGAAAAGAGAGGGAATCAAATTAGAGAGAGAATAGGGAGAGGAAGAGAGAAATGAAAGAGATCTGAAGGGAGAGAATGAGAGAGAGAGAAGAGAGGAAAACAAATCAATGCTAAATTCCATCCCCATCCTTCCTCCCTTCCTCTCCACAACCTTCCCCCGAAAGCTTTTTCCCAAATAATACCAGCAGCCATTTCATCTCCACCAAAGTAGATACATACACACATGTGTGTGCGCCACACACACACACACACACACCAAACAAAAAAATAAAATAAAATATGGCAAAAATGGAGAAAGAAGTGAGACCTCCAGAAAATAAAAGAAGCAAGAAGCTGGCTCATCCTGTAAAAAGGGAAATCAATGAAGAGATAAAGGTACATCTCTGCGCTCCCCCTTTATTATCACTGTATCGCAAGCGAGAAGGGAAGAAAAAGGGAAGAGGGGTAGCGGTGGTGCCATTGAGTCACAGGAAGAATGAGTGCCCTTTATTATGAGGCACAAGAACTGTGTGCCTCACCTACCTCGGGAGGTAGGCTTTTAAGCCTCACTTAACTCTGCTTGAATGATCATAAAATGCCTAAAAAGTCAGACTAGATGAGGCATGCAGTTCTCCTGCCTCACAGTAGAGGGCACTTCTTTAGAGGCTTTTTTAAACAGTTAGGCAGTCATTCATGGTGAGACAGCAGCTAGCTAGTCTCACCTCAGCACTCGCCTTTTTCCTTTTACATTTTTTTTCTTTTCATGATGAGAGCGGTGAGGCTATGTCTCACTTGCCTCACCTGACTGCACATCACTGATGGAAAGATAATTAAAGGTTAAAACATATGGAATATGGACAAATATGAAACTGATATGGGAAGGTTGTAAAGCAGAGGTTTGTGATTCACTTTTATACATGATAATTAAACGGAGTTGCTAATTGATTGAATATAACAATAGAAGGACAATTAAGCATGGGTTAAAATAAATGAAACATGGACATATATAGAACTTTTAAGATGATGAACAAAGTGAGATGTGTACCACTTGTTATACTATATAGTAGATTAAGGGAATTGTAATGAACATTGAATAGTAAGGATTGCCATTTATAGACAATTAAGGGTAATCTAAACCAAGATATGGAGAAATGGAGAGGGAACATGAAATATAGTTACAATGAGAAACTATTGAGATTAAAGACAGAATTACAAGGGGGGGGGCGTATAAGGATGTATAATTATATAAACATAATGATGAGAATAGCTGGGAATTGTACCCAGGTGTACATCTCGACCAAAATTAGGCCGGTGTGTGTGTATTAAAGTATAATGACTATATATGTATACCTTTTTGTTCTCTCTTTTAAAAAAAAGAAACAGGAAGATATATGTTAAAATTAAATATGTATACTGAAAAGGAATTATAAATACCATCAACATAAAATGAAGCTCACTCAGAATCTGTAATAACCAAGTGAATGAAATGAAGAGTGTGAAGTAGAGGATACAGATAAGAGAAGAAGAGAGAGATAGGAGAGAGGGTGAGGGAAGAGGAAGAGAGAAAGGAGGAGTGGAAAGGGGAGAGAGGAGAAGGAGAGCAGAAGGGGAAGTAGAGAAGAGAAGAGTGACAGAGGGAAGAAAGGTAGGGAGGTAGGGAGGAAGAAGAAAGTGACAAATATGGTGTATGGAGAGCAGAAGAGCCAATAATTATTTTTGGGAGTTGATGGTAAGATGAATTGATGCAAACATTTAATAATACAATATGATGTTGACTCTGTAATAGTATACATGTGGTTATGTTATGAGAATGAAAAACATAAAAATTTTTATATAAAAAGACTTTGGAAAATACCAGGTGCCACCCTGACTCCAAATTGAAGTCTGTAGCACAGAAAAGCCTCCCTGTGGGTAACCACTGTTTGAGCCTCAGCTGTGGCATCATCGAAAGAAAACTGCTTATATGCCTGGGCCAAATCTAATTTTGTGAAGCCCTTCCCTTCTCCTAATGAGTGTAACAGATGTTGCACCACAGGTACAGGGTAAGTGCCAGTGGTGAAATCCAAAACATTTTCTACCAGTTCTGTGGGCATGGGTTGGTGGTCGTGGCTTAGTGAAGGTCATGTGACTGGGTGGGCATGGCTATGGGAGGATCAAAAGACAGAAACTTAACAATGTCCTGCTGGAGCAGGGTTAGACTTGATGATCTCCAGGTCCTTTCCAGCTCTGGATTATCCTCTGAAGTGGCGTCTAGTGCCAGGTTTATAGTCCTTCCTTCCTCTCCTTTTTCCCTCCCTCCCTCCTTCCCTCCCTCCCTTTTTCTCTTTCTTTCTTTCTTTCTTTCTGCTGGGAGCAAAAATGGACCCCCATTCCTGCATTTCCAGAGAACCTGTAGTTAAAAATTGCTTTAAAAGTTTTTAAAAAGTTCCAAAGATCAGCTGTGCGCCAGATGGTCGTCAAAATTCCCCCTTTTTAATATTTTTTACTACCAGTTCAGGTGAACCAGCCTGAATCGGTAGCATTTCACCGCTGGTAGGCAGGTGAGCAATTGAGTGTGCATTTATAGTCTGCACAAATTCTAAGAGAGCCATCTGCTTTCAAAGGTGTTACTATGGGTATTTCGCATTTTTGCATGATCTATTGGTTCTAAAATGCCTTGAGCTATGAGCTTATTGAGCTCTGCATCAACTCTAGCCCTGAGAGAGAGAAGGGCACTCCCTTTCAGGGCTGTGGTTTTAACCTCCTGAGTATGACTTGCAGATCTAGATTAAAAGAAATAGGGTGCCATTGTATTTTCCCAGACCTCCTTTGAAAACAAAGGGAAATTCCCTAGTCAATAAGTCTAACTCAGGATTACTGATGAGATTAATGCCACTAATACCTAGACCCAAGGCTCTAAACCCAGTAGACTGTGCAGGTCATCTCTGACTATAACTAATGGTAGGCACCCTGTGAAGTTTCTATAGTACACCAGCAATTTGCAACTGCCAAGGAAGGGTATGCCCTTTCCCTGGTAATCTCTTAGCTTAAGTGCACAGGGTTTCAGCCACTTTCTAGATATCCTGGGTACCAATCTCTTAACAGTATTCCAGGAGACCAGAGACAATGATGAACCTGAATCTACCTCTATGCAGCAAGGTGATCCCTCTATGTTAAAGGTAATGAAAAAAATATTCCTAGGGGGCAAACTAGCCTGTCCTATGATTGTTTCAGTTTGTTCTTTAGAAATCAGGAAACTATTGTCATTCTGGTTAATTTGCTTTCTGAATTGTCCTCTCTTGTATTCTTGCCCTGTGGGTCAGTCTACTGCTGGCTGGGCTGCCCTACACACCCTGGCCAAATGACCCTTTTTCCCACAATGTAAACAGCATTTTTAAATCTGCAAGCGGACCGCTGGTGATTACCTTTGCAGCCCAAGTAGCTAGTCTGAGGAATTTTTTTCTCACCCAGGTGACCCTTTTCTGGTTCTGTTCATAGGTGGTGAATATCATCATCCATTTGGTTCTTTGGAGACTGCATCTTCCTGGTGGATTGTGAGAGTCTTGCTAGTTGTCAGCAGGCTATTCGGTTTTTGAATGGCAGCTGTAGACTGTTCAGACAGCTCTGCGGCACGGGCTTCATCTAATGCCATTTGGAGGGTCAAGTCGGTTGTCTTTGTCCATCTGGAGTTCCAGGACGGTTGGTCTTGAATGGATGTAAACACTCCATTCAGCAGCACAGTAATTCGTGAGAGCAAACATCCCTTTTTATTCACATGGGCCTTCTTCATACCAGCTCATTCACAAACCCCAATACCATGCCCCTCCTCCCTGTTACTATGGCAGCCGGTAGCAAGCAAGCATCAAAGGGAAAAACCCATGTTGGAGAGCTGACTGACATTTGGCCTGCAGTAAAGGCGTTAGCCCTAAGGAAAAAACCTTAAGGCAAACTAGACAGGATAGAAGCAATCTACCATACAGAGGAGTAAAATAGCATCAAGGGTTGTCAGGGTATTTAGTGTGGAATAGTTGTAGGAGTTTAGGGGCCTGGACATCCCAATGTTCACCCAGTCAGACTGTGAGGGAGAGAAATGCTTCCAAGCCACCAAATATTGTACTTTCCCCCATGCTTCCTGGAATCCAGGATCTCTTTGACCTTGAAGTGTTGTTCACTTTTGATGAGGGGGGGAATTGGAGGAGCAGGCTGGTCTGGTCAAATAGGAAATAAATGCTCAAGTTTCAACAAGCTAACATTAAACACAGGGTGGATCTGTCTAAGGGGTTTGGGTAGCTCTAATTGTACCATGACCGGATTTATGATCCCAACAATAAGGAAAGAACCTACATATTTGAGTCCCAGTTTCTTTGATTTCTGGGTGGTCTGTAAGTACTTTGTATATAGGAAGTATTACATATTCAGAGGGTGGTAATAACTGAGGCGAGAGAGTCATTAACGACCACCATTTATTCTCAAACCAAACGACTCTCTTAGTAAGCAACTCCAGAACCAAACAGAACAAACAGTTCTCTGCTTGACAGCTATTTATATCTAGGCTGTCAAACGGGACAGGCAATCAGTGGGTGACTATCTTCCTGCTCCGGCCGGTGGCTTCTCCCGATTGGATACCTCGGTGTGGACACATTCTCGGGCACGGACATAACACTCCTTTCTGCCAGCCTAGCACATGCATAGTCCTGCAAGTATGCAGGCTGCCTGCGCACCCGGCTGGATCTTCTTAATTTTGTGGCAGCTGCTGGACAATGATTCTCCCAAGGAACTACTGGAGACTGCGTTGACCCCTCATTAGGCAGAACCAATGCTGGGCCTGTTTTTTCAGGTAAGTCCAGCCCCAGAATGGTGGGAAGACTGAGAGGAAGGTGCAACATCGCTGTGGGGCCAACAGGAACATCCAGGGGTTCAATGGGGCCAACTTGTGGAGGATCAGCTTGCATCTGTGTTGAGGCCTGCCGCCCTCACAACTGATCAATGTGGCAGCAGCAAATGCACCTGTCGCTCAGGCCCAACCTGTAAGAGCAGGGGCTGGTTAGTTGCAATATATGTCCCAGTAACCATTTCAGCTCACCCCCCTAGTTGTGAGTGAATACTGGGTCGCCCACTTGGAGTAACCGGCTGCGGCTGACGATGTCCAGTAAGTTATCTGCATAGTAACTCAGATGAAGCCGGTCAAGATTGGTTCGGAGGCAGTGGCCCATTAGCACTTCTGTGGGGCTGCGGTTGGTCAGCTGACAGGATGTGGTGTTTTGTACTAAAAGGTACTTATTCACTCAAGTTTGCCAATCCCCTGGACCTAATTTTACTAGGGACTCCTTGATGGATCGCATTGTCTGCTCCGCCATCCCATTACTCGAGGGGTGGTAAGGGGCAACAAAGGTGTGATGGATACCATGCCTGGCCAAGAACATCTGGAAAGGGGTAGACGTTAGTTGGGCCCTGTTATCGGACACCAAAATGTCTGGACATCCATGAGTAGCGAACAGCCTCTGCAATGCCCTTATAAGTGCCTCAATAGTGGTCGATGGCATAAGGATGACTTCCACCCACTTAGAATATGCATCGACCACTACCAAGAATATTTGCCCATGAATGGGGCCTGCCAAATCTAAATGGATCCTAGACCATGGACCCTTGGGGATTTCCCATTGTCTCAGCGGCATGGAGGGTGGTGGTGGTCTGGACTGTTGGCAATCCTGACAACCCTCTACCCAACAGGTAATGTTGTGATCTAAACCAGGCCACCACACCTAGCTTCTCCCCAAAGCCTTCATCCTGACTATTCCAGGGTGCCCCTCATGCAAACAACGGAGAATGGGTTTCTTAATCTGCGGACATATTACCACTCTATGGCCCCACAGCAAACACCCCCCTTGTAGAGACAGCTCATGCTGTCTGTACTTGAATAGCAGGAATTGCGAGGGAACCTGCGCCTGTGGCCATCCCCTCTTGACCAAGTTGATCACCTGAGCCATGGTAGGATCTTTGGCAGAATACAAAGCAACATCGGTGGCCGAAAGAGGGACCGTGAGGTCCTCTATCAACAGGACATCATAATCAGGGACAGGACTAGACCCTCACCAGGAAGAGGGCAGTGACTCAAAGCATCCACATGCCCTATCTGTTTCCCAGAGCGGTGGAGCTTATAGTTGAACGTAGACAGGAATACTGTTCAGTGGGACATGCGTGGTGACAATATGGATGGGGCCTGCCTATTGCCTGCCAAAAGACCTAATAAAGGCTTATGGTCAGTGATCAATTCAAAAAAATGACCATAAAGGTAGTTATGAAAACATTTGATGCCAACTACTGCGGCTAGGGCTTCTCTATCCAATTGAACTATAATTTCTCTCTGCGGAGGAGAGAGTCCTAGAGAAATAGGCCAAAGATGCCTCAGCCCCATTAGGTAATCGGTGACTAAGCACAATGCCCACTCCATAAGGGAAGCATCGCACATCAGAGTAAGTGGGAGGTGTTCGCTGTACTGCACAAAAATAGCGTTGGAAGTCAAAAGAACTTTAACAGCTGCGAAAGCAGCTGCTTCAATGCTACCCTATTTCCACACAGCCTTGGCATCTAGGAGCCTATGCAGTGGCTCAGCCACTGATACCTTATGGGGTAAAAAAACAGCATAAAAATTCAAAAGCCCCAGAAAGGCTTGTAACTGGTGCTTACTGGTGGAAACATATGCTTGCTTAATGGCTGCCAATTTCGAGGGGGTTGGATAGATGCCCTTGACATCAATCAAGCAACCCAAAAACTCAACTTCAGGGACCCCAATTTGGCATTTAGATGGTTTAAGTTTTAACCCCACTTCCTGGAACTTTGACAAAATAGCTTGCCCCTTAGCGAGGAGGTCAGTGTTCTCAGCAGAAATGAGGACATCGTCAAAATACGGAACAACTCCAGAGATACCATGGAGCAAGCGCTCTATAAGACCCTGAAAGATGCCCGGGGCGACACTTACGCCAAACTGGAGCCACCAGCATTTAAAAGCACCCCTGTGGGTAATGATTGTCTGTGCTTCAGCAGTTGCATCGTCCACAGGGAGCTGCTGATACACCTGGGCAAGGTCCAATTTGGCAAAAATGGAGCCCTGTCCTAATGTGTGGAGCAACTCCTGGACCACAGGGACAGGGTAAGGATGAACCTGAAGCCCTTTATTTATTGTGCATTGGTAATCAGCGCACAATTTGATAGACCCATCTGGTTTCAAAGGAATAAAAATAGGGGTCTCCCACAGAGTAATCTACTGGCTCTAAGACATCTTGGGCTATTAACTTGTCCAACTCAGCATCCACCTTAGGCCGCAGAGCCAGGGGCACCCGCCTAGGTTTAAGGCGGATGGGTGCTATCTGGGGGTCTAGGTTAAAGCTAATGGGGGGTTCCCTTATAATTACCTAGAGACCCGTCAAAAATGGTGGCGAATTCATTCTGCAGGATGGCCCACTCATCAACGCCCATTGTGGAATTTACATCAGGCCCAGGCCATCAAACAAGTCTAAACCTAACAGACTGGGAAGAGTGCCCTGGACCACAATGAGTGGCAGGTGACCCAAAAATTTTGTGGTGGCCACTTTAAATTTGCCACTGCCGACAATGGGAATGTTATTCCCTTGATAGTCCCACAATTTGAGGGAGCAAAGTGACAGTGCTGTTTTTAAAGAGACGACATCAGACGCTTCAGAGTAGACCAGGACAGTATGGATCTAGATGAGTCGGTGTCCACCTCCATACAACAGGGGTTCCCCTCAATGTGGACGGTGAAGTAGATCTTGTTGCCCGATGTCACGTTGGCTTGATATATGCCACTGGTCGTGGAAGATCGCGAAATAATCCTCAGCAGTCTGATGCACTTTACCATTCGGCTTATGATAGGCTGGGTGTCATTAGCTTGGTAACAGAAAGGGAAAGTCAAGTGGCACACCTTTGACAGATGCCCCTTCTTTCCGCACTTTCGGCACACAGCATTTTTAAAATGCACCAAGTGCAGGAATGATTACCGCCGCAGTCTGCGCAATAGTTATGAGGCAATTCCTTTCTCGGGCAGCTAGCTCTAAACCTGGTGGCTTTGAGGCAGCTGATGCCAGTCTTGTCAGGATCAGGTGAAGGGTCTTTGTCCACCTCCTCCGGATGTACTTGCACAGTCATTTCAGAAGCCCGGGCCCTGTCTAATGCTGACTGGAGGCTGATGTCCTGCCAGGCTAACAAACGATGCCGGAGTCTCACATCACTCACTCCGCACATAAGTTGTTCTAACGGAATCATCTAGGTTAGGAAAGTCACAATGCAATGCAGCAGACTGGAGGGCAGCCGTATAGTGATTTATAGACTTGCCTTCCTTCTACAGTCTTTGCCTGAATGTGTAGCGCCTTGCAATGTGTGACGGTGCTGGAGCATAATGGTTCTGTAATTTCTGTAGCAGGACTTCCCAGGACAAGGATTGAACCGGCTGAGGGGCAGCTAAAGCCCAGGCTGTTCCAAACATTTTGTGTCCATAAACACTCAGGAACCGAGCCTGTTTCCTGCTATTCGGAAAATCAATGAGGCCATTTGCTTAAAGGAAGCATTCGAAACGTTCAATGTATGCATCCCAGGATTCAGAAGCCAGCAAAAAAATTGTGAAGTTGTTTAGAGTCGCCATTCAGATAAGCGTTCTGAGGAGATTGCCTCAGGCATTAGTGCGAGCGAGAAAAGGAGAGAGAGGGAAAAAATTGTCCCTCATTGTGCTTGCTCTCCTATGCCTCAGCATCCTACCTTTGTTGCCAATATTACATACTCGGAAGGTGGTAATAACTGAGGCGAAACAGTTGTTAATGACAACCGTTTATTCTCAAATCAAACAACTCTCTTTGTAAGCAACTCCAGAACCAAACAGAACGAACAGTTCCCTGCTTGACAGCTATTTATATCTAGGCTGTCAAATAGGGCAGCCAATCAGCGGGTGTCTATCTTCTTGCTCCGGCCGGCGCTTCTCCTGATTGGACACCTTGTGCATGGATATGTTTTCGGGCATGGATATAACAGGAATACCCTGTTCCCTACTTGGAACTCTTTCAGTTTAGTTCTTTTCTTGTCATCCTGTCTTTTATAGGATTGATGTGCCACCTCTAGTGCCTTACAGGTGATGGGCCAAATACACTGAAGTTGTTCAATCCATTCCACTAAGGAAGGGATCTGAAGTTTCCCCTGGTGCAGTTCTGGAATGGGTACAAAATCATGACCAGAAGCAACTTTAAATGGGATGAAGTGAGTGCTACTATGGATCAAGTTATTATAAGCAACCTCTGCAAATGGAAGCAAATTGGCTCATTTGTCCTGCTGGTACTTTGTCCTGCTGGTCCTCAATTGTCCTGCTGGTACTAAGGTACTTTGCAGAACCGAATTCTACGTTCATAGGCCCCGATAGTTTGAGGGTGATGGGTGCGGTTTAGATCTGGGCAGAGACTAACAACATTAGGAATTCTCTTTAGAAGTGGGAAGTGAATTGTACCCCCCATCTGAAATGATGTGGTCATGAACCCTGTGTAATCTATACACATGTTGGATAAATAGTTTGGCAAGTGTTTTTGCAGAGGGGATCTTGGAGTAGGATATGAAATACATCTGCTTGGAAAATAAGTGTCAGGCCTTGTTCCTTTTTGATCTTTGGCCTGCCACACTTCTATTCCACTATGCTGTTTTTATAGTGGGGAATTGGGAGGGGGGATAGTACGGAGTAGAATGTTATGTAGCCAAAATAAAATTCCTTTCTAGATTGCCAAGGTCATCCTTTATCTTGGTACCGCCGCACTTGACTGGAACTGGATGGGTGGAACTGCCAGCATGGCAGTGGAAGATTGGACCATGTGATGGACTTGAGGGTGTGGGGGCAAGATCATGAACTTTAACTTGGGTAGAGAAAACTGAGAAACTTCAGATTCAGGTTTTCCCAGATGTGCTACTATGGCTCTCTTAATAGATTGGAACTTTGAGCAGTACTTTGCTTTGGACTGATTTAATTTTGGATGCTATCTGGAACACTGACAATAAGTCTGTGACACCCAAATGACTGTGTTCCCCCTGCTCTCAGGTAATTCAACAATGAAGTCCATGGATATTTCCTTCCAGGGACATTAGCACTGGCCACATTCTGGAGGAGTCCAGCAGGCTTCCCGGAAGCCTCTTAGCAGAAGCTAAGACAACTGGACACATAGGTTTCTATGTCCTTTTTGAACAAGGGCCACCATAACGGTGTAGAAATGGAATTCCGTTTAACTAGGTGTAAAGTTTTCATGAAGCCAAAGTATCCAGCAGCTTTCAAATCATGGGCCTGTTGCAGCACAGTCAGCCTAAGACTGGCTGGGATGTATAGTTTAGCACCACTTTGTGCTAGATCACTTCACATGGTGCACTCGTTTGAGTGGAACAGGAGCCAGTCATCATTTTTCAGTTCTTTGCTTAAATCACTGGGAAGATTGACTTTCTTCTGGGCTCTGGTGACTACCAGGGCAGCCAGTTGCTTAGAGGAGATAACTGGGTGGGTTACTTCTGGCCAAACACTATTGTGCTGGGGCAATCTAGATAAAGCATCTGCCATAAAGTTCTTCCCCCCTTGAAGGTAGTGCAAGGAAAAATTAAAATGGTTACAGTGTTGCAGCCAATGAATTGGCTGCCTCTGAAGCAAAATCCTCCCCATACTCCTGCATGTGATTCCTGACTTGAGCTAGGAAGAATCCCAGAGCTTTGGGATCCCCTCTGTATTTTACTCCCAGCTGAGGAACCTTTGGAATTCGGCACCTCCGGGAGGGGGGGGGACTGAGCTGCAGTAGCCTCTCAGCTCCGGCAGTCCTTGGATGAAACCGATTATCTAGACCCCTTTCAGTCTGGATTCAGGCCTGGCTACCGCACAGAAACTGCTTTGGTCGCGCTGATCAATGATCTCTGGAGAGCCAGGGACAGGGGTTATGCCTCTGTCCTAGTGCTCCTTGACCTCTCAGCGGCCTTCGATACCATTGACCATGGTATCCTTCTGCGGCGGTTGCGGGAGGCGGTTGCGGGAGGTGGGAGTGGGAGGCACCGTCCTTCGGTGGTTCTCCTCCTACCTCTTGGACAGGTCGCAGTCGGTGTTGGTTGGAGGGCAGAGACCCCTAGGGCCCTTAAGTATGGAGTGCCACAGGGTTCAGTCCTGTCCCTCCTCCTGTTTAACATCTACATGAAGCCACTGGGTGAGATCATTCGGCGGCACGGGATAAAATACCACCAATATGCAGACGATACACAGTTGTATCTGTCCACCCCGTGCCAACTTAGTGAAGCGGTTGACGTGATGTGTCAGTGCCTGGAGGCTGTTAGGGTCTGGATGGGTGTGAACAAGCTTGCACTCAATCCTGACAAGACCGAGTGGCTGCTGTTTTTCCCTCCCAATAATTGGCCTTTTATTCCAACTCTCAGTCTGGGGGGTGAAATTATACGCCCCTCAGACAGGGTTCGCAATTTGGGAATCCTCCTGGATCCACAGCTGACTTTAGAGCATCATTTGTCAGCTGTGACCAGGGGGACATTTGCCCAGGTTCACCTGGTGCACCAATTGCGGCCCTACCTGAACCGGGAGGCACTCAGAACAGTCACTCATGCCCTTGTGACCTCAAGACTGGACTACTGTAATGCGCTCTACATGGGGCAGCCCTTGAAGAGCATTCGGAGACTGCAGCTTGTCCAGAATGCAGCCGCGCGAGCAATTGTGGGTGCACCTCGGTACACCCACATCACACCTATCCTCCGCGAGCTGCACTGGCTGCCTATTGGACTCCGGATGTGCTTCAAGGTGCTAGTCATTACTTTTAAAGCCCTACATGGTATCGGACCTGGGTACTTGAGAGACCGCCTTCTGCCAATTACCTCCTCACGACCAATTAGATCCCACAGATTAGGCCTCCTCCGGATTCCATCAACTAGCCAGTGTCGTTTGTTGACACCCCCCCCCCGAGGAAGGGCCTTCTCTGTGGCTGCTCCGGCCCTCTGGAACGATCTCCCCGTGGAGATCCGGACCCTTGCCACCCTTCAGGCTTTCCACAAAGCCGTTAAAACCTGGCTGTTCCAGCAGGCTTGGGGCTGATGAGTTCCCAGCCCCACTCGAATTGTTGCGGCTGTTGATGAGTTTTTAATCTGTTTGTATTTGTCTGTCTTTTCGGTTTTTGTATTTCCCCTTTCCCCTATTTAGTTTGTTAGCCCCTGAGTCCCCTCGGGGAATAGGGTGGCATACAGGTTCAATAAAAGCTAAAGCTAAAGCTAAGCCTTGGCTTCTATTGAGATATAGGAATCACAGCTGGGGTTGCAGAGACATCAGCTCTTTCTGCTGCCTCTTTGTGTGCTGGCAGGGCATGCTTCTCTGCAAGGGCCCCCCTAGCTCTCCAACTCTCGAGTGCTTCATAAAGGAGTTGCAGAGCATGGGTCAGCAGGAGGTCATCTTTGTAACCTTCCTGCAAGGCCTCATTTCCCCATCAGCGTCTGGTGACAGTTATCCCTGGGGGGGGTGCTCCTCTAGGTCTTCCATGAGTCCTACACCCAGTGACCATCTGGCTCAAACCAGTTTCTCCTCAAACTGCAACTCCTTGCTGTGTCTCATTAGACCCAGAGGAATGTACCAGGTTCCTCATAGGTCGGAGATTAGCTCTCTGAATCAGTGGCAAGGGAGGAAGTATGGCTGCTATCAAGTTGTAGGCTTATGTACTAAGCATTCTGAGCAGGAGCGGTGTAGAAATGGAATGTGAAACCTGGTAAGAAGATCTACTTAACCAACTGACATAAATGAGAATCTGGAAAATGCAAAGAACCTTGTGAGTAGAAATAAATAATATTGACGGATAGATTTTGACAGAAAGAAAAGAAAGAAGGGGAAAAATTGTGGTTTAAATTATTAAGCTCACAGAGAACTGCTTGTTTTAAACAACTTGGAGACAGAGATGAGGAAATAGAGAATTGACTAACCCACTGGAATACAAACTTTGAATTTGGATTTGAAAATATTGTGTCATTAAAAGAGATTAATTAACAATTGGGAATTCTATAAAGGGAAAGAAGGAAGGGAGAAACAAAACTTAAAAACATACCAAGGAGACTTGCTTTGTTCGAATTTGTTCTAATTTACATATCTCAAGCAACTCCAGTCAATGAGAGGTGGAAAATAACAAGGAAAAAAAATCAAGATAAAGCACTATTTTTTCAGGTCATAATCCTATTTTGTCTGGATTTAAAACTGGATTTAAAAATATCAAGCTGTATTGTTGGGAATCATCGAGTTGAAAGAACACAGAGCCATTTGCCGGAGGGAAGTACAAAGAACAAAGAAAACGAAGTGATTAAGATGGCTCCCCCTTTTCTTCCTCTCCATTTCAGCTGAATCAGAATATAAATTTGGATCAGAATTGCAAAATAAAAAGAAACCTTGGAAAACTAGGAACTTAAATTATAATTAACTGTATAACTAACTGTAATCTTGGAACTGGACATTATGGAAAGGTGGGAATTAAAAAAATATGTGAAATTAAAAAATATGCATAACTGATTAAAATTAAGTTTAATATAATTTTGAAGTTAGAATCTGAGGAGAGGCAGGAAATGAGGGAAGAAGGGGGGAGGGTAATGAAATGGTAGAAATGGTGGAAAATAAAAAGCAGACAAAAGATTTCACTGGGTTTGACAGTGGCTTGGGGAAAATTGAAAAGGGGGAATATGTCCCAACAAGGAAAAGAACAGGAATAGAGAATTGGGACAAAAGACTTACTAGGAAAAAATCAGAAATTTAGAAACTGTTATGTGGAGAATATAAAGTTGAGGTATGTGATTTACTCTTTTACATGACAATTAAATTGAGTTGCTAACTCAAGCAGACCAATGGAATTGTAATGAATATTGAACAGCAAGGATTATTATTTTAAAAAGCAGTTTTAAAAACTTACTAGGAAGAAATATATTTAGAAATTGTTATGTGGAGAATATAAAGTAGATGTATATGATTTATTCTTTTACATGATAATTAAACTGAGTTGCCAATTGATTGAATGATAATGGAAAGATAATTAAATATAGGTTAAAATGTATGAAATATGGATACATATAGAATTCTTAACAAGATGAACAAAGTGAGGTGTGTATTGCTTGTTATTTTACATAGCAGACCAATGGAATTGTAATGAACATTGAACAGCAAGGATTGTGATTTAAAGACAATTAAATGCAAGCTAAGTTAAGATATGGAAAAATGGAGGGGGGACATGAAATATACTTATAATGGAAAATTATATTGAGATTATAAAGTCAGAACTACAAATTTTGGTGGTGGGGGGTGTACTGATGTATAACTATACAATATTATGATGATAATAGCTGGGAATTGTAACCAGGTCCACATTCTGACCAAAAATAAGTGGGGGGGGGAGTAAAAATATAATTGCTATATATGTATTCTTTTTTTTCCTTTGAAAAAAATGGAGGAGGATATATGTTAAAATTAAAATTGTTTATTGAAATGAAATTATAAATACCATCAACATAAAATGGAGCTTGCTCAGTGGCTGAAATACACCAAGTAAATGAGATGAAGAGTGTGGAAGAGAGGGAAGAGGTAAGGGAAGAAGAGAGGGTTATGAGAGAGGGGGGAAGAGGAGGAGAGAAAGAAGGAGTGGAAGAGAGAGAGAAGAAGGAGAGAGGAAGGGGAAGTAGAGAAGAGAACGATGACAGAGGGAATAAAGGAGTTAGGGCAGAGGAGAAGAGAGGGAGAAGAAAGTGATGGATAAGATACAAATATGATGTATGGAGAGCAGAAGAGAGTTCTTGGGGGTTGATGGTAAGATAAATTGATGTTAATATTTAATAATATAAAATAATATTGGTTATTACATGTGGTTATTTGTTATGAAAATGAAAAAATAAAAAAACTTTTTATAACTCCCCCCACCCCTGCAACTCCTCCAGTCACTCTGTCTCCTCCCAGTAACGGTGTAGCTGAGGGGAGGTTGACCCCACAGCTCCCCAGTCTTTCTGAACTGTGGGTTGACATTGTGTGCTCAGCCCCCTCAGTAGGTCTCTGGGTTGGCTGATAGAGCAGCCAATGTTGCTTAATGTCAGGCCTGACTCCATTCAAAACCCAAGAAAGAAACCCCCTGACTCCATTAAAGTAGAGAAGAGGTAATTTTACTGAGTTTGAAATGATAGCAGTGAAAGAAATGCAAGATCTGAGCCAAAAGATGTGAAAGTTACATATTGAAAGTTTCTCCATATCCCTCCCCCCAGGGACCCAGGCTGAATGTCCAATCCCCATCCCATATAGTGTCATGTGGGGCACATCTTCAGATGGATGTTTTCATCCATCTGGAGTTCCAGGATGGTTGGCCTTGACAGGATGTAAACAACTCCATTCAGCAGCTCAGTAATTTGTGAGAGCAAACCTCCCTTTTTATTCACATGGGCCTTGTTCACACCATCTCACTTACCAAACCCCAATGCCATGCCCCCCGTTACATGGCAGCCAATAGCAAGCAAGCAAGCATCAAAGGGAAAAACTCATGCTGGAGATCCGGCTGACATAATAAAGTTAGTTATCAAATCTTAAATGAATAAAGTTCAGGTCATTCACATTCACAGATTAATTAAAGATTCATTAAGGCCAAATTTTAGATCCCTGAACCCCCAAATATTGTTTTGAAAATCATGGCCAACATTGAAGGATGAGTTCAAAAACAATGATAAAAGGATATGTACATGATTTGGAGAGCCATTTTGGTGTAGTGGTTAAGGCATCAAGCTATAAACCAAGAAACTGAGTTCTAGTTGTGCTTTAGGCACAAAGCTAAATAGGTGACCTTGGGCTGATCCCTCTCTCACAGTTCTATAAAGAAGTAAAAAAAACTCTTCTAAAAATATTGCTGAGAAAACTGCAGGGAGAGTCCAGTCAGTCATCAGGAGTCTCAACCTCAACTAAGTTATATGTCATGCCCCCATTGGAGCCTGAATCTGCGGGGGAAGAAGAGTTGGAACCGGAGCTGACAGAGATTGAGAGGGTGGCTTTGTTGGCTTCAGAGGAAAATGAGGAAGGGCAGAGCACACAGGCCAGGGCTTCTCAGGAATAGAACAGCTTGTAGACAGGGAGGAACAAGGGCAGGATGAATATGAGAGACAGAGCTCAGGCAATGAGTAAGGACCACTCCCTCCTGATCTGAGAACACGGAGAGTGAAGAGAAGGTGAGAATAGTGCAGACTCTTCTCTCCTGAGGCTATTCAGAAGAAGAGTACCCTACCCATCTTCACAAGGCACACCCAGAGAATGAGACTTAAGAAGACACTGTGGGGAGGGGCATAAACTTTCTAAGAGTCCTTGCATTCGTTTTGGCTTTCTGGACTAATTAACTGGATCCTTTGCTTTCTGAATTTCTTGATTTGCCCTGCTGGATTTATTGCTGTGCAGCCTTAATGTACACAGTGCTGGGCTGAATTATTTGCAGCCAGAGGCTGCTTGAGGTCTGTGTGTGTGTGTGTGTGTGTGTGTGTGTGTGTGTGTGTGTGTGTGTGTTCATCACTTTGCTCTGGGATTTGCCAGAAACATGGGAGTGTTTAGATAATTTGGAGCGATAAAGGGGCGGTTTGAACTTCCAGCTGCCTGTGTTATCCCTGTGCCATGCCCCAGGTCATCCATTATATTAAAGTTATTGTACATCTCATAAATCACAAAGTAGCTCCTGCTTCTGTAGTTGTCTGTGCCCAAGTTCAAGCATCATTAAGGAAGGCTATCCTCTAGCCAAGGGTGGGCAATTAATTTTTGCATGGGGCCATGTGACAAATATGGACTGTTATGGAAGGATGAACCAATAGGCTGAACTTAATTCTGTTCAATATTGATTTTATGTTTAGTAAAAAGCAAGTAAATTAGATCACTTTGATTAAATGCTACTGATAAGAATATAGCAGTTGCAGTTAGACTTATATACCGCTTCATAGGGCTTTCAGCCCTCTCTAAGCGGTTTACAGAGTCAGCATATTGCCCCCACAGTCCAGGTCCTCATTTCACCCAAGGCTGAGTCAACCTTGAGCCGGTGAGATTTGAACCACTGAACTGCAGATAACAGTCAGCTGAAGTGGCCTGCAGTACTGCACCCTAACCACTGCACCACCTCGGCTCTTATATATAACATATATGTAATATATGTTACAGCTTACTTATATTTGATTTTTAATCTCCGATTGACTTCATGAGGGTTGGGCAGTGATAACCAAATGTAGCCTGGGGGCTGTAAAATACTCAGGTCTGCTCAAGCCCATTTTTTCTGTGACTATAGATATATATTTACTAGTTTGCCTCACTGAACAGGTCACTGCTTAGGAGCAGCATGAAGGAGACTTTTCTTTTGTTAGCAGGAATTTGGGAACCAGTTAACTCAAATAAATCCTTTGATACTTTGCATATACTGTCAGGGCTGCCTCTGTTCATTTCCTAGGAAAGAAAAATCCTTGCCTCCCTAGATTTAGAGAAAAGTTCTTTTACTAGGAACAAACTGAATGAAAATAGTTTCAAGCAAGCTATGAGGGAAAACGCGCAAGCACATCAACTTCAAAGACAGTATATAGCCCAACCACCTTGTAGCTAGGCAACTGCATACCAGAGCAATGGACTTGACCTTGGAGGTAACAGCAGCAAAGCTTCAATGTAATCTTCCCCCTAGTCCCTCCCCCTATTCTATGGCAGCAAGCAGCAGGCTAGATTACATTCGGCCCCTCGTAACAGAGACATTAGTCAGACAGAGAGAATTTATATAATTAAAACATACACATCAAACATCATACCAAAAACAACAATCCTGTCAGGATTTGTTGGGATATTTTCTATGGAAAGTCTGGAAGAGTTTAAGGACACAGACATGTTTAGCATCCACCCGTTTGGACTGTGCAGGGGGAAAATGTTTCCAGGCAATGAGATACTGGACTCTTGCTTTATGTTTCCTGGAATCTAGAATTTCTTTAACTTCAAAATGCTGCTCCCCTTCAATCAGAGTGGGTACAGGAGGAGTGTCAGGTGCAGGATGAATGGATGATACAGTTTCAGGTTTAAACAGACTGCAGTGAAATACAGGATGAATACACTTGAGGTTCTTGGGCAACTCCAGTTGTAGTGACTAGGTTAATTGTTTTAACAATTGGGAATGGGCCTACGTATTTAGGACCAAGCATGATTGGGTGTATTGTAAGCACTTAATGGATTGTAAACACTTCATGGAGAGGTAGACTCTGTCACCTACTTTAAAATCGTTTGGCTTCACATGTTTTTTATCAGCTTGTTTCTTATGTTCCTGACTTGTTTCCTCCTGTATCTTACGGGCAACTAGCCAAGTGTTCTGAGTTGAGCTATCCACTCCACTAAGGAGGGTATGTATGATTTGCAACTCTGGAATAGCTACAAAGTCCTGACCAGAGGCCACCTTAACCCGTGTGTTACTATGCACAGAATCATTATATGCTACCTGTGCAAAAGGCAAAAGGTCAGTTCATCTGTTACTGTTAGTAACAGCACCTGATGTACTGTTCCAGGATTGTGTTAGTTCTCTCACAAGCCCCATTAGTTTGGGGGTGATGGGAGGAGCTTAAGCACTGGGCAGTTCCCAACAGCTTCAAAAATTTCTGACAAAACTGCAATGTAAATTGCACTTCGCTATCAGAAATAATGCGCTCAGGCACACAGTGCAACCTATATATGTGTTGTATGAAGAGTTTAGCTAGTGAAGGGAATTTTGGGGCAGGGAACAAAGTGCACCTGTTTTGAAAAAAGATCAGTAATGACCCAAATAACAGTGTTCCCCCCACTTTCAGGAAATTTCACAATAAAGTCCATAGACATTTCTTTCCACAGTGCCTGGGGGTGGGTGGGTGAGCCACTATCTGTAAAAGCCCTGTGGGTTTCACCAGAATTCTCTTTGCTGCAGCACAAACTGGACAGCTGGCCACATAGCTTTCAATATCTTTCTTCAAGGAAGGTCACCAAAACTGCCTCTTAACCCTTAATCACAGACCTGAGGTCATAGTAACCACAACGGTTTCCAAAAATGTTAGGAACACCCCTATTTTTAGAATTAGACCATTCCGGTTGTGAATAGAATTTATAAAATTTGCTAATTTGATCAATAAATGAAAATTGTAACTATAAAACTAGATTGTACGGGGCAATCTAAATAAAGCATCCACCATAAAATTCTTCCCCCCTGGGACATAATGCAGGGTGAAGTTGAAATGATTAGTATTGAGCCCAATAGATTTGTTTAGGGTATAGTCTGCGTGGAGTTTTCAGGCCTTCCAGATTATTTTTTAAAGTTTTATTACATGTAAAAATTCCATTTCTAGGTAAACAGTGCGTTGTCTGGGTACAAATAATGTTGGGAAATAATAATCATAATATTTACAATAATATCCATTACATTGGTATTAGTCATATAACAACAACAACAAGCAACTCTCACCCAATTACCTGTCTGCCAACAATGTTCAAACTTTTTACAAGAATACTGGCAAATTCAGTATCCAACCATTTGATGTATAACAGTTTGTAATTAATTAAATTTAAGGAGGACCAGAACTCTGAAATAAAAACTGTATAACTAATTGTAATTTTGGAACGGGACATTATGGAAAGGTAGGAATTTGAAGAACTATGTGAAATTATAAAAAATATACATAAATCATTAAAATCAAGTCTAAATAGAATTTTGAAGTTAGATATTGAGGAAAAACAGGAAGTGAAGGAAGAAGTGAAGGAAGAAGAGGAGGGATAATGAAGGGTAGAAACGGTGGAAAATAAAAGCAGACAAAAAACCTAATTGGGTTTGACAGTTGTATAAGGAAAATTGAAAAGGGGGGATGTGTCCCAACAAAAGGAAATAAAAAGCAGACAAAAGACCTCATTGAGTTTGTGGCATAGGGAAAACTGAAGAGGGGCATTATGCCCCAACAAAGGGAAATACAAAAGATTTCATTGGGTTTGACAGTGGCTTGGGAAAAATTGAAGAGAAAACAAAGAAAAGGGAGAAGACAGGAATAGAGAAGTGGGACAAAAGACTTACTAAGAAAAAATCAGACAATTAGAAATTATTATATGGGGAAATATAAAGCTGAGATATGTGGTTTAGTCCTATACATCATAATAAAACTGAGTTGCTAACTGATTGAATATGATAATGGAAAGATAATTAAATAAAGGTTAAAATATATGGAATATGGACACACATAGAACTCCTAAGATGATGAACAAAGTGAGATGTGTCCTGCTTGTTATTCTATATAGTAGATTAAGGGAATTGTAATGAACATTGAACAAAAAGGACTGCTATTTAAAGACAATTAAGGGTAACCTAAACCAAGATATGGAAAAATGGAGAGGGAACATGAAATATACTTATAATGGAAAATTATTGAGATTATAAAGACAGAAATGCAAATTTGGGGCGGGTAAGGATGCATAACTATATAAATATAATGATGAGAATACCTGGTAATCATAACAAGGTCTACATCTCGGCCAAAAATAGGCTGGGGGGGGGGTGTTTAAAAATACAATTGCTATACATGTATACTTTTTTCCTTTTAAAAAAGGAGGAAGATATATGCTAAAATTAAATATGTATATTGAAACGGAATACCATCAACATAAAATGGAACTCGTTCAGAGGCTGAAATATACCAAATAAATGAGATGAAGAGTACAAAGTAGAGGAGAGAAGGGAAGAAGAGAGGGACAGGAGAGAGGGCGGGGAATCAGGAAGAGGAGGAGAGAAAGAAGGATTGGAAAGGGGAGAAAGGAGGAGAGAGGAAGGGGAAGTAGAGAAGAGAAGGACGACAGAGGGAAGAGGAGGAGGAGGAGGAGGAGGAGGAGGAGGAGGAGGAGGAGGAGGAGGAGGAGGAGAGAGGGAGAAGAAAGTGATGGATAGGATACAAATACAGTGTATGGAGAGCAGAAGAGCCAATAATCATTTTTGGGAGTTGATGGTAAGACAAATTGATGTAAACATTTAACAATATAATATGATGTTGGTTATGTAATAGCATACATGTGGTTATTTGTTATGAAAATGAAAAAATAAAAAACTTTATTTAAAAAAACCAGTTTCTAGCCAATAGAACAAAAAGGAAATTATAAAAAAATCAAGAGGAACAAAAGATCAGCTGCTCATTTACAAAATGGTACTAAAAATGCAAAACAAAGAAAAACAAATTTAAATATGGCATGGATTGATTACAAGAAGGCATTTGTCTCAAATACCCCACATCTGGATTAACACATGTCTGGAAAATGTTGGAATCAGCAAAATTATTTGTTCATTTTCGAAAGCAATTATGCAAAAATGGAAAACAGTTCTAACAGCAAATGGGGAGAACATTAGTGAAGTCAATATCAGACGAGGAATCTTCCAGGGGGACTCCTTTCACCACTACTGTTCAACATTACATTAATTTCACTGACAATAACCCTACAAAACACAAACTGTAATACCAAATCTCAAACCAACATGGCAAGATGGATGACTTAAAAATGTATGCAAAAAGCCCCACTGAACTTAAATCAATACTCAACATAGTTCAACTATTCAGCAGCGACATCAAAATGAACTTTGGACTTGAAAAATGTGCTATATTATCCATGCGGCAAGGAAAAATGGAAAAAACAGAAGGAATAGAACTGGGAAATGGAAACATTGTGAAAACTTCTGGGACCATGTCCTGCGCCTGCAAAGAGACAGGCAGACCTCTGAGGGATATCCCCGTCCCCTCAATCTGGGGACATGGAGACCAAGTGACCTAGGCAGGTGGACTCTTGTCCTCCTTCCTCCACCGATGGCCACAAAAGTGCCCCCTAGTTCATCCCTCATTCCGTTCTCCCACGTTAAGGACACAGTTCCCTTCTTCCCATTAAATGTCCTTTGTGCCTTTTCTACCATTTTGTTCTCGCCTATAAAGTTAAGACCAAGTAGCCTCCAGTTCAGCTGTCATGTTGATCTTTCAAAGGAGAACCTTTATTCTCTTTTTTTCCCAACCTGTCCCCATGAGAAACCCCTCTCTGACATTTCACACCACTTTGCCCAGACTTTGTGACTTAAAACTTTCATTGGTGATCCAAGGACCCTGGAGAGAAATTCTTCACCAGATTTATTTTGAGGAAGGTTGACCCTCAGGGGCTAGGTTGGTAAATATCCCAATATTTTGGAGAAGACGACTTCCTTCCGATCTCTTTCCCACAACATCAAGAATGACAAAAAACACACTGGTTCACTCATGCCGTAAAAATGTCCCAAAACAGAGACCAGATCTTTCCTTTCAACATGGAGTACATTCATCTAGACAGATTCTCTGTGGAGATTTGTCAATGCATTCGATCTTTTACAGATCGCGCTAGAAAATGAGTGGGGACATTCCTTTTCTTGCGACGTCCCCAAACAGTGAAGGGAATTAAAAGAGAGTGAGTGACATTTTGGCATCCAAATCCTTGAACGGTTTTAGCAGGGGTAATTTTGACCAAAAAAGTTTCCCACAAGTCTTTGGCTCTGCTTCTGCCACCAACACATACCAGTATTGTAGGGTTCATGGGGCCCCACACGAGATGCAGATATGGTAGATGTCATCATTGAGGCCATCTTTGAAGCAGTCAATGAGGATGTCTTTGGACCATGCTGCCAACTGGCATGCCAACTCTCAAAATTCTTGGATGTACGTGGCCAATGATCATTGCCCTTGGGTGATGGTCTTTATCTGGATCTTAGCCTTGCACTCAGCCAGTGGCTCCTAGAACCATTGGCAAAGGGCTGCCATAAAGTGATTATAGTTCAACAGTTGGGGGGGGATTGTCATTGTGGAGGGAGGCCATCCACTTTGCCTCTCCCCATCCAGGGCTATGGTTACTTGTATTATCTGGGCTTCTGTCATCTCCAGTTCAGCCCCATACTCCTGCATGTAATTCCAGACTTGCACCTGGAAGAACCCCAATTGCTTCCCCATACGTAACACCCAAGGCTGGGACCTTAGGGTCCAGGGCCTTCGAGGAATGGTCTCTGCAGGTGGAGTGGCTTGCACAGCTTGGTCTGCGGCAACCCAGAAATCTTGAGAAGCCACCTGTGCAAGAGGCTCTTGGGCTCCTCAACTTCCCCTGTTGTATCAGGAACAGGGCCTGGTTTAGTATGGCTTTCTCTGGGCTTTTCTCCAGGGGTGGGGTCTTCCCATTGCCCCAAGCCCCTCACCCACCTGAGCATGATAGGTTTCTCACTGATGTCCAGCTCCTCTTACCATTCTGTCTTACTTCGAGTGGTGTGGTTTAGTGGGGGAGCCAGGCATAGCTCCAATTTCCTCCAGCTCACCCCTGTGGTTGGACAATGGATGCTTGATCCCCATGGTAGACTGCTGTCTCCTGGCTGACTATTAATATATTGCTTGCTTAATGTCAGGGCTGCCACTCTTCATTTCCTAGGAAAGAAAAATTCTTGGCTCTCCATAGATTTAGAGAAAAGTACTTTTACTAGGAACAAACTGAAAGCTAGCAGTTTCAAGCAAGCCAAGAAGGAAAACGTGAGCATATAAACTTCAAGCACAGTATACAGCTCAACCCCCTTGTAACTAGGCAACCACATACCAGAGCCAACGGACTTGGCCTTGGAGATAACAGCAGCAAGGCTGCAATGTAATCTGCCCATTTCCTCCCCTCCTATTCTAAGGCAGCAAGAAACAGGCTGGCTGACATATACCTTCTTTTCCCACCTTCTTTTTGATTTGTTATGTTTTCTCAGTATGAAGCATTTCCAACTGTTATGCTGAGATCTGTAACTAGATGTGGACTTCTGTGCCAAAGCGAAATTCCACCAGTTCTTTGCAAACAGCTTTCTAATAAATCTTACTTCTGGTTGACCCAAGTATTGTGTGAATTTATTACTCACAATTTGGTGCCTAATGTGGGGCTTCCAGAATGGCATCTGGGAAGCCTGGAGGCATTCTGGAAGGAAGGCATTCCCTGCTGATTTCAGTAGTTCAACCAAGGGAGGTGATGACAGATCTGGTGCCTGTGAAGGAATGCATACATCAAATAGAGATCATCAAAGAAGTAAGAAACTCAAAAGGAAACTGGATCCCATGGAATAAACCACCAGGTAACTTCAGGCATGGATCTAGGTAAAGTAAATTGCCTGGGAAGTTGGGGGAGTTGGTTGTGTACAATTGTGAATCCTGAGACCTGTGAGTTTGTGTGTGAGATGCCCTGAGGCTCATAAGGAGTGGCAAGGTGACATGATTGTGGAGTTCAAGCTTGCATTTCCTGAAGTTCATGAGAGCCCTGGCCAGGTATGAATGAAGTGTTTGGATATCTGAACAAATATCTCTATAAATCTTGATCTTTAAAAATAGACCAGCACCCGCTAGGAGATCTAAGACAGACAGAGAGGAGACAGAATACCTCCAGGACAGTGATAGGTAGTATCGATTCAGTACCTATGGAAATAGACAACCAACAATGGGTGGAATTTCAAATAAAAGTGCACTAAAATAATTAGGAAGAATCTCAACTTGCATAGAGATGGGACCAGTGCTTTAGGGAAAATACTTAAAGGTTGGGAAGCCCTGCCATGCAGTAAAATGATTCAGAATTGCGGCCGACCAAAGAAGAAAAGGTTATTGTTTTCGTATCTGGGGTTTAGCAGGTAATAAAAAAGTAAAGCCTGTCTAAATGGGAAGACTTAGATAATTTGACTTGATCAATTTGATTTGATTTCTGTTCAAAATTCTTAGATGTGCCTCTATAGCATGAAGAATTGAATACAATTGAATTAATTGTGATATGTTTGACCAGCCAGAAAATTAAGTACCATATTTTTGGGAGTATTAAACTCACCGTAGTATAAGACGCACCAACATTTTGAGGGGGCAATTTTTTAAAACATTTTTTACATTCTGCAGACCTCCTAAAAATGGCCCATTTTTTTGCAAAAATGGGTCCGTTTTTATTTTCAAAAAAGGGCATGCATAGCCTTTAGGAGGCTTATAGAGTGCTCCTGGGGGCTGGGGGCCCCAAATTGAGTAAAAGTAGCCCATTTCTGCTCATTCCTGCCCTCCCCAGCCCCCAGGAGCATTCTGGAAGCCTCCTAAAGGCTATGCATGGTCATTTTGGTGAAGAGATAGAGAGAGATTTGAGATTTATTAGATTTATACGCCGCCCTTCTCCCAAGGACTCAGGGCGGCGTACAACAATTTAAAAATACACATGATATAAAAGTTTTAAAAAATGAAATGGAATATCCCAAACCCAATTAAAATTGACAATACATTTTTTTTAAAAAATCGAATTAAAATTAACAGTGATCAATACTGTATTTGTTTTGTTCAGGCCAGGCTGGCTTGCTGGAAAAGCCAACTTTTTAGGGCGTGTCAGAAGGACTGGAGGTCGGGGATTATACGAAGCTCCGGGGGCAGCTCATTCCAGAGGGAAGGCCCTCCCACAGAGAAGGCTCTTCCCCTGGATGTCACTAGCCGACACTGTCTGGCCGACGGCACCCTGAGGGGGCCAACTCTGTGGGATCGCACTGGACGATGGGAGGCTACCGATGGCAGTAGGTGGTCTCGCAGGTACCCTGGGCCTAAGCCATGGAGCGCTTTAAAGGTCATAATTAGTACCTTGAATCGCACCCGGAAGACAACTGGCAACCAGTGCAGGCTGCCTAAAAGGGGTGTAACATGGGAGTACCTGGGTGCCAACCCGTCCATGACAACCCGTGCAGCCGCATTCTGGACTAGTTGAAGCTTCCGGGTGCTCTTCAAGGGCAGCCCCATGTAGAGAGCGTTACAGTAGTCCAGGTGAGAAAGGATGAGGGCATGAGTGACTGTGCACAGAGCATCCCGATCCAGGAAGGGGCGCAATTGACGTACCAGGAGAACCTGGTAAAAGGCCCCCCTGGTCACGGTCGTCAGGTGTTCTTCTAAACTAAGCTGCGTATCCAGGAGGATGCCCAGATTGCAGGCCCTTTCTGAGGGGGCTAAAATTTCTCCCCCTATCATCAAAGATGGAACAAGATGCACAAATCGGGATGACAGAAACCACAGCCACTCTGTCTTGGAGGGATTGAGCTTGAGCTTGTTCCTCCCCATCCAGATCCGCACAGCCTCCAGGAATCAGGACATCACGTCGAGGGCATCGTTTGGGTGGTCTGGGGTAGAGATGAAAAGTTGGGTATCATCAGCATATTGATGATACCGTACCCCAAAACCACAGATGATCTCACCCAATGGTTTCATATATATGTTGAACAGGAAGGGTGAGAGAACCGATCCCTGGGGCACCCTGCAAGTGATGCGCCTCGGGGTCGATCCTTGCCCCCCAGTCAAAACAAACTGAGACCGATCTGACAGGTAGGAGAACCACCGTAAAACGGTGCCTCCCACTCCCAACCTCCCCAGTCGTCGTAGTAGGATACCATGGTCGATGGTATTGAAAGCCGCTGAGAGGTCTAATAGGACCAGGACAGGGGAGCAGCCCCTGTCCCAGGCCTGCCAGAAATCATCGACCAATGCGACCAATGCCGTCTCCGTGCTGTATCCGGGCCTGAAACCTGACTGAAACGGATCCAGGTAGAAAGCTTCATCCAGGGACTGGGGAAGCTGATGTGCTACCGCACTCTCAACAACCTTCGCTACAAAGCGAAGGTTGGAGACCGGACGATAGTTGGCTAAAGAAGCTGGGTCCAGGGAAGGCTTCTTAAGGAGGGGCCTCACCACCGCCTCCTTCAAGGTGGTGGGAAAGAACCCCTCTCTCAATGAAGCATTGCTAATCGCCTGGAGCGATTACAGGAGAGGATGGGGTTTCGGGAGGCAAAAAATGCTGTATTCAGTGTATTTTCAGCCTCTTTTTTAGGGAAAAGGGTGCGTCTTATACTACGAAAAATATGGTAGGCTTCTCAGTTTGGGCTTAAAACTGTGGGAAACAGGTAGGCAGTGGTTACGGCCCTCCATCACATTTTTGATTGGAATCATGCCTTGAGTTTTCCCACTGCTTGGAGAACAAGCCACAGGTTGCCCAAGGAAAGAAAAAAGAGGAGATTTAAAGGGACAAAACCTCCACAGATCTGGAAAAGATGTTTAATGGTATGTGTTTGTATGTCTATGTGTGTAGCTATTTCCAACACCTGGAGGGAGGATGAGAACTCTAATTATAGTACACAAAATGTTATTTAGAAAATGGAGCTTATTGGCTTGTGAAAAGATCCCTGAATTAATTATAATGATTGGTTTGAATGGAGAAAGCATGAAGTGAAATTTTTGTATATGAAATTGTTTACACAAGCAGTCTGATTGCAGTACGAACAAGTTGGTGTGAATGCGTGTGTGTTTTACCCCATCCCCAGACTGAAAGGAGCTAATACTTTGATTCCCTTTCTTACAAAGAAACAGTTAATTGCAAGGTTGTTGTTGTTGTGAAGTAAGTGGAAAGCAATAGCAAAGTGCTTACAAGGAAAAGAAATGAGAAAGGTCCCATGGATGAGGTGACCAGACGTACCGATTTCAGCGTGACAAGCACGCTTTATAACAATTTTTCCCGTGTCCCTCCGCGTTTTTAAAAAAGTCCAGATTTTCTGGCTTCATGTTGAAAGCCCAGTGGATTTGCTTAAGAAATCCTAACTGGGGCAAGACAAAAGACACCCTGTCTAATCCCTCTTTCTTTCTGTCTCAGTATTAAAACATTAAAGCAACAAAACGGATCCCCCACACGCCGCGTCGACCTCATTTTATAAGAAAAAAATGATCTAGTACCATAGAGCTGCAGGAAATGGCTAGAGAGGTCGCCAGTGTTACTTCTTGGATTTTCCGGAGGGGAGGGGCATGGAGGTTGGAGGACTGCTCCAAAATGGTGGGAAAGTTTCAATTTGCTCAGTTCTTTGTATTAACATCTATATCATTTTGGATTGACTTGGAGTTTCTGCCTGCTGGTAAGTGTGCTGGGTTTTTTTCTTTTATTTTTAATGCATTTTAAAATAATGTAGGTTTTAAAAAATGTGCAGCTGCTGTTTTTTTATTCAAAACAATATGTGTAATACTATGATGTGCCATGGAAAAATCATTTAAAAAAACCTGAAAGAACAAAAGGTTTTTTTTTAGGGTATTTTCCTGATCAAAACTATAATTGTTTCTGCATGACACCCTTAATCACAAATAGCCAACTACACTTCATTCTAGTTTTATTTCCTTTATTGTATGTGATTACTCAAGTCAAAAAACTGAGTTAATTGGATAAACTCAGCTCCACAATTTACTAAATATACAGTTACAGGAATTTCATGTATAGTATGCTGTCTCTTAGGGTTTATTGAACATAGGAGAATAATATGAGAGGGATTTGATGTAAAATAAGCTTTTTTAATAAATTCAAAATCAACGCAGCAGACAAGACATGGAAGTGAACATAATACACACTTTAACAATATATTTTTTTCTTTTAGCCATCAAATACTGCAGCAAGTGTGTCAGTAATAATAGCAAGACAGGCATAGGATTTTCCAGCCAGGTTAATTTTACTTTTTTATGGTTTTGATGTTGTATTTAATTTTATCTGTATTAGAAACTTATGAAGGCTGTGCAACATTTTGAGGTGATATAGAGTATGTAAAAGCATGAATACAGTAGAACCTCTGGTCACAACCATAATTCGTTCCATAACTTTGGTCGCAAACTGATTTGGTCATGAATCAAACCTAATTTTGGAAATTTGGCGCTTACAAAAAAAATGGTGCAGAAGGGGAAATCAGCAGCGGGGAGAATGTGAATATTTTGGTCAGAAGCGTTCGTGACCAGAGGTTCTACTGTATAACATCTTCACTTAAGACTTAAGATTCACGGCTTCCGGGGCGGGACCTTGCTGATGGCGGCAGCTTAACGAGCTTCCCCCCCGGGTTCCTGGCCGCGTTATCTGCCTAAATACCTGGTAGATAAACTCATTCTTCAGGCAAAGAAGAATGAGAGAGAGATCCAGCTGGCAAGAGCTTTTCTTTGAAGTTTGCAGCTTTTTTTTTTGTTTTGCTGCGAACGGAAGGGGGGCCGACCGAAGGCTGAATCACACCTCCGTGCCAGGAACTTCTGCCGTAACCACTACGGCGCAAAGTAAGGAACCCCCGCTTAGGACAATTTTTTATATATTTATTTGAGATTAATACAAGCAGAGTCCGTACCCGAGAACCTTATCTGCCTTTTTTTTAAAAAAAGAAAGAGCTTTCTTTGTGCACTGGGTTTCTAAAAAAATAAGCTCCTAAAATGGCGGGTGCTACATTTTTAACTGTCCGGCAGAGAAAAAGATCAAAGGAACAGCCAGATAGCATTCTTTGACTAATTAGTTTCGTTTCTCTGAAGAGCTTACAAGATTTTTTTTCTTATCAACTTTTAAAAGCTGTAAAAGACTCCTTGTTAATATAGAGACATTCCAAACAGAGATGAATATGAACTGTTTCATTACAATGCTAATCTTTTGAAACCTGCTTTGTTACAATGCTCTTTTCTGAAACCTTTTGAAAAACCTCTAAGAACAAATAAAGGGGGGACTTAATAATTTCTTCTCTCGTAAGCTACATAACGGGCCAGCAGAGTTTGAATAATTGTTGAATAATTGTTTGAAGAAAAGATATAATGGCATCAAAATTAAAGTCGGGGAGACCTCTTTTTAGGAATACACCTCACGCACTTGGCACAAAGTTGCAGCTTCCACCCTCTACGCCCCCTACTGGAGATTTGCTAACGAAAGAACTTTTTTTTGAGACTCTTAGAGAATTTAGAGAGCAGAATTTAGAAACCCTCAGAGAATTCAGAGAGGAGATAAAGAAATTTAATGCAGACCTATATGATAAGCTTGATACTAGGATTGCCAAAACAAAGGACGATATGGTGGGACTTGTAACTGTATTGACAGAATATGTTTCTGGAATGGAAGATAAGCTAGAGGTTCTTGATGAAGCCAACACTAACTTGACATCCAAAATTGAAGTGGTGCAACAAAAAGTTGAAAACGCTGAAAAACAAATTGTTATGATACACTACAAACAGATGGAGCTTGCATTAAGAGTCAGGGGGCTGCGTGAAAACGAACAGGAGAACTTGAAGCAGATTTTCTCAGAGGCTTTTAACCGTCTGGTGGGAAGACTGGGGACCAACTTTGACTGGCAGATCGAAAAAATTTACCGCACTAACTCTTGGGTGGCAAAACAGAGGCAACTCCCCCGAGATGTAATTATATATTTTACTACAAGAGAGTTTAGAAACATGATACTACAAGAGTCTTATAATACCAGGCTTCAAATTGGCAGACAGGACTTGATTGTCTTGAAAGAAATACCACCCCAAATGCTAAGAGCCAGGAGAGATTATGCTTTTCTAGTGGAAGAACTCAGAAACCGTCAGATACAGTATAGATGGGATGTACCATTTGGTATCATAATTACATTTGATAAGCAAAAATATTGTCTCAACTCTGTATGGGAAGCCCGAGATTTTTATCACAAGACCCTGAAGGTGGGACAACCTGAATTATCTGGATCTGGAGAAAGACTACGAGAAGGACAAGATAAACAGCAAATCACACAACTACCAGACAAAAAGCACCATTTCCTCCTTCCGGAAGGGCAAGGGACCAGAGAACAAAGATCTAGCCGTATGACTACCAGACGAATGGGAAAACAAGGCATATTGCAACAACCTCAATAATCATCGGCTATTGATCAAGGAGTTATGGTCTGAACTCTTTACAGAAGAGAAAGAAAATATTTCACTATCTCAAACAGTTCAAGAACGATATAATTTGTCTGCAAGAAATTCATATCAAATCAACTGATCAAAAATATCTGTTCAACCCCGAACTTGGTCAATATTTTGTGACCTCTGCTACGGAAAAGAAAAATGGTATAGTTGTATACTTAAGAAAAGACATTAAGGCTGAGTTAATTGAAGCAGATCCCTTTGGAAGATATATCGCATTAGACCTAATTCTAGAAGGGAAAAAGACTTGATGGACAACTTCGAATTGAGAAATGTTTGGCGAGAAAGAAATGCAGAGGCATATGACTTCACCCCTTTTTTCTGATGGACATCAATCCCTTTCAAGGATTGATTTTATACAAATCACTAATGATTTATTTTCTAGGGTGAAGAAGACAAAGATTGCGGCGAGGGTCCTCTTGGATCATAACCCAGTCTGGATGGAATTGGGAAGGGTAGTGCAGGCAAGAAGGTCTTGGAGGTCGAATGAGAGTTTATTTAGATATGAAAAGTATATTAATGATTGTAAAAAATTGCCATCTGAATACTTTGTTCTGAATACGAATAAGGGTATATTCATGGAATTTGTAGGGGATGTAAGTAAAGCATATATGAGAGGAGTACTGATGAATATAAACAAAATACATAGACATAAACAAGGGCAAAAACAAAAAGAATTGGAAGAGGAAATCAAAAGAAAAATTTGAAATGTATCCAAATTGTATTATAGAGGGAAGGAGGTACAAAGGGGACAAAATTAAGGGTTTAGATATAGACAGATACTTAGATAAAGAGATAATGCCCCTAGTTAGAGAAGAGTACAGGCAAAAGTCGAACCAACAAATAACTTCTGGGGAAATCCTGCAGGTAATCAAACAACTAAGATTAGGAACAATGTAAACTGCTTAAAGTTTGTGTAATGGTAAGAAGCTGAGTTCAACGCAGAGATTTTACTGACTTTTTTTCTCTTTCTTTTTTCTTTTCCTTTTCTTTTTTTAAAAATTTCCTTGGTTTTAATATATCTTAGACTGTGTTTGATAAAAAGCTATACCGTGTACGGGCTCTGGGAAGTCGGGGGGGAAGGGAGGTGGGGTCATGGGGGGGAAGGGAGGTGGGGTCATAGGGGGGAGGGGGGAGGGGGGAAATATAGTATGTGCCAGATTTTAAAGTAACATGATTGCACTTGTGTACTGTTGCCTTTTTAATTTCTAGTGTAAAAATAAGAAGCTGAATATATTGATAGATAGTAGAAATACACCGAAGGGAGGAGCAGAGGGAAAGAAGAAAGAGGGGTAGAGAGGGTGGGAGAGAGGATCGGAAGGAGGGTGAGATGGAAGGGGGGGAGTGTATTGGGAGAAAGGAGTGATAGAGGGGGAGGGGAAGTAGGAGAGGGGAATGTTGGAGGGGAGAAAGGAAAGTTGGAGGGGGATGAAAGAAAGGGTGTATGGAGGGTTGAAGTGGTATATTGGTTTTGTATTTTGGGGAGTATTTTTGACAAGGATGGCTGTGTTTATTGTTCAATGTTATATGGCCCCGGTCATGCACAGTATATATGTGACTGTATGAAATGAAAATGAAAATAAAAACATATTTGAGACAAAAAAAAAAGACTTAAGATTCACTTAAGATATAACATCTTCACTTAAGATTCACTTAAGAACTGTGTCAAGAAAGGTGGTATAGTGACCAAAGTTACAATGGCATTGAAAAAAGTGACTGATGACCATTTTTCACACATAGCGACCATTTTCACACTTAGCGACTGTTGCAGCATCCTCATGGTCACGCGATCAAAGTTTTGATGTTTGGCAACAGATTCGTATTTATGATAGTTTCAGTGTTCTGGGGTCATATAATCACCTTTTGACAAAGTCAAATGGGGAAACCAGATTCACTTATGTTACTAACTTATCAGCTGCATTTATTCACTTAAGTACTGTGGCAAGAAAGGTGGTATTAATGGGCTTAGTGACCAAAGTTACAATGGCGTTGAAAAAAGTGACTGATGACCATTTTTCACACTTAGCGACCATTTTCACACTTAGCGAGCATTGCAGCATCCTCATGGTCACGTGATCAAAATTTGGATGTTTGGCAACAGTTACAATTTATATGTTGAAATAAAAAAAACCATTACAATACTATTTTTGCGTTGTATGAAAATTTTTGTTGCTCCGTATAAAATTTTTTATCAAGCCCCCCCTCCCCCATCAAAGGTGTCCCTCTTTACCAATCTGAAAATCTAGTCACCTTACCCATGGAGGATGTGGGAGAAAAATTCATAGAAAAATGTGTGTGATTTACTGAAGGGGGGGAGGGAGAGGAAGAGTGGGAGGGAGAGAGAATGAATTATTTTGATAAAAGGATCCTGAGTGGAAAAAGGAGGTGAGATTTCTGTGTAGTCTTTTAAACATTTTTTCCTGTATTGTCTTTCACTGGGTCATTCTTTACTCAAAGACTTTCTGCTTTCTGCCTTGAAGGTGGGAGAGAGAGCAGGAAAGGGAGGTGGGTGCAGTTCCTTTTAACCATTTTTTTCCTGCTTAGTTGAATGTGCCTGAGAAAAGGCAGGGTAACTGTGACAACTGATACCTTCTTTTTCATTAACTTTCAGTTTTGGTCTGCATATACTAGGAAGCTATGCAGATCTATTTTTCTTTTCTGAGTACATTTCTTCTCTCAAAGTCTTTGAGATTTAAGACTCTTAGTTAAACCTATATATTTATCAAGCAAAAGAAATGACTCTGAAATCTTTTGCTTAGATTTGTAAATATTTTTAACCAACTTAATCAGAATTTGCTTCCATCTGAATGGAATCTGAATCTGACTCACTTTTTATTAAAAGCAGAAAATTGATACTAAAGTTTGATAACTTTAGCCTTTGCAGTAGCCCAGTGGCTTACTTGCATACCCACATATATTTCAGTGCATTAACTCAGAATATTTCACTAAGATTGCTTCTTTTTGAAGTTGTTATTTTTACTTCCTTCTTTATATCTTTACATCTGTTGCGGGACACACTCATTTTGAATATTTAGGAGTCAAAGTGCTCCATCCTATGATACACTTTTTAGCAGCATACATTGTGCCCTTTCAGGAATTGTTACAGAGATGAATTATTTAATTTTTTAGGAGCAAAAGGACTCTGAGTATCTAAAAAGAAATTACAATAGGTAGAAAGAGAGATAAAATACTTAGGTATTTCATTAGTGAAAGTAGTAGAAAAATAATACCTAAAAGAATTGAGGGAATAGTAACTCAACTCTTGCCTAAAATGAAGCAATTTCTAGAATTTACTAGATATTGTGGACTGTGGGTAGATAATTATGCTATTTTAACTAAAGACTTGTATGCAAAACTATTAGAAGAAGAGCCTAGTATTATACAATGGACTGAGGAGGAAAAATAATTACTGAACAAACTCAGAGTTTGGTAAGCACTCCTGTGTTGGTTCTTCCTTCACTAAGTACCGTATTTTTTGGAGTATAAGATGCACCTGACTATAAAACATATTTAGGTTTTAGAGGAGGAAAACAAGAAAAAAATATTCTGAACCAAATGGTGTAGTAATATATTCAATAAAATATAGCAGAATAATTTTTACAACCATGTAAAGTCAACATCTGTATTAAGAACCATCATCACTATCATTAACAAATGAGGAGACATGTTAAGGTTAAAGCAGTCTTCTAATTTTCTGGAAATCCCAAGAACTAGTATCAGAATTTAGGAAGCTCAGTTGCTCACAATCACTGATATAACTTTCCTCGCTACCTTTATATATCATATCATCTTCAGTTCCATCTAAGGCATTGCTAATGCCACATTTTTTGAATGACTGTGTAACAATTTCATCCTTCACTGAGTGCCATGATGTTTTCACCCATTCATAAACTTGAGTGACAGTGGGTCTCCTCATTCATCCAGTAAGTCTCAGATCATGATTACCAACAGCCATCCATTTGTTCCATTCTTCTAGCATGTAGACTTTGAATGGTTTGTTGATGGAAACATCAAGTGCTTTCAATTGGCTGGTAAGATCCTCAGGAATTATAGCTAGATAAGTCTTCATTTCTTTAAATAATTTCTTTGTGGTTTTGCTAATGTGCTCTAAAGGTTGAGTATGAATAAAGGTTTTTTCAAAAGCCCTCCAGGATGTTTGAACCACACTTTTTCAACCCACACTCTTTTCCATTTTCTTTTGGTGCCATCTGCACAGCAGGACAACACAACCATGTAATGTGCTTTCTCATGTCCTGAGGTTTTCACGATTATGCTTTTGGCACCTTTTAGGTCAACAGTCTTATTAGCTAGCACATCAAAGGTTAGTGGGACTTCATCCATATTCCCAATCTGGGCAATCTCAAAATTATTTCTCTTCCTAACATCTATCATAAATATATGAAAAGACAGAATATTAGATTCTTTTGGCATTTTTTGTGCAATTCTAGTTTTGGTGTGCATAGCAAGGCCATATCGCCTCATAAATCTGAAGCACCACAATTGTGATCCAGTAAAATCCTGAATGCCTTTCTGTGCAGCAATGTATTTGACTTCATATATTACCCTTTTTGTGGAAACTGCGAAACCATTATTCCGGTAATGTGTGATGCAGTCTTTCATGCCCATCTCTAACTGTGGTCACTTTGCAGGAAGCCCACGAAATTGTGCTTATCATTTTTTCTGTTGGAGGTGGTCCAAAATGTTTCTCTGCTGTTCTGTTTCCATGTTCCTCAGCATATTTTACTTCTTCCAGTTTAAAATAAATTTTATATGCTTGCCTTTTCTGCTTTGACATCTTTGTATGTAGCATCAGGAGGTCCCGTAGTATTTTTCTGCAAGAAAGAACAGTAATGTGTCCTTTATGAAAATACAGAGCACTGTAGCTGAAACCAGGTTTCTTGTGTTCATTAGCAAGCAATAGCAACAATAGCAAGCCGAGAATTTTAGGACCTTGGTGATACTTTTCCTCCTGAAAAAAAAATCTAGCCATGTTATCTTTACAAAGCCTGTGCTAATAAACATAGTTTGCCACCCCCAAATTGTGGCAATAGCTGTGGTGGGGAAGGGAGTCATGCCATGCCATGCCATGCCCAGCAATGGGGAGGAGGGAAATGGATGGCAAGAGAAGCCCCCATCTCACCATGCATGCCCCACTCACAATGACCCTAACCCTAACCCTTGCTTGCCATCTCCAATGCTGAAAGTCAAGCCATACCTCTCTGTGTGTCTCTGGGTTCACAGTCTACACAGCCCATGCAGTCCTGGCAGGGTGGCAGTCCCAGTGATGCGACTGGGATGCAGGTGGCAGTAAGGGCAGGCCCAGTGGTGTGACAGTATGGCAGGTGGCAGCAGTGCAACAGATGTGGTGCGGCAGGCCCAGCAGCAGCAGTGTGGCAAGCCCAGCGGCGGTGTGGCAGGTGGTGGTGGTGGAGCGGTAGGCCTGGTGGTGGGGTGCAGGCCTGGCAGTGCGACGGGATGGCAGGTGGCATCAGGGCAGCAGGCAGTGTGTGGTGGTGGGATTGCAGGCCCAGTGATGCAGCAGGTGGCGGGGCAGCAGGTGGTGGAGTGGCAGGTGGTGGGGCAGCAGGCGATGGCAGGGAGTCCTCAGCAAACTGCTCAACAAACAGAGCAGGCAGTGATGGGATCAGCCGATTCTCCTCACTTTAACAGTTAGGCCGAACTGTTTGAATCCCACCCCTCTGATTCGCAGTTGGATCAGCCTCCTAGACTATCGCCAATCAGCTGCTTGTTGCCATTGCCACCGCCCCTCCAAATCCCTCCCCCTTCCCCCCAGGTATGGCTAATGCAACATTCAACGTATAAGATGCACCCAAATTTTCACCCTCTTTTAGGGGGAAAAAGTGTGTCTTATACTCCGAAAAATATGGTAAACTTTTCTATTTGTAAACATGGATGAAGGAATGGCTTTTGGGGTTTTAACCCAGAAATGGGGAGGAAAGAGACATCCAGTAGTATTTTTGTTTAAAATGTTAGACCCTATTTGTAGAAGGTGGGCAAATTGTGTTCAAGCGGTGGTGACTAGGGCAGTGTTAGTGAGTGAAACCAGAAAATTGACTTTTGGAAGAGCCCTGATGCCCCTCCTCAAGTGAGAGCGATTTTGAACCAAAAGGCCAGTTGATGACTGACAGATTCATGGATTTTAAAATATGAGGGTTCACTTATGGAACACAATGATTTTGTTGCAGAAAATGACAGGATTTAGATGTCTCGAGATCCAGGAGAAGTTTATTGGCAGACAGGTTCAGAAAACTAGTCAAAGGCTAGTATGCAAATTCTGAACAACCCTTATTATTGAAGCACACATTCTTATACATTCTCAAAAGCAGCATAACACAGAAACGCTGAACTCATTTCTTATTGGTTATCTTAAGGAAAGTAGCCTTATAAGTAGATATTGTCTTACTTCTCCTTTTGTCCTGTTTAAAGTTTAAAGTTTAATAACATTTATATGCCGCTCAATCCCGTAGGACTCCGGACGGCTAACAATACAAATAAATTAAAAAAAAAAAAGAAGGAAAGAAAAGATAGAAAAAACACACCATGCACCCTCGCAGTGGGAAAGTGAACACAAAATCCCATAGTGGATTGAATCAAAAGCCAAACAGGGAATTGGGGTGGCTGAAATGGCCTTGGGCATCTTCCAGTAGTCAAATTCCACTCCCAACAGTTAAAAACGAGTGGGGGCAGAAGCGAGAAAGTGACCTTCTGTTGGAAGAGGTTGTGAACAGGAGACATGCTGCGAGTTAATTTCACGTCCACAAGTGTCTTCCTAGGGGCAAGATACATTTCAGATAGGCACTGTTCTTTTAACAGTGACCTCACAGGAATGCCAGGTTCCTGATAACATTTGATGCACAAGGAGGGTGACCCTATAATTTCTACACCCATGGCTATGGGGCCAATGATGGGGAGATGGCTCATCCCCAGCTTTTTGAGTGCATTATACAAATCACTTTGTAGCTGGGCTTCTGCTGCTTTGGTTCCCCATATACCTCCCTTATCAAGGACTATCGTAGACTTGGTCTTTTCCCAAAGGTCTGGTTCAACTGGAACAGCATGATAAGATGAAGGTCCAGCAGATAAACACAACCAGCATTTTTGACCCAGGGCAGGGTTAGATTGATTAAGCTTTGACCTAACTCCAGCACTCTTAACATATAGTTCCCTTTTCTCAATTGTTGCAGGGGCCCGTTTTCCTTATGCTCTACCCTATTTCTTACAGGGATTGTCAGATAATTGACTTTAGGTGATGGGATTAGTTTACGGTTCCGTCCCCAAGCATAGATGGTGCGCCATTGGCGGAAACGGACCTGTTCCACATCCTGTGACTTGATTTTACCCTGTTCTCTGGGATTTTTAACATCCTCGGATCTTTCTTCAAGAGCAAGGGGGGTTGCTCGGGTATTTTTGCAACATTGGGAACTAATATTCAGGATGTTATCACTTAGCAAGCCCTTTGCCAATAACAGCCAGAACCACAAAAAGCTCATAATTTTCTCTTATGCAAAACTTCCCCTGACACAATTATTTTAGCCTATAGAATCACCGTCAGGGAGAAGGCAGGGGTTATCTATAGTTTGAGGATGGGCAATATCGGCTTTGGGTAATCCACAGAATCAAATCTTATTTGCTAGATATATACAACAAATCAAAATAAGGATAAAGCACACTTACGAAAGCAAGAGATAGTGAAGCTATGGACTTAAATGATTGAACTGCCATACCCTGACAGGTGCTCAAACTTTCTAATTCATCTTATATCTAATAATTGGAACGTTGTCTTCCTTCTCCAAATCTTCAGCCATACATAGAGAAATCAGCTTCCAGGGGTGACTTTAGTGGGGCCTCTTCTGCCCCTTATGTAGTCTACCCGTTGCTGGTAGGACAGTTATAGGGGACGCTTCTTTAATCATATCACTAGAGGAAGGGCTTCGTCCCAGTTAGCCTTCCAGTACTCCTCAGCAGCTGGCTTAACTCATGTCCAGTGAATCCAAGACTTGGATTCTAATACTTTTACTGCAAGCAGAGAACACATAACTACAGTATACAGGCCCTTCGATCTGGGTTTTAGATTCTCCCCTTTCCAGTGTTTCACCCAAACTCTGTCCCCAACCTGAATATTATGACTAGAAGTTGTCAGAAATGGTGGGATGAGAGAAACATAGTACTGCTGGATTTCTTGTATTTGCTTATTTAATTCTCCCACCATTTGATTCACCCATGAGGACCCCAGCTGTCCTAGGTCCCCTATATGCTTTTTCAAATTAGGGTTTATAACCGGTGGCCATCCAAACATCATTTCAAAAGGAGATAATTTAAGTCCTTTACGTGGAGTACATCTCACAGAGAGCCAAGGGTAAGGCATCTACCCATTTATAGTGGGTTTCAAGACATACCTTAGTTATATTTTCCTTAACAGTGCAGTTCGCACATTCAGCACGGCCCCCACTTTGCGGGTGTAGAGAACAATGAATCCTCCATTGGGTCCCTAAGGATTTTGCTAGCTTTTGAATTACTTGGTGCGCAAACTCAGGCCCGTCTGAAGATTTCATTTCATTTCATTTATTGAATTTCTAGGCCGCCCAATCCCGAAGGACTCTGGGCGGCTTACAGAAATGAAAAATATTAAAAAAGAATTAAAACAATAAGTCACAACAAAGTTAAGAAGAAGCACAACATACACCCAATCAAAGGGGGGCTGGACCTCAATCAAGAGGTCAACAGCCCCAGGCCAGCCGGAAAAGCTAGGTTTTAACGGCTTTACGGAAGGCCATGAGAGTGAGAAGGGCCTGGATCTCTGGGGGCAGCTCATTCCATAGGCCGGAGCGGCAACAGAGAAGGCCCTACTCCGAGGCGTCGCCAGCCGGCATTGTCCCGCTGAAGGCACCCGGAGAAGGCCCATCTTGTGCGATCCTATTGGTCTAAGGGAGGTATGCGGCAGAAGACGGTCTTGCAGATATCCGGGTCCTAGACCATGTAGGGCTTTTAAGGTGATTACCAGCACCTTGAATTGTGCTCGGAGACCAATGGGAAGCCACTGCAGCTCACGGAGGATAGATGTAGTATCAACGTACACCCAATATCGCTCGCGCGGCTGCATTATGGACTAATAGTAGTCTCCGAACACTTTTCAGGGGCAGCCCCAAGTAGAGTGCATTACAGTAATCCAGTCTTGAGATGACGAGGGCGTGAGTGACTGTTTGAAGTGCCTCCTGGTCCAAATAGGGCCGCAACTGGTGCACCAGGCGAACCTGGGCAAAAGCCCCCCTGGTCATAGCCGAGAGGTGATGTTCCAAAGTCAGTTGCGGGTCCAGGAGGACCCCCAAGTTGCAGACACTCTCTGAGGGGAGCAAATTTTCTCCTCCCAGGCTTAAGGACGGACTAGATGAACTGTCCTTAGGGGGCAGCATCCACAGCCATTCGATCTTGTCAGGATTGAGTGCGAGTTTGTTCGCTCCCATCCAGACCCTAACAGCATCCAGGCACTGGCACATCACTTCCACTGCTACACTGAGTTGGCATGGGGTGGACAGATACAACTGAGTGTCGCCTGCGTACTGGTGGTATTTAATCCCATGCCGGCGAATGATCTCACCCAGTGGCTTCATGTAGATGTTAAATAGGAGGGGGGACAAGACCGACCCCTGCAGCACCCCATAATTGAGGGGCCCAGGAGTCGACCTCTGTCCTCCGACCAACACTGACTGCGACCTGTCGGAGAGGTAAGAGGAGAACCACCGTAAAACGGTGCCCCCCATTCCCACCTCTTCCAGCCGTTGCAGAAGGATACCATGGTCGATGGTATCGAAGGCCGCTGAGAGGTCAAGGAGCACAAGGACAGAGGAATGCCCTCTGTTCCTGGCCTGCCAGAGATCATCGGTCAGTGCGACCAAAGTGGTTTCGGTGGAGTAACCAGGCCTGAAACCAGACTGAAAAGGGTCTAGATAATCTGCTTCATCCAAGGTCCGTCGGAGTTGGAGGGCCACCACCTTCTCAACAATCTTCCCTAAAAAAGGGAGGTTGGAGGCTGGACAATAGTTTTTAAAAATAGCTGGGTCCAGAGAAGGCTTCTTGAGGAGGGGTCTCACCACCGCCTCCTTCAGAGGTTGTGGAAAAGATCCCTCCCGCAAGGAGGCGTTCGTAATTCTCTGGAGCCAGCCTCGTGTTACCTCCCTGCTGGTCGAAACCAGCCAGGAGGGGGCACGGATCCAGTAAACCGGTGGAGGCACTCATCGCTCCCATGGCCTTGTCCACTTCATAGGAGTGACAAGCTGGAACTAATTCCAGAAAGTCTGAACAAGACCCTGCCTCGGCATCTTTGCTGGTTCTGTCCAAATGGAGTCCAGGTCTGTCCGAATCTGAGCGATTTTGTCCAACAGAAATTGAGCAAACTCCTCAGCTCGACCCTGTAAGGCATCCCCCGTTTTCCCTCCTTTCAGGAGGGAACGGGTTATCCTAAACAGGGTGGCTGGGCGAGATTCTGCGGACGCACTGAGAGTGGAAAAATGCGCACATTTTGCCACCCGTATCGCCACTAAATAAGTCCTAATAAAGGGTATTAGTAGTGTTCGGTTAGATTCGGAGTTGCTAGCCCTCCAGCGTCGCTTTAGGCGTCTCTTTTGGTGCTTCATCTCCTGGAGTTCCTCAGTAAACCAAGGAGCCCTCCTGGATCCACTGCCGTGGAGAGGCCGCAAAGACACAATCCGATGTAGGGCCCCAGTCACCGCTGTATTCCAAGTGGCAACCAGGGACTCTGTCGGATTGTGGGCAAGAGAGTCAGGTATCTCCCCAAGCTCCTTCTGAAATCCCAATGGGTCCATCAGGTGTCTGGGGCAGAACCACTTAATCGGTTCCACCTCCCTGCGGTGAGGGAGTAGCTTCCAAAAATCAAGCCTCACGTCTCCACTGCCCCGAGAGAAACACTAGGTCGAGCGTGTGTCCCACTCTATGAGTCGGACCCTGAATTACTTGGGTCAAGTCCATGGCTGTCATGGAAGCCATGAACTCCTGGGCCCCATCAGAGCGTTCGCCTAAGGACGGCAGGTTAAAGTCCCCCAGTACTAACAGTCTGGGAAACTCAATCGCCAACCCGGCTACTGATTCCAGGAGCGCAGGCAGGGCTGTGTGATGCAGCTAGGAGGTAGATACATCAAAAACAAATCCACTTGAACCCCTAGGTCCAACTTCAAAAGAAGGGACTCACAGCCCACAATCTCCGGAGCAGGGCTCCTGCGAGGAGCTAATGATCCTCAGATAATAATTGCCACTCCCCCACCACTTTCTCTGGTGTCGTGGTTGGTGGAGCACCTGAAACCCTTCCGGGCACATTTCGGAGAGGGGGACTCCTCCCTCATGGCCCAACCAGGTTTCAGTAATACATGCCAGGTCTGCCCCCTCCTCAAGTATTAAGTCCCAGACGAGGGAAGCTTTATGAATCACAGATCTGGCATTTAGCAACAGCAACCTGAGACCAGGGCCGTGGCTTCTCTTGCCACCTGGTCCTTGAGTTGAGCTTACAGGGCCGGAATGAGGGATCTCTGTGATGTAGCAAGCCCTCCTTCCCCGGTAATGGCTAGCCCAGTAGCCCCCATCGTACCTGCCCCTTCCCAACATGACCGGGATGGTCTGGCCTGCCCCCATCCCGGAAGGCCACTCCCCCCTCCCATAGCCCATGCTCTTCCCGGCAGGCCACATCTATCACTCATTCTAGATAAGGGGTAGGCCTGGGGCCCCCTACCACTTCTGCTTATGCACTCAGTGGGTGAGCACCAGGCCGCGCCCTCAGTCCTCTCAGATGCACTCTCAATCACTCTCTCATACATACCCCACTGAAATCCATTAAAACATATAAAAATACAATAGTATAATAGTATAATAAAAAAAGAGGTGGGTTCATTCATCAAACAATCATACCAAACACACTCCATACATACCCATAAAGCCATAAAGGAATTGCGCAGATCTTTAAAAAAATAACACTCAAGTGGATTTGTGCAGAAATGGCTGTCGGAAACTAATGATGATAAAATGGAGGGAGAGTTCCACAATCCCTCTCCCTCTCATAGGTCCAGAAATGCAAGGGGGGGGGGGGCAAAGGCCCAGAGTCTGAGATGGCTGGAGTAGTTGTAGGGGAGGGGGGTAGATGCCAGTTGAAATTGATGACAAGTTCACAGTCTCGTTCCCCCCACCTCTCGTTGCTGACCCAGCTGACCCGGCCAAAGGCGCTATCAAAAAGGGTCCTCTTGAGGAGCAGATGGCAGATAGTAGATAGAAAGAGAAGGAGGGGAGGGGGGAGGCCTAGAAGGGCTGTGGCAGCAGCAAAGGCTAGCCACCCAGTCCCGGCAAGCATGGTTAATCCACTCACCGCCCCTCCTCACGGCGCCACTCCAATAACGACAGGTCCAGAGGTCCAATAGTCTAAGTCCAGAGGTCCAATAGGCTCAGATCAATAGTCTCACTTCCGCAGCGTGGCCAGAAGGCACTCGCTGCCCAAGTGCTGCCGCCACTTGCAAAACGCTGCCGCCCGGGAGCCGCCCGAGAGCGACCCCCTCCAGCAAAACCAGCAAGCCCAGAAGGTCTAGGAAGGCCAGCACAGATGGAGGCCTCACTCCAGCAGCGCAGCTGGGAGCCACTCGCCGCTCCAGCGCCGTCGCCGCCGCCACTTTCAGAACGCCGCCAGCCAGCACAGGGGTGAAAAAACACAGGAACATCCAAAATGCAGTCCACGGGCCGCCTGAAAGCGACCCCCTCCCGACAGACGCTCCCCTGGCTTGCCCAATAAACAGTCTCTCGTGGGGGACTCCTCCCTTCCAAAGCCTGGCAGCTCCGTCCCAAGAAATTTCCTGTTTTTTACTCTTCGCAAGCCCAAGCGTTCGGCTCGGGTAGCCATATTCCATCCTGCACATGCGCACACCCAAGATATGAACGAGGGAACTCCATATTGGGGCAAATGTCTTTAAGTAGGATCCTGGCCACCTTGCGTGCCTGCTTTGTCCTTGTAGGAAAACATTCAGGCCATCCAGTATAATTACACACCATGACCAGCATAGCTTTATAAAGTCCACATTTGGGCATATCTGTGAAGTCAACAACTAGTGAATCCATGGGATAATACCCTTTAGGTTGGCTTCCAGAGGGAAGTCTAGGTCCTTGTCTTGAATTAACTTGGGCACATGTGTTACATCTTTTGCTTGCATGGGCACATAGAGAGTGGAGGCGGTTGATGTAAGATATATGTTGAAGCACTTTGGCTAATGCAGTTTTGCCCATATGCATTGTTGAATGAGAGTCTTTTACTACTGGCCAGGCTATGGTGGCTGGTACAAAAATCCTTCCATCTGGAAGTACATACCATTCTCCTTGTTTATGTCCCCTCAAGTCTACAATTGCCTGGAGTTCCTCTGCCTTGGAATATCTGGGGCTCAATTCCTTCAGCATCTCCAATGCTACATAAGTAGTCCACTAGTCCTGGGCACTAGTGCCTTTTGGAAGTGGTCCACTTTCTATGACTCGGTCAAGAGAAACTACCGCATAGCCTGCATAGCGCTCTCATGTAGTAATGAAGCTCGACCCATCTGTAAACAAGTTATGGTCTGCAGGTTTCAATGGTACGTCCGTTAAGTCCGGCCTGCACAAAAACTGGCTCTCAATGACTTGCATACAGTTGTGTTCAATTTCAGGTCCCGGTATTGGCAAGAGAGTGGCTGGATTTAGGGCATTCGTTTGTTTTAAGGTTACTTGTAGATTCTGAGTCAGGAGAGCCTGATACTTGTAAATCCTGGGGTTTGTTAACCATAAATGGTCCTTTGTTTCTAAGATTCCTTGAATTGTGTGGCTGGTATAGATAGTGGTTGGCTATCCAAAGGTTAATTTATTAGCTTCCTCCATCAAGAGAGCCGTAGCGGCAGGATTTTAAGACAATGTGGCCAGCCTTTTGCAACATAATCCAACTGTTTGGATAGATAAGCCAACTTCCCTTTTCTTGTGTCAGGATTCCCAGAGCCGTATTGCCTTTTCAGTCCACAAAGAGATTAAAGGGTTTTTCCAGATTGGGGAGTCCCATCATCGGAGCCTGAGATAACTCTGACTTTAGGGCTTCGAACGCCCGTTTCTGTTCTAAACCCCAAACAAAGTGTTCTTTTTCACCCCCCTTCATGGATTCGTAAAGGGGTTTGGCTAGAAAAGCAAAATTTGGAATCCATATCTTGCAATATCCTGCCACGCCCCAAAATCCCGTAACTCTTTCCTAGTCATTGGTTCAGCAATTCGGCACACAGCTTCTTTTCGCTCATGTCTATTGCCCTCTGTCCCCGACTTATGGTATAACCTGTATTTAACTTGGGGCTTTACCAGCTGAGCTTTTTGCCTTGAGGCACTGTATCCCTTGTCCATTAACAGATGAAGCAGTTGATTGGTATTATCCCAACAAGTCTCCTTCATCTGTCCAGTTACTAAGATATCATCTACATATTGGAGTAGCACATCTCCGTCTTTGCAAGGCTGGAAATCTTCTAGGTCTGAGCCTAAGGCTTCGCCAAAAAGGGTAGGTGAATTTTAAATCCTTGGGGAAGCCTAGTCCAAGCATACTGCCTCTTTCTACCTGTTACCTGCAAACAGTTTTTGCTATGGTATTGAGATGGTGAAGAAGGCATCCTTCAAATCTACCACTGAGACCCAATTGCCATATGGGTTGGGAACAATAGCGTGGACAGTGATTGTGGCTAAATTCACAATCCTCAGGTCTTGAACTGGCCTGTAAGAGCCATCAGGTTTTGGTATAGGTAGAATTTGGGTATTCCTGAGGGATTATATTGTTCTTAGAATGCCTGCTTTTAAATATTTGACAATATGATCCTGAATTGTCTGTGCAATGGGGCGAGGATAACTTTTCTGCCTGAGAAGGACAGGCACTGCTAGAGGCTTCACTTGTATAATTATTGGTGCATGATGAGATGCATGGCCTGATGGATTATCTTCTGCCCACAACTGGTGCACTTCAAACTCCTGCCAGGTATCGGGGACCTGACTCTCTTGAGTCACCATTACTCGCCATATCTCATCTGGGGGGCGCCTCATCATCAGGGCCATCTTATCTTCCTCAAAGGACAGGGTAGCTCCCATTTTGCATAGGATGTCACAACCCAAAAGAGAAATTGGACACTCAGGCATATAGAGGAACTGGTGTTCTATATCTCTTCCATTCAGGGAACATTTCAGGGGCTTTAATACAGGACGATGATTTATTAGACCATCAACCCCTTGGATATTTAATACATTATTGGGGGGAAAAAACCAAGGGCTTTGTAATCACGGATCTAGATGCTCCTCTGTCTACCAAAAAGGTTACATTATTTCCCCCTATCTTCATTTGGACCAAGGGGTCAGGGTGGGCTTGACTAAACCCTGGTCCCCTTCAGTCTTCAGACCGCTCATTTATTGTGGTCAAGCCTATAGCTTCTGTCCTTTTGGTACCGACTTCGGCTTTTGCCCTGGAATCCATGGGACTTCATTCCTTTTTCACTTTTCCTCTCTGGAAACCATAAATCTTGACCTCTCGAGTCAATTGACCACAGTCCATTCTTCTTTTCTGTCCTCTTCCCTGTCCCCTTATTCTGACTTCAAGTCTCTTGGGACATTCTTGTAGCCAGTGGCCTTCTTCCTTACACTAATTACATCTATCTCTATCCTGGGTTTTGGAATTATTTGACAATGCAACTGCCAGCAATTCAGCTTTACGTTGCATCCTATCATCTTTCTTCCTTTCTTCCACTTTGCCTCTATTCACAAAGACCCTTTGTGCAATTTCCATTAATTGGCTCATATTCATTCTAAGGCCCTTTCTTGCCTCTGGAGCTTCTGTTTAATGTCCAGGGCACTCTGAGATATGAAAGCCATGTCTAACTTGCGGGCATTTTTGGGATCCAGGGGATTGATTGGGTGTATGTTTTATATGCTTCAACCAGCCTTTGGAAGAAGGCTTCAGGACTTTCGTCCGTTTTTTGGATTACAAGAGAAGGCTTGGACATATTCATTGGAGGTTTTGCAGCCTGTTCTAAGCCCTGAAGAATTAGTGCCTGATAATCCGGGAGGGATGTCATGACTCCGTAGGGATCCCATTGTGGATCTTGTCTTGGAAACCGCAATTTTAGTGCAGCCTGAAGGCTACCTCCATCCGCGGGCTTTAGGATTTTTTCAAAGGCACTACTTAATCTTTCTCTCTTCACCATTAAAGAGAGTAGTCATCAACTGTTCCAAATCCTGCCCGGTTGGATTATGGATTTTGATAATAACTCTGAACAGGTCAATAACCTCCTGAGGCTTAGCTGATAACGGCCTGTGATGTTGTTTCCAATTTCATAGGTCTGTGGTGGTGAACGGGATGTATTGAAATAGAGGCTGCATTTCTGCCTATCCCTGTCCATCTATAATGCTTTGATCCACTTGGCGAAGTGGAGCTAAGAGCTGACTTGCAGTTCGGGCAGCAATGGGAGAAGTCCATTGGGTTTCAGGAGAAGGGGGTCTGCTAGAAGGACTTTCCACTTTTTGTTTCTCCCTCTGGTCACTTTGTCCTACTGCCACTTGATTATTATAATCGCGAGCATTTTGTTGCTGCCTCGGATGATAAAGGGGAGTGTATGGAGGGGGACTTTCCTCTTCATAGGATATGGTTTTTAGGATAGGCTTCTTTTCAGGCTGACTTTTTTTTTACCTGGCTTTGTCATTTCCTCTCATTCGAGACACACAGACCTTGATGACTTCCATTCTACATTTACGAAGCCAGTCAGGATTCTGTTGTACTGCTATTTGCCACTGGTCAATATACTGATCCGGGTGGCTGGTTTTTGCATCTGTTACGATCTGATGTACTTTTGAAATGATGTCTTAATCCAGACATCATTGTCTTTGGGCTTCCACCCTACATTAAATGTTGGCCACTCATTCTCACAGAACCTTTTCAAATCCTCGGGATTGGCCTTGGGATCTCCATAATCTCCACTAAAAGCTTTCTTAAAGTTTCTCAACATGCATTGAAGAGGCGTTCAAGGAACGCTTCCTCCATCTCCCATGTTCTATTTCTAACACACTTTCCACTGACTTGTGGCCTCGGAGACTCACAGTCACCAACAGGAACTGCAGTGGCTTAACCACCCACACAATTCTAGAGCCTCATTAGGATATGCCGGTTCCGTTAGGAAGGAACGCTATCTTGGGCTCAGGTGGTTGATCAGGCCCCCTCTTCCACTCTTAACCAAGTGGGCCTACAATTCCCACAATACTTGCCTGCAGGCGTCTTCTCTTCTCCGCTGGTGTAATTTATTAACTTGTTCTGATCCCGGTCAGGTTCTTGTATCGGCGGGGTCCACCGGATGCCCGAGGGAGGTCATCTGCCGACTTCCAGAGAAAGTCTCCATCGGTGCCTAAAGATTGGGCGAGACGGCCTTGATTGGGCACCACTCAGTCCGTTCCATCCTCAATGAAATATTTAAGTTCCGGCGGAGGAGTTGCCAGAATTGTTGCAGAAAATGACAGGACTTAGACGTCTCAAGATCCAGAAGTTTACTGGCAGCCAGGTTCAGAAAACTAGTCAAAGGCTAGTATGCAAATTCTGAACAACCCTTATAATCAAAGCACACATTCTTATACATTCTCAAAAGAAGCGCAACACAGAAACACTTAACTCATTTCTTATTGGTTATCTTAAGGAAAGTAGGCTTATAAGTAGATATAGGCAGGACGCCATGTCCGACATAGAGACATCCCGCCGCTATGTCAGACATAACCCCGGGGCAGCAGGGCAGCTTTTGCTTGCTTGCCTCACCAGCCATAAACCTCACTGCACATCACTGATAGGTACTGACTACGTGCCTCTATATGAACTTTAGCTGAACACTGTGTTTGGGGGCATTTGACATAACTTTTACTGGAACCTTTACTGGACTCTATGGTTTATGGCTTTTGACATTTTCCTGTTTTTGTACATGTCTTACAAGCAGGTTTTTATCTCTCCCTTTTGCTACGTCTTAGTTTTATATATTTTTTTTCTTTTTTTAATTTTTTTTATTAACAAACATGTAAAACACACACACACACAAAACTTAGACATACACCACATTTTAGCCTTACTTTTATATTTTAATTCACATTCTATCCTGGTTTAATTTAGTATTAACAACTTATATCAACTTGAATCCAGTTCAGTTTTTAAGAGTAGATTTAGAAGGAGGATTGGATATTGAACATTACTGTGTTGAAGTAATTGAATCACCGACTAGAGTTAGACCTGATTTATTAACAGATGTTTCCTTTCTGTTTTGATAAAGAAAATAAAATAAAAGGCCTAGAATATTTGTCATGCCTCAGCATATGATCTTTATATACTGTTGCTGCTCTCTAGTGGCCCCACTTAGTGGCCAGATGGACAAATACAACAATATTTATTATACAATAATTCTATTGTTTTGAAGCTAATCCAACTCCTTTACCCATCAGCCTCCACCCTCAAAAGAAGTGTATGCTGGGAAGCCAGACTCTAATTTGCTTTGACATTTGGAGGAGATAGAAGTATAAAGAAGAACCCATCTTAATCTGTGGCACATGGTCATCCAAGGACAAACCCATTTCCCACACACAGAGCATCACTGGTGAGATTTAGATTACCTGTATTTATTAATGGTTATGTTCAGTAGTAAATTCAATATTGCCTATCTTGTATTTGGTTCTCATTGTATGTATTCCTATTTTCCCCAGTTTCACCATATCCTGTTCTTTCAATAAAGCATCCAGATCTATGCACACTGATTAATTGGAGGATAGATGGGTTTAGGTGAATGTCAATCTGCACACTTAGTCTAATGAGTAGTGAGGACAGAACAGTGAAACAGCAGCTACCCAGCAAGTGGGATACAGGATAATGACTATACAGAGACCTGCTACTCTGTCAACGCAACTACCTGCATATGGCCATACAGTGGTCTCTAGACAATCAAGCACCTTGAGAAGACACCGTGTCACAGAGCCAGGCATCTTCATACAAGACAAGATTTTCTCCCTTTTAAGGAAGAGTGTTGGAAATGGGGGATGAAAGAGTTCTCAGGGAAAGCAGAGCGAGCTATCTCAGTGGTGGGTAACAGGAGATACGGGAGGCAAGGGGGGACTGGCACGGGAAATGCAATGTCAGTGTTTAGAACTGATCTCATGTTCTGCTCCCTTGCACTCACCTCATTTACCTGATCAACAAATCTGTGGTGGCCCTGGTCTTAGGCTGCTGTTTTTAAATGTCAGATCAGCCTACAATAAGAGTAGCCTTATTGCCAATTTTATCCTTGAAGAGAAGGCTGATCTGGCATGTATCACTGAGACCTGGCTGGGTCCAGAGAGAGGCGTGTCCCTCATAGAAATGTGCCCAGTGGGTTATTGAACATGGCACCAGTCTAGATCTCAGGGCCGGGTAAGGAGTGTTGTTGTTGTTATGAGAGACTCTCTAGTAGCTTCCGGGACAGAGGTGGGTTCCTACCTATTTGGTCCGGTTCGGCCGAATAGATAGTAAAAATCTGGCATACCCAAATCTGCCCCCCAAACCAGTCCCACAGTCTTCGCTCGCTCACCCCGCCCAGTCTCTGCTCTGCAGTTGCCTGCCTGAAGTACTACGCCCCTGATCTGTCTGGCAGGTAAGCATGTCAGTTGCAGCTTAGCTAGCTACTCCTGCCCCCTTCCCCACGGCCCAGCCATGCTTCCCTGCCTTCCACACAGCCTTCCTGGCATCCCCATGGCCAACTTGTGAAGGCAGGCAAGCGGAAGGCTGCTTGGAAGGCAGGGAAGCATGGCAGGAATGCAGGGAAGAGAACAAGCAGCCTACTCCCTTCCACGCAGCCTTGCCATGCTTCTCTGCCTTCCATGCGCCTGCTCCATTTCTGAAAAGGCAGAGCCCCCCTGCTGCAGGGCAATCCAAAGAGGGGAGGAGGATGCTGCAGAAAAGTCTGCTTTCCACCCGGGCGTCCCATGCTGGCTCTGCGGGGCTTTGAGCTCCAAAGCAGCCCACTGGCTTCCCATCCAGCTGCAGGCTCTGAGGCTGCAGGTGACTGGGGAGGGGGGTGGAAATGCTGCCAATCTGCCTGCCCCCTTCAGGAGCAACCTCAGGCTTGCCACAGAGCCCTCGCATGCAATGCTCACCGTCCCATCCCCACCCTGATCCCAGACAGTCAGATGCTGCTGCTGCTGGAGCTGCATTGCCCTGCTGGGTTCAGGGGCTTCTGCCCCTTGTGCCATGCTTTGCAGCACACCTCTTTGGGCTGCTGGGCTTCTTGGAGCTGCTGCGGGCACAGGCCGGCAAAAGAAAGCGGCAGCCCGCCAGTAGAGGCGTGCGAAAGACCCGCCTCTGCTGGCGGACTGCCGTGGACACAGAGGCGGGCGAAAGAAAGTGTGTCTCTGTTTTGCTGCTCACTTTTCGGCTGCCATTGAAACAGGAAGGGAGGGCATGGTATTTGGGTGGGGGAAATGATCTGTGCAGGAGGACTGTTATTTGGGAATTGTTCTCACCATTCGTTTGTGCATGTGGAAGGAGGGGAGTTTCCCACCAAGGCCAACTGTCCAGCATTCCAACCTGACAATGATGTTTGAAGATGTTTCCCACCTGACAGTTGTGGCGATATATGATTTGACTGTGGACTGGGGTACCAAGGGGAGGGGAATGAATCATGTATTGATATCTATTGCTTTCGTGCTTTTACTCAGATCCAGCTTTGCTTCGCTTCTCATAGGTTATAATCAGTAATAGTACACTTAATTCTGAAACATGGAGTTGAGTGGTTTCTTTCTTGGTTATTAAGTGAAGAGGCTGTGACATTAAGCTGGATCTCACTTCGCACCCATCCCGGAGCAAACACCTTCTGAGGGGGGTGCACCCAAGGCTGAAAAATGTCCCTCCATGGCAGTGATCAAGAGGAAGACATGGGAGCAGCTGCAGTTCCTTCGGTGACGGAAATGTTGGCCGACCTGCAAGTAGAGGAACAATCTGTTTGACCCAGGTGGACTTGGGGAGTGGGACAGAAAGAGGAATCAGAAGAACCATTAACTGGGATTACGGTGAGGAGACCCAGAAAACCAGCAGTTGACTGGTGAGGACCTGGAGAGGAAAATCTGATGATGTCCCAAGCCATGAAGCTTCTCGAAGGAGAGCGGGAAAAACGCCGAACTCGAGAGTGGTATGGACAGAGGACTTGAGGAGGAAACAGAGAGAAGGTATACTTTGCCTAGTTTGAGAGAGGCTGGGGGGAGACGAAGGGGGAATTGCACAAGATGACACAGCGCCGACCCCAATCCCTGTGGGTAGAGACATTCCAAGAGCAGGGGGAGGGGCTCACAGATGCCGAATGGCTAAAGTCCCTCCTTTAAGTGTGAAATATGGGGGAGACCCTAAAGAACTCGGGTTCTAATTTCTAATTCAGGTGTGGAATTATATGCAAATGTATGGCCAAGATCTGGGATCTGATGAAGCTAAAGTGAAAATTGTATTAATGGCTTTGAAGAAGAAAGCAGCGGACTGGATGATGGGGCTACATAATAATGACTCCCCTCTTCTAAGAGACTTTAACAGATTTATGGCAGCTTTTAGGAAGCATTTTGATGAAACCCTCACTGAGTGCAGAGCAAGAATTAATTTTACAACCCTTAGGCAGGGAAAAAGATCAGTGGCTGAGTATGTGCAAGAATTTCAGGAGCTGAGGGGTTGGTCTGAAGAAGCCTTGCTAGACTGTTTCGCTGATGGATTAAACAAAGAGATTCACCAGCAATGTGTGAACAGGAGACACCCTCACCCCCCCCCCCAAAAAATTGCAGCCCTGGTATGAGGCAGCCACTGACGTGGAAATTGACCTAGTCAGACTTTATTACAAAGGAGAAGGGGAGAGCGAGGAATCCCCTCCCCCTCCAAAAACCCCTCTCCCAAGAATGCCGAAAGGGGGGAAGGGTGGATTTACAGGCAAACCCAAGCCTCCCGTGTGCTTCCGCTGTGGGAAGGAGGGGCATTGTGCCGTAAACTGCCGAGTCAAGATCAGCCAAAGCGCCCCACCCCCTTGGAAAGAGAAGCTAGAGAAGCCTCCCAGCAGAAGGAACCAACCAGTCTTAACAGGGGAGGATCCTTCTTGGCGTTTCGACCCAGAGGAAGGAGAAAACGAAACCCCCAGCTTGTCCGATGACAGTGACTCTGATGAAGCAGAATGCTGGGTAAGTTCCCGTTCAGGGCGCATGACTGTCCCAGTTGAGCTTAGAATGCCCTCTTCTGGCACGCAAGAGAAAATTCTAGCTCTTTTGGATTCTGGTTGTTCACAATGCATTATGAGCCCAGAAATAGTAGAAAAATTGGGATTAAGACTAAAAACTTTGAAAATCCCAATTGCATTTTGCCAATTAGATGGCTCTATTGCAGGAGGAAGCCCTGATCATTTTGTTACTGAACCTATTGAGATGTGGATGGGAACCCACCAAGAAATGATAAGTTTTATTGTAGCTCCAAGGATGGACTGACCCCTTATATTGGGATTACCCTGGCTACGTAAGTGGAACCCATGTATAAATTGGAGGAAAGGTTGGCTACGCATTCGGTCTGCTACACCCCCTGAAGGGGAGGAGGGGGTCCAGAACCGAATGAGAAAGGCCCCAAACTAGCGGCCAGAGGGCAGGAGAAGATTGAAGGGGAGGAGAAAATCCCAAGAGAATACTGGGACCTCAAAGATGTTTTCAGTGAGAAATCTTCTGATAAGTTGCCCTCTCACAGGCCCAGATTGCAGCATTGATATTCTACCTGGAGTAAAACTCCCTAAGCCCCAAATTTATTCAATGACCCCTAGGGAAATGGACAAATTAAGAAAATTCATTGACAAAAATTTGCAAAGGGGATTCATTGAACCTGCTAGGCCCCGAGTGGCTGCTCCAGTCTTGTTCAGAGAAAAGAAAGATGGCTCCTTCCATCTCTGTGTGAATTTTAAAAACCTTAATGTAATTTGTGCCTAAAATGTCGACTCTTTACCACTGATGAAGGACATGCTAGCCCAATTGGGGAAGGGAAAATTTTTCTCAAAGTTAGATCTGCAAGAGGCTTACTATCGAGTCAGAATTAAGGAAGGGGATGAGTGAAAACTGCGTTTAATTGCCCTCTTAGCTGTTTCCAATTTCGAGTTATGCCGTTTGGACTGCAGGGGGCGCCAGCTGTTTTCATGCAATTGATAAATGAGGTTTTACATGACCACCTTTACAAAGGCGTGATGGTCTATTTGGATGACATCCTCATTTACACGGAAACACGTGAAGAACTCGTGAAATTGGTTCACATTGTGCTCAAGAAACTTCGCGCAGCAGAAGTGTAAGCTAAATTGTCCAAATGCGAATTTCATCAGGAAAAGGTGGACTACTAAGTGACTTTTGCCCACCTGAGCGGGCGGGCTGCCGCGGACATAGAAGTGGGCGAAAGAAAGTATTTCACCCGCCTGAGCTGGCGGGCTGCCCTCACTGCCTCTCCTACCCCCTTCCCTCTCTTCACTCATATCAAACACACACACACACACACACACACACACACAAAGTTGCACCAGGAGGATTGTTTGAATTCCTCCCCCTCCCTCCGACCCACATGTACACGTACCTTTTCTTTTCCAGCTGTTTCACAGAGGATTTCAACTCTGCTCTTGCCTGCCTTCATGAAAATGTAAAAATGTAAAAGGAAAAAGGCAAGAGCTGAGGTCAGGCTGGGCTACTTACTGCCAGAGTCGCCATGGATGACTCTACTTAACTGTTTAAAAAAGCCTCTTAAAAAAACACCCTCTACAAGAGGAGGCAAGAGAACGATGTGCCTCATCTACATCAGGAATTTTTCGGCTTTTAACCCTTGCTTAACTCTGCTCGAGTGACCATAAAGTCAGACTAGATGAGGCACGTGGTTCTCCTGTCTCCTCCTGTAGAGGGCATTTTTTTAGAGGCTTTTTAAAACAGTTAAGCACTAAGCAAAGTCATCCACTGGCAGCAACTAGCTCAGCCTTTTTCCTTTTACATTTTTTTTCTTTTCATGACAGTGGTGAGGCTCTGCCTCCCCTGACTGCACGTCCCTGGTGTGCAAGCACCTGTGTCTTAGACCCATGTCCCTCCTGGCTTGTGAACGCTTCCCAGGAGGCAACAGGCAGGGGAACTCTGACAGTAATTAATACTTTCCTAAAGGAGGGGGCAGTGCCCCAGCACTTTAAGGAGGCTGTGGTCTGCCCTCTTCTTAGGAATCCATCGCTGGACTCCACCCAGTTGGATAATTTCTGACCTTTCTCCAATCACCCCTTTTGGGGGAAGGTTGTTGAGAAGGTGATTGCGTGGCAGCTCCAGAGGTTTCTGGATGAAATGGATTATCTCAACCCCAACCAGTCAGGATTCAGGCCTGGGTTTGGAACAGAAACAGAACTGGTCGCATTTTTGGATTATCTCTGGTGGGAGCAAGATGGGGTAATGCATCCATCCTTGTCCTACTTGACATCTTGGTGGCTTTTGATACCATCGACCATGGTATTCTCCTAGAGTGGCTTCAGGAGATGGGAATGGGAGGCCTTGGGCTATCCTGGTTCACCTCCTTCCTTTGCAGATGCTCTCAGTCAGTATAATAGGAAGGGAGAGATCTAGTCTTCACCCACTGCTTTGTTTGGTGCCACAGGGCTCGGTGCTATCTCCACTCAACATTTATATGAGGCCACTGGGTGAGATAATCTGTCACCATGGACTGAGGTATTACCAATATGCAGATGATACTCAACTATATGTCTCAGCTCATGGTAAGTTAAGTGATGCCGTGTCCTCCCTCTCACGGTGTCTGGAGACTGTTAGGGGTTGGATGGGGAGCAATGGGTTGAAACTAAACCCTGACAAGATGGGGTGGCTCTGGGTTTGTTGGCTCAGAGACAACTGCCATCTTTGGTTTGGATGGGGTGGTACTATCCCAAACAGACCCTGTGCGTAATCTAGGGGGTTCTCCTAGACTCGCGACTCCTGCTTGAAGAGGTGACAATCACAACCAGGATGGCCTTCATGCAACTGGGAGTTGTGCGCCAATTATGTCCTTTCCTGGACTGACAATCTCTACTTACGTTCACTCATGCCTTAGTCACTTCCTATCTTGACTATTGCAACATGCTCTACATGGGGCTGACCTTGAAGAGCATCCACAAGCTCCAGTTGGTCCAAAATGTGGTGGTCCACATGGTTTTGTGCAGACCACTGTGTGCACATGTTTAACCTCTCCTGCAGGAGCTGCATTGGCTGCCAATTTGCTTCCAGGTACAATTCAAGATGCTGGTTGTCACCTTTAAAACTCTTAATGGCTTGGGACCAGGTTATCTAAGGGACTGTGTCTTGCCAGTCACATCTACCCCATGGGTGGATTCTGGCCGGCACTACTGCCTGTTTGCTCGGGTGTGCACTGCATGCACAGAACTAAAAAATAAGATAGCATTGCTAATGGTGCCAACTGGGGAATGGGTTATGGGGCATGGCAGACCTGTGTTGCTGCCGGTTCCAGTGACCCAGGCTGCCAAACCACTACCATTTGGCTGAACCAGTCCAAACTGGTTGGAACCCACCACTGATCTACCTGACCAATTAGAGTGGGGAGGCAGGGAATGTTGGGGGTGCCACTCCCCGAGAATGATACATCTGGTGGGACCCAGAAGAAGGGCCTTCTCTGTGGTGGCTCCCTCTCTCTGGAACATCATTCTCCCTGAGTTTAGGATGGCCCCCCACTCTAATTTACAACACACTGACAGTGCCAATGAGCATGGCAGGGAGGAAGAGCACACTGCTACAACCACAACAGAAATCAATGCAAAATGCACAGAAGTCTGCAAAAAAATGGCAGGTGGGAACTCCTGCTCCAAAACATGTTTTGTCAACTTTTTGTACTATGCTTTGGTTTTGTTGTTCCATTACCTCCATATTCTCAAACTTCTTTACAAGGGTGTCTAACTTGTCATCCTTACTGTCAAGTCCTGCTTGTATTTTCTGCATCTCTTGCATGAGTGTTTCAAAATATGCTCCTTTCTCTTTTTCATGCTGAAGCATTGGCTGTGTTGTCCTCTGGCCTCCCGCAGGTGAGGAGGCGGAAGTTGATGTAGAGCCAAGGGGGGCTGCTTTTCTACTCATAGTCAATTAGTAATAGAGGGTGGAAGATTATAAGTACAATGGGTGAAATGCCTAGGGGACAAAAGAGAGAGAAAAAGGAGAGATAGTGGAAGAATAAGGAAAGAAGGAAAAAAAGAGAGAGAAAGAGAGAAAGGGAAAAAAAGAAAGAAAAAACTCTTCAGACTATTTTGCTCAAAGTTTAAAGTGAGCCATCTATTGATGTCCCAATGTCTTCAAAAAAAAAATATACAAAAAGGAGACATAAAGTAAGAAAAGAACCCCCCCCCTCCCAAAAAAAGGAAGGGTGCTTCAAGCCACAAGTGGAAACAAAAAGTGTAAGTAGTCAAAAGGTCAAAAAGAATGATCATTAAAAAAAATCAATGTCAATATCTCCCCAACAAAATGGTATGAAAGTAATGTTGAAAAGAGAAAAGATGCCACCAAGCTAAAACAAATAGTCTTTTCAGACTCTTTTTCCCCCCTAAGATAAAATTCTTTCCAAGGTCATTCTCAGCTCCTTCACTGCTCTGTTATTTAGTCTAACAGAAGTCCAGATAAGGAAAAAATAGCACCTGTGTAAATAAAGCCTTTTTCTTTTTAAAGGACAAATGAATTACAGTGGAAATTTTGGTAGCAATAGTTCAAGTCCGCTAGATGGCAGTATTAGCTTGTAGCTTGTAGCTTGCATTAACTCTGTTAAAACTTCCGTAGCGATTGCTAATTACTAATTGTTAAAATGCAACCAAAAAGCTAAAAGAAAACAAAAGACAGATCTTCAAAGCACTTTAGGTTTAAATTCAATGTCCCCACAAGGTTCAAAGTTAGAGATATCAACAGCAAAAAGAAGAACACAAAAAGCCGATTTAAATTACAAGAAAGTCCAGCCCGGTTTCCAAAGATAAAAAAAGGAACAGAGAAAATAATTGTTCAATTGGCAACGTTTATACTCGCCGCTTTTCTCACTAGTCAGCCTTATTTTAAACTAAGCCTCCAAATTTAGAATGTTCTCTTTCCAACAAAAAAAAAAAGATTTAAAACTCACACCAAACGACATGTTCTTATCCAGCCTCTTTAGGGCTATCCACAGTTTCAGCAGCCTTATGGCTGGTCCGGAAATCACTGGCAAAGAGGGGTTTCCCTAGGTCCCCAGAGACTTTGCGAACATCTCTGGGACCACTGGGTTTCCCTCTACCTTTCACTGTCTCTTCGGGACAGCTTAGGTCCAAAAAAGAACTGTCCAAATGACCCAGTTTAGATGGTCCCCTCAGGAGCTGCCTGAAAGTCCGTCTTCTCACTGCTAAGCCCCGCCTTCTTCCTCAAAAAGTTGATAAAATGGAAGGGAAAATTGAAAGTATGCACAACTGGATGACGAAATATGAAGACAGGATTCAAAAAATTGAAAATAAAATCCAAGAAGGAGAGAAGAAAACCAAGAAGCTAGAGAGCAGATTAAGCAATGTTGAAAGAGAGAGTAGTGGAATATTAAGATGGGAGATGGATAGGTCTGAATTCTTCTTAAGATTTCAAAACATAGAAGAAGAAAAAGGAGAGAACTTAGTTCAGATAATATCAAAGATTTTGATGTTCTGGAGATATCTCAGGATAAGATAATAGAAATGATAGACGAAAGCTTCCGAGTATATACAAGATATGCAATGAGAAATGCTCTCCCAAGGGAAGTGCATATAAGATTTACTAAGAAAACAATTAAATCACAAATCTTACAGAAATTGAGAGATAGAAAATTAAAATATAAAGGTAAGGAGATTGTAGTTCTCAAACAAATTCCGAGAGAGGTGAGAGAGAGGAGAAGAGAATACCAATTCCTGACCAAAGTATTGATTAAAAAAGGTGTTAATTACAGATGGCTCATACCGGAAGGTTTACTATGTACATGGCAAGGACAAAGACACAGGATAGATACAATTGAGAAGGCAGAAGCTTTTTATGCAGAATACTTTAGAGAAATGGCTGAGAAAACTGGGAAAGATGACTCAGTGGCACAACTACTGGAACTACCCACAACCGCGACCGAAAAAATAGAAGAAGCAGTAGGTGGAATTGAGAAAGAAGAAGGGGCGGCGGGGGATGGAAGCTATAAAGAAAAACGAGAACCCAGATCTACTAGAACGATAAACCCTGTATATAAAGTATAAACATGGAAGAAAGAAAAATGATTACAATTAACATTAATGGACTTAATTCGGTAACTAAAAGAAAGAAAACATTTCATAAATTAGAGAAGTTACAACTTGACATAATTTGCCTACAAGAAGTACATATCCAAAAGAAATATGAACATTTATTAATTCAACCAAAGCTTGGGAAAATGTTCTCAACACTGGCGAACTGCAAGAAAAGAGGAGTGATCTTCTATATTAAAGGCAACATTCCAGCAAAATTAATCTATGCAGAGGAAAAGGGAAGAATTCTGATGGTGGAAATTATGGATACTAAAAAAACACTCCTAATCGGAATCTATGCCCCAATGAAAAACAAGACGAATTCTACAAAAAATTACATAAACGTTTTTTGGATTTAGACTATGTTGATATTTGTATGATGGGAGACTTTAATGGCATTGTGAATCAAAATATGGACTATAAAACACACAAAACAAAAAAATTAAATAGAAAGCTTCTGCCGAAATCCTTCTTTAGGATGATAGATGAAGTAAATCTAAAAGATATATGGAGCGAAAGAAATGCTAAAAAAGAACAATACACCTTCTACTCAAATAGACATTCATCATTTTCTAGAATAGATATGATATGGGCCTCAGCAGAGTTGAGCTGTAATATAAAAGAAATTGAGATTGGAGCAAGTACCTGGGCGGACCACAATCCAATTTCAATTAAATGGAAAGGCCAAAGGGCAGATCTAGATGGATATTAAATAATACTATATTGAAAGAAAAAGATTTTGTACAAAAAATGGAAAAAGAGCTAGTCCTTTTCTTTAAAGAAAATAGGAAAGAAGATACATCACTGCAGAATCTTTGGGACACAATGAAGGCTGTTATTAGAGGTTCGATAATAGACTACACAAGGAAGAGAAACTTAAAGAAAAGACAAATGCATAAAGCTTTAGATAATGATTATAAAATACTTGAAAGAGAACTACAGAGAGCGCCACAAAAAAAAAAGATGTCAAAATAAAAATGGACATAATTAAATATAAAATGGACCTACTAGAAAAGGAAGAACTGGCACAAAAAATTAGAGGTGCTAAACAGAATTATTTTGAAAATGCAAATAAACCAGGCAGGTGGTTGGCATATAAGCTGAAAAAAGAGAGAGAAACAAAGAAAATATTTCAATTAAGAGATAAACAAGGACAAATTCAGTATGGAAATATTGAGAAAAAAAGTATTATACCAGACTACTATGCTAAGCTCTATGAACAAGAGAAGGTGGAGGAGGGACGAGTCAAAAAGTACTTACAAGATGCTAATCTCCCCCAGACATCAGATGAAATTAGAACAATGTTAGAAAGTAAAATAACAATGATGGACTTAAAAAACAAAACAATGGGAAAGCCCCAGGACCAGATGGACTACCTGTGGAATTTTACAGAACATTTGAAGAAACATTGACCCTTCCACTCCTACAAGTCATGAATGAACTGATGTCTGAGAGCAAAATACCGAAGTCATGGTCAGAAGCGTATATTACATTACTACCTAAGGAAGAGACTGATCTAACACAAATTAAGAATTATAGACCAATTTCCTTATTAAATTCAGATTACAAGCTATTTGCATCTATACTAGCTGAGAGACTTAAAAAATATCTAAATGGCTTCATCCACTCAGATCAAAATGGCTTCTTACCTAAAAGACAAATTAAAGACAACATGAGAATGATTTTGAATACTTTGAAATATTATGAGGCCCATCCCGAAAAACAAATGGCATTGATGTTTCTCGATGCGCAGAAGGCTTTTGACAATGTGAATTGGCAATTTATGTTTTTAAAACTGGAGCAGATGAATTTTGCTAAGAAATTTACTCAAACTATACGAATGATATATCAGAAACAAGCAGCAAAGATAATGGTAAATGGAGAATTAACAGATCCTATTGAAATAAAGAGAGGTACGAGACAAGGTTGCCCATTATCACCACTACTTTTTGTCTTAACATTAGAGGTCCTAAACAGAAAGATCAGAGAAGAAGAAATAAGAGGAATGAAAATTAAGAGAGAAGAGTATAAGCTACAAGCGTTTGCAGATGACCTAGTTTTTATCCTTGAAGATCCACTAGAAACAGCACCCAAACTGCTAGAAAGAATAGAGGAATATGGAAAAGTAGCAGGCTTGAAAATAAACAAAGATTATGACAAAGAATATCCCAGCAACACAAAAGGAAGAGTTGTCAGAAACTTTGCAGATTCAAACTACAAGTAAGATTAAATATTTGAGGATATACTTATCACCTAGATGTAGCACTCTTAAGGAGGACAACTATACCAGACTAAAACAACAAATAGCGACTGATCTGATGAAATGGGAAAATCTGCACTTATCAATGATGGGAAGAATTTCTACAATTAAAATGAACATTTTACCTAGAATTCTATACCTGTTTCAGACAATCCCAATCAGATTGGGTAAGGTTTTTTTTCAAGATTTAAATAAAATAGTTTTGAAATTTATTTGGCAAGGGAAAAAAGCTAGAATAAAACTTAAATTGCTACAAGATGCTAGATCTAGAGGAGGATTTGGCCTACCTGATTGGGAGCTATATTATCAAGCAACAAACTTGATGTGGATTAAGGAGTGGATATCATTAAAAAAAACTCTAGATTATTGAATGTAGAAGGTCATGATTTATTGTTGGGGGGGCATACTTTCTTATGGTATAAGGGAACGAAAGCACATGGTTATTTTAGAAGACATTATATAAGGGAGGCGTTATTATTAAACTGGGAAAAGGTAAAAAGATTACACTACTTAAAAATTCCAGTATGGATATCAACAATTGAAGCATTTTCATATCCAATAATATATAAAAAGGAACAAACAGTTAGATATGTTGAATTATTGAATGCAGAGGGTGAACTCAAATCTATTCAAGAGTTGAAACAAGAAGGGATAGAAATGAACTGGTATTCATATGTACAGATACAATCTAGATATAATGAAGATAAAAAAAACAAAGGTTTTTACAATAAAATGACTAAGTTAGACAAAATTTTAACAGGTACTGATGAAAAAGTAATTAAAAAACTATATGGATATTTACTGGAGGTTAAATTGCAAGAAGAACAAGTTAAATAAACTATGATAGCTTGGGGAAAAATTTTTAGGTATGGAATTGACTTAGAGAATTGGCAGAAATTGTGGTCTCAAAATTATAAAATGACAATGTTTATTGCATAGAGAAAACTTATATAAGAAGTTTTACAGGTGGCATCTACCCCCAACTAGAATTGCAAGAATGTTCAAGAATAAATCAGAAAAGTGTTGGAAATGTCACCAGATACCGGGTTCATATTACCACATGTGGTGGACTTGCATTGAAGCTAAAAGATACTGGACTAAAATCCACATGTGGTTGGAGAAAATGACACACAAACAAATAGACTTTAAACCAGGTGCTTTATCAGCTGTGACCCCAGTAAAGGGGTGGGGGAGTGGCCGTCATCGTCCGAGGGTCTTTAGTTCCTCGTAGGATCCCTGCTCCAGAGCTTGTCGGGTGTGAGTCCCTGCTGATGAAGTTGGACCTTGGAGGTCAAGTGGGTTTGTTGCTAACGTACCTACCTCCCAACAGCGTTGCAACAGCCCTCCCCTCGCTCCTCGAGTCAGTAGCCGAGTTGGCGGTAGAGTTCCCCAGGCTTATGGTTCTGGGGGATTTCAACCTGCCTACACTTGGTGAATGCTCTGATGGGGCGCAGGAGTTCATGGCTTCCATGACAGCCACGGACTTGACCCAAGTAATTCAGGTTTCGACTCATTCAGCGGGTCACACGCTTGACCTCGTATTCCTCTCGGAGCAGTGGAGACGTGATCTAGAGTTAAAAGGCATTAAGACCTTGTCCTTGTCATGGTCTGATCACTTCCTACTGAGGCTTGACTTTCGGAAACCAATCCCCCACTGTAGGGAGGGGCAACCGATTAGGTGGTTCCGCCCCAGGCGCCTGATGGACCCTATGGGATTTCAGATGGCGCTTGGAGAAATATCTGACACTCTCATCCACAATCCAGTAGAGTCCTTAGTCGCTGCCTGGAATATAGCGGCGGCGGAGGCTCTAAACCGGATTGCGCCTTTGCGACCTCTCTGAGGCAGCGGATCCAGGAGACTCAGACTGCGGGGTGAAATTATACGCCCCTCAGAGAGGGTTCGCAATTTGGGAGTCCTCCTGGATCCCCAGCTGACTTTAGAACACCATTTGTCGGCTGTGACCAGGGGGACCTTTGCCCAGGTTTGCCTGGTGCACCAATTGCGACCCTACCTGGATCGGGAGGCCCTTCAGTCAGTCACTCACGCCCTTGTGACCTCAAGACTGGATTACTGTAACGCGCTCTACATGGGGCTGCCCTTGAAGAGTGTTCAAAGACTTCAGCTGGTCCAGAACACAGCCGCACAAGCGATTGTGGGTGCACCCAGGTACACCCACGTCACACCTATCCTCCGCGAGCTGCACTGGCTACCGATTAGTCTCCGGACCCGCTTCAAGGTGCTGGTCGTTACCTATAAAGCCCTACATGGCATCAGACCTGGGTACCTGAGAGACCGCCTCCTGCCGATCACCTCCCATAGACCGATTAGATCTCACAGGTTAGGTCTTGTCCGGATTCCATCTGCCAGCCAATGTCGGCTGGCGACTCCCCGGGGGAGAGTCTTCTCTGTCGCAGCTCCAGCCCTTTGGAACGACCTCCCCGTGGAGATCCGGACCCTTACTACCCTCCCGGCCTTCCGCAAAGCCGTTAAGTCCTGGCTGCTCCAGCAGGCTGGGGGGCTCTCGAAATATCTAGCCCCGTGGAAACTGTGACTGTTGTGTATTTTAAAGTGTTGTTTTGTGTATTTATCCCCTTCCCTTGTTTATTGTAAGCCACCCGGAGTCCTTCGGGAGTAGGCGGCATACAAGACCAATAAACATCAACATCAAACATCAACTCATATACAAATCAGTCAAGCTAAGTCACACACAGGCTTCGAGCAGTCTGAGTCACCAAACAGTTCCCATTGGCTGACCTGTTATCATGTCTATTCCATGTCTAACTCTCATACACTGACACTCTTCCCTTCATGACTAGAATAGACATAAAATCGAATAACTTAAATATATTTCAGAGACCTGTATTTTAAGACCTAAATTCACAGTTCCCTTCAAATACCCGAGAATCTTTTTTATACCTATCCAATGCAATTGCATCAGTGCAGCAGTAAAACAACTCAAGATGCTTACTGCACAACCTATATCTTGTCTGGACCACTGTGACAGATATAGCAAACTTCCTATTGTTGACTGGTATATCTCTTGAACACAGGCTTAACTTTTGTCCTCACTCAAATTTCATTAGCAGAATACTTGTTGGGTGGAATCCCCTTGTTCCATCACTTTGACCTGCATGACATTGACTGCTCTTGTGTTTCAACCCTCTATTGCTTCATATCTGAGTCATAATCTTCTCCTGACTGCTTCTCTTATTCTTTTTCAGTTTCTCCTCCCTGAATGCTGGCACAGTCACTAAGTGAGTTACCATCACTAAGTGGAGCATTCAAAAAATTGGCATCAATTCTGTTCCAATTTTGCATTGCAAAACTAGCAACCTGGAAATGACTATTCCTTTGCTCCCATCGCTAAAGTGATAGCTCTTTCAGCCAGGCTCATAGCCTGTAAACCTGAGCGTTCTAGCTTTTGACCTTTTCTCCTATTTACTTTTGGAATATGCACCCACGCATTGCTTCCAAAAACCCTTACATGTGCCAGAGATGGTTTTCTCCCACATGGAGCATTATTAATAGAGGAACTCCACAGCCTATTGAATAAATAATTAGCAGTCAATGTGGCTTCAGCCCAATATGGCCTACTCAGACCAGAATTCTCCAGCAGTGAGTCCTTCATTGTTTGTAAGACTCCATTCTGTCTCTCAGCCATGCCATTATCAGCTGCTGTATACAGATTTGTACGTCTGTGTTTTATTCCTAACTGTCCGAACCACTGTTGAAAACTTGCTGACATAAATTCTGAACGTCTGTCAGTTTGCAGCTGACATACCTGTTGTTAATACCTTCTTTCGACGAAGCTTACCAGGGGTGAGCTGCTATGGGTTTGCCTGGGTTCGGGACAACCTGTAGATAATGTTATGGCCAGTTCAGAGACCCTCCAAACCCCACTCCTGGCTGGCCAACCCTGCCCCACCTACCCCTCCCACCCCACCTCTCTCCTCCCAGAAGTCTCCCTGTGGCCCATTTTGGATGTGGGGTAAGTGCAGGGCCCACGTGGAGGCTCAGGGAGGGGGAAAATGGGCTTTCTGGAAGTTCCAGAGCCAGGGGAGGCAGTTTTTGCCCTCTGGGTGTCAAGAAAAACTTCTGGAGCCTGGGGAAGGCAAAAACGCCCTCCCTGCCATGGTGCAGGAGGCCAATTAGGCCATGCCCACCATGGCCACACCCACCCAGCAACCGGGCAGAGAACCTATTGCTGAAATTTTGGAAGCCCACCCCTGAAGATTACCCATTGCTTAAAAATCTGTAGCACCTCTATTTTACCCCTTTAGTAAATAGCAGAAGCCAAATCTGCTGTAGTCATCAACAATGACCAGTGAGTATTTTGCTCTTCCTAAACTGGCTTGCATTGGCCCAACCAAATCTGCATGTACCAGCTCTTGTTGCCTGCCTTGTGCTACTTTTGCTTACTGGAAATGCCTTGGACTTTGTTGACTTACATATAGCACAATCCATTTTAAGTTCAACCCTTCTCTAAACTATTGCAACTTTTGCAAAACTCTGAACCTGGCATGGCCAAGCTTTCTGTGCAAGAGATGAACATAGGAAGCATGTTGTGCCACATTTCTAAATGTTTGGGCACATTGAACCTTTGTTCCTGCAACACACAAAAATTATTCTGTTTTATGCTTGTGCATGTACACTTCCATTTTTCTTTATGAGACACCTCCCATTTACAAATGGGAGGTGGTCTCAAATCCATGCTTGTCTAAGCTAGATACACTCAGTAAATTATGCTTCATTTCAGGCACACATAATATATCGTAAAACATTTGCTTCAAACATGAAACCAGGACAATGCCTTTTCCAATAAGTCTAGCCTTCTGGCCATTCGCCAAGACAACTGCATCTCTTCCAGTTGGATCCATCCTGAAAAACAATTTAGAATTATTAACAATTGTTTGACTAGTCCCATTGCCTATTAACCATTTGTCACTGCTATTACAATTTCTAACTTTTGCAATAGCAATTTGTCCATCTGTTGTTGTTTCTTGCAAATAGTTTTTCTTTGCAAACAGTCCTTCTTTAAATGTGTCATTTTACCACTGATGAAACACCACCATTGTTTCTGGTCTAATCTTTGCTGGACTATAATCTTCTATTATTTTTCTGGACTCTGCAGACAGATAGTCTGTTACATTTCTCTATGCAGACGTCTGTTGCAGTTCTTTCTCTGCTCCTTGGGCCCCCACCTCAGGAATTTCTCTTTGTGTCTTCTCCTAAAATGGCATTTTGTTCTCCTCAGAAATTAAACAGGCTTTAAGGGTCTCCAAACACAACTCCTGCTCTGGTTTGCATTCAAATATAGCTGAAACAATGTCCCACATTTCATCAAGACTGTTTAACACCAACAACACTTTCTGGAATTCAGGAATCTGCATTCCACACTGTTCTAACTCAACAAATAGAGTTTGCATGTGCAACAAATGTCTTTCCACAGATTCTTGTGGTTGCAACCAGGCTCTGTATAATTGTTTTGATAATTGCACAATATTGCCAGTGGTGGGTTTCAAAAAGTTTTAGAAACTATTCTGTAGGTGTGGCTTGTTTTGTGAGAGTGGCTTGGCGGTCATGTGACCGAGTGAGAGTGGTTTGGCGATCATGTGACTAGGTGGGAGTGGCTTGGCAGTCATGTGATCGGGTGGGAGTGGCCAAGTTGATGTCACTGAATTCTTTATCCTAATGAATGACCTACAAAAAGAAGATATAAAAAAGGAAATTTATTATTTTGTGCACTTACTACTTAAATAAGAATAAAATAAGTACACAAAACAATAAAACAGCTACTTACAGAGGAAAGATGACTGTCCTTCAACATCACTGATCACCTTGCTCCAATGAATGATCTGCACAAAGAGACACAGAAAGGAAGACTTTAATTGCATGCCCTATTACATTAAGGATGAAACCAGCACAGAAAAACAATAAAAGAGCTACTTACAGAAGGAAGATGACTGTCCTTGCCAGTCTTCAACATCATTGACAACCTTGCTCCAATGAATAGCCTGCACAAAGACGAGAAAGAAAGGAAGACTTTAATTGCATGCACTGCATCAGGATGAAATCAACACACAAAACAACAAAACAGCTACTTACAGAGGAAAGATGACTGTCTTTGCCAGTCTTCAACACCACCACCTCACCACTTTCCTCCAATAACCTGCACAAAGAAGAGACACAGAAAGGAAGACTTCAATTGCATGCACTTACAACTTACATAAGAATAACACAATGAAAGAGATACACTCAAGTACTTGTTTGTGTGGTTTTGTGGTTGAAGATGTTTCCAGATTGTTATTAGGCTTCCAGACTTTTCAGTTGCACTTTTCTTGGTCTTCAGCTGTGGATCATCAGCCATGTGATGGTATGCTCTGAGCCACTTTTTGACTGAAGGAATTGAGTCCCATCTCTCAACAGGCATGCCAACAATGCTTATAGTCATCACATTACTAATGTTTGGAACAGTTAGGCAGATTCTTTGCTCTGAACATATGAGGTTCATTTTTGAGAACCCCCTTTCCACCTCTTCTGAACTAAGAGCAATTGTCCTGACAATATCTCTAGCTTTTTTGATACTGTTAGGAATTTTGTAGTTCTTTGGATCTTTGATCACATTTTCCAAAAAATCTCTGTAGTCGTTCAAATCAATTTCATGATTAAACATTTCGCCAAATTCAATCAACCCTTTCTCTGCTTCTGCCCATGGAATGACTACATCTTCAATGTTCCAGTAATCCAGCTCCAAATATGTGAGAAATTGTAATTTGTTTGCATCTGGCAATTGACTACCTGTTTTTAGATGGTTGCAATCCATCAGACTTTTCTTCAAATTGGTGATTATGCTTGCCAAAAGATTTTTATGAGGAAGGGCAACAAATTGTTGATTTGGAACAAATTTTATGTTTTTGAAGGCTTCTGAAGCTAGCATTCCATCAACCTTTTTTTCATATGGGCCTTTTCTCCATCTAAGCATTTCAAATGCTTTAATTGATTGCATAACCAATTTTTCAGCCTTCATGATATCTGTCTTTCTCCCCTACAGGGCATTTGACAGAAAAGAAATCTCATTCAGAATATCAATCATGAGGGCCAAATCATTCAAAAAATTTAAAATTTTAAAGCGGGCAGCCAGGCCTGGGAATCTTTCATTGCCCAGAAAAAACTGATGTAGCACTAGATAAGCATGGCACACAGCTATGGTTGACCTTAAACTACAGGCAGCCTATCTTGGTCCCAAAACTCTGCCAATCTTCATGATTTCAATGCCCAGTTGTTCAGAGATTTGGAAAAGTTCATTGTGGCTCTTGCAGGATTTATGAAAAGTGGTATGTATCTTGTCAAGAATATCTTGAAGTGGTTGACTTGTTTTATTTCTTTTATCGCATCATCCAGCACAAGTTGGAGGCGGTGGTTCAAGCAGTGCCAGATTACAATGTTTGGGAAGTCTTGAACTATTCTGGTGCTGACTCCAGATTTTCTCCTAAGCATAACGCTGGCACCATCGAAGCAGAATGCTATTAAATTCTTCTGCAGATATTCAGTGGTAAACCCAACTTTACGTAAGCTTCCCATCACTGCAGAACATATGGTCTCTACATCCAACAGCTCAAAGAAAATGGTTGCTGGGCATCCTGAATCCTCAATTTTAACAAAAACTATCAGAACTGCTTTCATTGATAGTGTTGAAGCTTCATCGATGATTAAACCTTTAGATTTTTTACAATAATGCTAGCAAACATGGTGGTTTTAATTTTGTTCGCAATGAATTCAACTATTTTCACTGTGGATCTTCGTGAATGCAAGCCTCCTCCCACATCTACTCCAATCACAGTTAGCAAATCTACCTCCCTTCGATGTCTGAGAATGGTCTGCATCTTTGTGCCAGATTGTAAGCACTATATTTTGATAGTACTGGATAAATATTTGTCAGTTGACTTATCTATGGATTTGGTTAAAGCATCCTGCTCCTGTTGTTTACTGTTCTCTCTACAAATAAGGTGTGCTTTTGATTGAAAATGGTCCTTCATTTTTTTTCCCTGAGAGATGCTTGCTGATTCTCCTTATTTGTCCCTGCTGCCTCAACCTGGAATTTTTTCCATTTTCTGTGTTGTGCGCAGTACTTACAACCTAACATTTTGCTGGATACTGCCAGTCCATTATACTTCTCCTTGAAGTTTCTGTATTGCTGCAAACTCCAGCAATCAGGAAGTTTTGGAACTTCAGTGGAGGAGATGGACTTCTCTGACTTCAAGTGGTGGTGTTGGTGCTGGTGTGGTGGTGGTGCTGATGCTGTCACTGGTGGTGTTGGTGCTGATTGTGCTGGTGACTGTTGTAGATCAGCTGGTTGCTCCTCTCTTGGTTTTTTGGAGAAGAAAGTAATAATAATTTGTTGTCTCTTTTTCATTCTGTTAAATAACACTAACTGCAAAATAAATAAAACAATATTGGACTCAATTGTGGTTGTAAACTGAGGACTACAGGTAACAGAAGGGACCTCTGTTTTCACCCAACAATGTACAGGAAGGATGTCCTCCAATAAACAGGAAATATAGTTTTTCATTAAAAAAGTTAGACCAAGAAGAATGAATGTCATAGGTAGATTCACAGAGCAATACAGATTTCTTTTTCTGAAATTTATTCCTCAGTTCAAAAAACAGGAATATATGTATTAGGTACTTAGGTTAGTCCAAGTAGCTATTCAAGAGTTAGTGGTGGCATGGTTAGAAGCAATGGTAAAGCAAGATATGGATTTAAAACCAGAAATATTTTGTTGGGTATTTCAAAGGGAATACAATACATATTTAATTTTACACATGTTAACAGCTGCTGGAATTGTGTTTGCACAACAGTGGAAAAACAAAGATATGAAAATGAATAAATATTAGAATGTGCAGGAATGAATAAATTGACAATATCAAGAAGGCTTCAAATACTTTTTCACATGGGATTTGTTTTATCAATGGCTAACTAACAGAAACAGAAGCTAGAAATCTAAAAGTATAAAAGAAAAGACCAATTATGCAAGGAAAGGTCACTAAAATGTATAAGCAAATATTACTAGTATTTGATCATTATTAATGTGTAGATAACTGTGGGACATTACACCAGCACACCAACCTATGACAGCAGGAGGAAAACATCAAAAGAATAACAATAGTTTTCCCAAAAAAGAATGAAGAAGAAACCAGTTTTTTCCCTAACCCTAAGGACAGGAAAGACAAAGCCACTGGAATAAAAACCATCAAGGCATTGTGGGAAGTATAAAGGACAGTGCCAGAAAGCTCACAGAACCAGAAACAGTGGTTTCCCCCTTTAAGAAAATACCAGATAAAAACAATAGCTGAAAGGAAAATTTTAAGTACACCCATTAAGACAAAGGCTAAAAATAGTTTGCCTGGAACTCCCCTTTTTTTGTTTCCTGGCAGAACTAACCCCCATGATAGGAACCTGACCTGCCCATACTAAAGCAGCCACTTTGGATTTCCTGCAGTGACGTTACTTCCATCTAGTGGAGAAAGAAATAAGAATTAAATACAGGATTGCTGATGCAATTTGGGAAACGATTTTGTTTTTTATTTTTTGGGATCTCTGAAATCAGATTTTAAAAATAGAAGAACATTGAAAGAAGAAATATAAATATAAGCTGAATTGTGGTGAGATAAAATATTGTTAAATGGTATTGAATCATATTATATTTGGAAGAGAGTGTGTAGAGGTTATATGAACTATTGGTGAACTATTAGAGATACTTTGAAATTATCAATGTTATAAATAGATGACATAATATTATATAAGAATTAAAATTAAGGATTTATTAGCCTAAACATATTGTATATTTAGAGAATAGTAAAAAAATAGTAATATAGTGTTCAATTGAATATCATTCAATCCTACAATAGTGTTGAAGTGGGAAATGTAATTATTGAAGAGACAATATAAGATTGCATACTGAATCAAATTAAGAATGTGTTAGGTTAAATATATTCAATATATATTCAATATTGCATGAATGTTGTATGGATTGACTTGCATACTAACCCGAATATATAGAAATTAACTTGTGAGATTGTAGGATTGAATGATATTCAATTGAATTTAAATGTGCATGGAAGAGGGAAAGTTCAAAGACTGAAAGGGCTGGTATAAGAGAGGGGAAACAAGCAGTGGGCAGAGAGAAGTATACCTTATTGTGGGAAGAAATTGTAAGGAAATTAAAATCAAAAATGACAAGTACAACAACAATTAGTAAAATGAATAGAAAGGCAGCATCCAATCCAACATCAGCAACATCTTCACCCTCAAATCAGGGCACAATTGAGAGCACACTGGGTATAGAGAAAGTGAGTTCAACAATGAACCTTCAGCGTATGCAAGATGCATTAGCAATGATACAAGAAACAATGCTGAAAACACAAGAAACAATGACAAAAACACAAGAAACAATGACAAAAAATCATGCAGAAACTAGGAGAAATCATAAAGAAATTAAACTAGAAATGGGAGAAATGAAGAATGAGATTAGAAGAATAGATATAGAATAGGGAAAATACAAAGTGAAATAACAAAAAATGAAAAAAAATGAAAAAAGTAGAAACAAAGGTAGAAAAAGCGGAGAAGAGAATAGAGATGGTAGATGAGAAGCTGACTACACTAAACAGACAATTAGGGGGGAAATAGTGTTTTGGAAC